>NC_134644.1:163552799-163857326 GCF_030463565.1 Pelecanus crispus | reverse complement strand
AGGGAAGAATCCACTCCCTGCAGTAGCTTTTCAGAGCCTGGTTGCTCCAATGCCTCACTCACCGACAGCAACAGAGGGGTTATTGCAGCAAGAAGGTAGAACGTTCTGAGTTTCTGGACCTTAGACACTGATAGAAAAGAGTTATGTTTTTGAGGGTGAACAAGATTTGCAATTCTAGAGGGATGACAAAGGAGAGAAGATGAGAGGGGGAAGCAAAGTGGGAGGGTGAATCTAATCATTCTTTTTCAACTGCTGCTAGAAATGTTAGTGATGTGTGACATGGAGGGGAAGAAAATGGAGCAGAAAAAAAGCTTAGCCAATACAGGATTGCTGTTCCCCTCTGTCTTGTTTGGTAGTGCCTTATAAGTGTTTTTCAATGTAGTGAGTTTTAATAAAAACTAGAAGTAGCTACATGTCATTAAGTACTGTCACATAGTGGAGGCATTGTTGTGCCCACATCTGCCTATGTCTTTAAGAATATATTTCATGGGCAGAAATATAGGTGGAAAATTTCAGAAGAGATACAAAACGCAGTAAGTCATTTGCCCAAACCTGGAAACAATACAAACAGATGCCTCACTGGTTGGGAAAGGAACTACCTGTACTGCTGTGGGGACAGAAATTTCCAGTGTGCTCAGTTCCAGCAAATACCAGATTTGACTTGAAGTTACTTCGTCTTTGTGCAGAAGCATAGATACATTCATCAGGTTTAACTGTGTCCCAAAACTTTGCTGAAATCAGCAACATGAGTGCAGGGGTAATAGCAGTTCTAGAATCACAAACGGCTCTTCAACAACCCAAGTTTCTCTTGTGCCCATAGCTGATCACCTAGAAAGGTCATGTTTTGTCTATGATTCCTAAACATGGGTTCCTTGCTTTGCAGTTTAGGATTATGCACTAAACCCCTTGAAGGGCACTTCCTTTCCTCCACTTAATCCCAGACAGAAAGATGGTGAGGACAGAAATTAAACATGAAGTAGGGCGTGATAGTTACAAAGCAAGAAGTACTCAGCATGATTGGAGGGTCTTCAGGAGCAGCACCGAGGACCAATATTCTGGATGATTGGAGCACAATTCTCTTACATTGAAACCAGCCTCATTCATTGCTATGTCCATGCTCAGCTGCAATCCCAAGGTTCAAATGCCCTCAGTGCCACCCAGAGGATGGTTCCAGCTGTGGGAGCATAACTGGTTCTTCAGCTCCCATCACTACCAAAAGTTTGTTCTCAAGAGCATCTGAACAGTGGCTGAGAGTGAGGCTAAAAAAACACTTCCAAACAAAATCGTCGCCTACTCTTTTAAATATATATAAAAAAACAGAAGGAAAAAAGTGTATATGCCTAGTGCACACTAGATCATTACCTTAGGTAAATTCACTCACCCTGAGTTCTTTGAAAGTCACATCCCACCCAATGGTAGCTATGTTTCTCTCGTTATCAGACATTCATTTCCAGCCACGGCCACTTGCACTCTCTCCTTTCTCCTGTCTAGATAGGAACGTCAAGGTTTGGGGTTTATTTGCTAACCTGACTGGAGCCAGACAAATAGGCATTCCTTAATTAATATCTTCCCCATTGTTTCCTCAAGGACTTCTGGAATTTCCTCAAGTCATATTTCATCTTTGTTATTGTTTCATTTCCTGCTCATGTGGCCTGTCTCCTTTGCGTTAACTCTGCACAACTGGAGCAAATATGGAGTAGACTGCAGTGCAGAGCACTTTTAAAGCAGTCACATAATGTAGCTCCTGTTCAACGCAAGGATCTGTTACTCTTTTGGGAAAGCAAAGGAGGAAATCAGGGAATAATAACTCACAATAAACAGCAGTGCCTTGTCATCCAAAAAAATTACGTTCCTTAGGATCCCAGAGAATGAGCGTTAAATTTTACCCAACTGATAGTCTGGAAGTCTTTAGTGAGCAGGATTCTGCAACCAAGAAAGACCTGTGGAGCAAATGTACTGCTACAGCTCAAGAAAAGCTGTCCCATTGTCAGGGAAAATAAATTTCTCACTATGTGGCAATTAGTTCTTGAAAGCACAAAAGTTATTAACAAAGTTCCATGGCTTAGCATTGACTTCTTAACAAAGTCAGGAAATTCCAGTTTGGCCCCACCTAAGAGGTCTCCACTGCATGCATGCAGGGTTGCGTGCTGTATGTTGAATATGGTACGCGCGTTTTGTTTCGTGTTTGATTCTGGTCCAGTTCTCTTGAGTTTAGGATGCAGGCACTCCTTCCTGACTCGTCTGCAAAGTTTGGATGTAAAGCCACACTTTGAAAACAGACTTCCTGCAATTCAAGTAATATCAGGCAATGTGAAACGTGGCCACAGCTAATGTGCAAAAACTTAAATTCATAGTCTTCCAGATAAGAATCTTTTTAGATTGAAGATTTTCTTTTGAGATGTTCTAACATGTTTAGTGCAGTTCTGATTGGGAACATGCTGGGTCTTCAGATCAGCACAGGCTAGGTTGTCATAAAAAGGGTCTCTAAAGAGTCTCAGCCCTTGATTCAAGATGGGAAGGGCTATGAGCATAAGGACAAAATCATACAGCATTACTTTGTCTTTACACAGCTAAAAATGTTCTGTGGTTGTAGAACAACTCACTCCTGTGTATTCAGGAGCTAGGCTGTTTTATCTTCAAATTCAACAGAGAGGGAAAAAACTGTGGATCATTTTTGCTTGCTTTCAGAATGCAGTTATTTACCTTTGGTCCATCTCAGAGTTTCAAGCTGGCAATAAATTGCAGCAATTTGCTCTGAATTGCTTATAGGTGGCCTTTTCATGCACTTCTTTTTCTGTTTCAATTTGAAAACCATTCAGGTTAATTGAGATGCAGTCCTTAACAAGCAAACATTTGCTGAGGATACCATTATATAGACAAGCAGCTGAAAAAAACCCACATACCTCTCTGAGATGGGAACTCACCTTCTAGCTTTCTTAAATACAGAACATGGTTACATTATTAGTGTGGTTAGACTATTGTAGATGCTGTTTATGCCATCAGTGTATCCTGCAAAAATAAGTGAAGATTATAACCTCCTAGTCACAAACATAAATTTGCTGAAATTCAGTCTGATGAAAAGAAGAAGAATGGCAAGTTTTAGACCCCACACAACTGACAGCTGTCAAACAGCACAGACACAGAGAATTTATGTTATAGGATGTGCTGGGAAGCTTTAATATATGCTTAGCGCATCACAACAATATACCATGAACAGTGGCCACCGGCAGCAGCGTGGAGGACTCATAAATTAAAAATAGCTAGCATAGTCCTCCATTTAAATCAAGGGGAGTGTTCATGAAGTGAATTACTTTTCATCCTGAGCATGGCTGGCAGAGTGTGTGATTTAGCCTGTGTGATTTAGTGTGGGGAGCTGTATACATGTTTTGTTAGGGTGATTTCTCCCTCATCATGAAATCTAGTGTGCAGAGGCTGGCCAAGTTTAAATCAGTGCCTGGTTTAAACTCCCATGCAGAGAGGGTAGAAGAGGTTGACTGAATGGAATGAAGACCCACGATATGTTGATCTGGGTTTAAATGAAGGGCATGTGGCACTGAGGCATAGACACCAAATAACTGACTGACCCCAGTTCCAAACCCTCCTCCCTCATGAGGCCTGTCACCTGAGGCTGTAGGACTAATTGTTGGCTCTTCTAATGGCAGGGACATGAGGATGAAGGCAATCCAGGACATTGACATCTCAGGGGCCTGGGGGAGGATTTGCATGGGTCCCTTGGCCCCCTCCTCCCCACCCCTGCACCTGCTCATGGGACAGAGGTCCTTTTCTCACCTCGTGCTCCTCCGGAGCTCTCCTGCTACTCTCCCAACCCTCTGAGGCACAGACATGGGTCCCATGTTCCCCACCGGGACCTCATTTGCCTACAGGACCACGAGAGATCAGGCTGTCCATGCAATCCCCTGCCCAAGGCAGGAACAGCTCTGCCCTTACATATTCAAGTGTTCAAAAAATGGGTAGATGTGGCACTTCGGGATATGGTTTAGTCTAGTCTACCCTTGATTGGTTTAGGTGGGCTTGGTAGTGTAGGTTAATGGTTGGCCTGGATGATCTTAAAGGTCTTTTCCAACCTAGACGATTCTATGATTCTATTCTATGATTGGGTGCCCATGCCCGGGGCTGCCATGGGGGCTGCGGGCGGCCCCTGTGAGGGGAGGCCGGGGCTGCCCCGGGCCAGACACAGCCGGTCCCAGCCGGTCCCAGCCGGCTCCAGCGGCCCCAGCGCAGGACACAGCTGAGCCCCTCAGCCAAGCTGGGGGCGCCGGCAGCGGGGAAAAGAGGTTTCCGAAAGGGCCCGAGGCGGCCCAGGCAGAGGAGGAGGAAGCCAAGGAGGGAGCAGCAGCAGAGGCAGCCCGAGGCCGCAGGAGGAGGAGGGCAGGAGGTGCTGCAGGCCCGGAGCAGGGATCCCCTGCAGCCCTGGAGAGACCCCGCTGGAGCAGAGAGCCAGCCTGCAGCCCGGGGAGGGCCCCAGGCCGCAGCAGGGGGATATTTCCTGCAGGAGCTGCGGCCCTGGAGAGCCCAGGCGGGAGCAGGTTGTCCCTGCAGGACTGCAGCCTGGGGAAGGGCCCACGCTGGAGCAGGTTCTTCTGACACAGGCCTTCTTCCCTGTGATGGCAGCCTGAGAGGCAGGAAGGGGCGCAGAGCCTGCCGTCTCTGCAAGGTGGGCAGAGCAGCAGCTGTGGCCAAATCTGTTCTTAAAAATTTCAAAGAAGAGAAGATGCACAGGGCACCTCCCCACTTCTCATCCAGGCTGTGTTTCTCAGGCCCTTCTTGTCCTCCACAGCAAAGTGCCCATGAGGCTGGCTGGATGTCAAGCCTTTCCACCATGGACACTGGGAACAGATTATTGCCTTCTTGCAGCATCCTTTCATATATTTGAAGAGGGATGTCACGTTTCCTCTACATCTTTCTCTTTCTTAGGCTAAATGACCCCATTTTTTTCTTTGTGGCTTGTTTTCTGTATCTCTGATCCTTGCTGCTTCCCTTGGACTTGATACAGGATGTGGTGCTCTGGGTGAGGCTTTACCAGTCCTGCACCAGGTGGAACAATCATGTCCCAGGTTTTACAGGAAAAGAGGGGAGCAGAGAATAAACAAAGAAAGGGAATGGGGATGGAGGGAACAGGGAGGAAAGGCTAGGTCTGAGATGGAGAGAGGGGTACATGGCCAGGACATGTTTGCCATCCTGGGGTGGAGCAGAGGACCTTGCCCTGAGCAGTTGCACTGGGAGACGTGTGGGAGCTCATCTTGACCCATGCCTTGGGTGATGGCAGCAGAGGCAGCTGGTTCCCTCAGCCCCCGGCACAGGCACAGGCAATGCAGGCAGCACCACTGTGATGCTCTGCCGGGCCCCACACTGAACTTGCCTGGGGCCTCCCACAGAAAAATCAGCCCCACACCTCAGTTCCTGCATGCATGTGGGGCACTGTGAGGGACATTTGCAGCTTCCACGAGAGCCTGGTGCAAGCGGCAGCAGCCAAACTGCGCTGTTGCAAGAGGAACTCAAGGAAGAATTACTTCTTTGAAGTATTGTTATCTTTGTGACTCTCCCTCACTTCAGAGAACAGTAATTTGCTGCTGGCTTATTCCTGCAACAATCAGGTGTAGTGCAGCCAGATACTAGTTTTAACTGTGGACCAGCTTTAGAAGTTTTCCTGTCTTTTCCCCTTCCTACCCTTAGCCATCCATGTCTTCCCCTCGCTCCCCAGCTGGCTGTCCCCTCAGCTGTGCTGGGACAACTCCTTGAAGGTTGTGTTTAAAGTTTTCCGGAATTAAACATTTGAAGGGTTTTATTCTAAACTGAGCTATTTTGGTTATCTGGCTTCCAGGACAGCCCCCAAAGCACTTGAGCTAGCTCAGCTGAGACGGCAATCTGGGACATGAATAAGCAGTCAGAAGAGAGAGGTGAGGAGGGGAGAGCAGGTCCTTCAGCTGGCTTTGCCCCCAGAGCAGGCATCCTATAAGAATGTGGCCTTGGTAAGTTCTTTTGCACAGGCTCATGCAAAATGGGTGCTGTTTATAGGGGAATGATGTGAAAGACATTGATATGGAGTCCCTTTGCAAACAGCTGTGCTGGATGGAGGCACAGCTGCATTGAGCTTTTGAAACTGCCCTTCTGCTAAAGCCTATGAGGCAGGGGGTGCAGTTCTGCCCGCAGAAGGACCCATGCAAATGTTGCCCCTCTGCTCCAAGCAAACCCAACTGAGGATCGCCAGCTCTCTACTGCTGAGGATTTTCCTGCTCCCGGCACAATGTGCTCATTACCTCAAATAAATTAGAGCACATGATCTACCTACTTCTGCGTGGATGTAGTCCATACTAATGTTGGCAGACTGAATTGATTATATATATAATTTAGTCTCATGTTAAGAAAAGGAAAAGGAGTTAAGCATTAGGAATCTGATATCAAGATGCCAAGACAGGAAAGCTTGTCGCAGTTTCCTTGACAAGTCTGCCGTAAAGCCCATGTATATTTTTTCTATTAACACTCAATTACAGCATATTTATCTAGTTCAGACATCTGTTCTTAAAGTGTCATGTCAAGGGCACTACAGAGGCTAACCACAGAGCAGAAACAAAAAAATCAGGATCAAAAAAAGAGAAAAAGAAAAGAAATAATGAAGCTGAACAATGGCATTTCCAAAGAATGTAAGCCAATATTTCCAGAGTTCAGAACAAAGAGCTATATAATACATATACTATATAATATATATACAGTATATGTAATATATGTAATGCCTCCAGCATCTCTCATAGGAAAAAAGACCCAGTATACATATTATTCCATGGTACATAAAATCTCTTAATTTTTATTGCAGAAGGATGTATATTAGAGTGATTTGATACATTTGATGCTTTATTCTTCCATTGCATTTTAACATGAAGTCTGCTGAGACATAACATACATCTGGCATTGTTCCTAGCCAGGTGCATCACAAAATGTGTGAGCGGTAATCTTACCTGGCTTTATGTGTTTTTCCAATAAATCAAGCTAAACCAGCTTAGAAGGATTGTGCATTATGTTTGGGCACTAGTTAGGACCTGCTACTATATTTATGAGGTAATCCAAAATCTTAAGGCAATGTAAGTATTGAAGTGCCTTAAGACTGTATGTCAAACACCCCATAGATATACTGAGATATTTACCTAGTTGAAAAGCATGGATGCAAGCAACTAAAGATTAGAAGAAGGGCCTATTACTGTCTCTAACATAAGATCCAGCTCCTTCACTCACCTTTCCTTTGGCAATATCCAGGAGCAGACACTTAGGAGTAGCTTAAGTGCAAATACAGAGTGATCCTTCCTCACATGTGCACTGTGTTTATTCTATAAAACAGTCTTGTATTTTTTCTTGGCATCATTTAGCACTTGTTTTATTAGTTATGAATGGTCATTCTCATCTCACTGCCTCTGCTACATTTCCAATGCTAAAAAGCCTAAATATATAACCCTTCAGGTTTCTCTCTTTCGGCCTGAGGGATTCTGGGGTATTTGGTCTCTCCCCAGATCAAAATCACTCCCACTTCTCACAATAGCGGGAATTTTTGGTTTTCCTTTTTTCAGTTCTCCTCTGAGGTTTTACTCTGCCAATTTTGAGGTAAGTGCACACACAGTCCCAGATATGGGTGTAAAACGCAGTGAAGTTTTCTGCTTTATTCTCTATTCTTTTCCGAACAATTGGTAACTTTCTGCTTGCATGTTGACCATCAGAGAACTATACAAAGTGACTCCAAGATCTCCGTCTTGATAACAATAGCTAATTTAGAGCCCGTGATGGTATATGTGTGTATTCCCATGTGCTTTATCTTATATCTATCAGCACTGAATTGCATCTGCCTTTTATAGCACAGCCAGTATCTTGGGGATCTAATTAATTCCTTGCACTCAACTTGGGTTTCAACTATTACTGTTAATTCCATTCCATTAATAACATTCTAGGTTTTTTAGCTTCCAGATACCATCTACAGTACCCACATGATCCATTATAATCTCAGAGCAGTGAGAGATGGATTTTGGGGGTAACATTCAGCTGAATCACTCCTGCCAAGATATCTGAGAACATTTTTGGCTTGAAGCTTCTATCTCAGTATCTTGCTCCAGCAACAGTGATTGTAAAGTAGGTTTCCCAAATTTTGTCGTATTCTCCAACAGTCCACTTGCTGTGCATTCATCTTTGTTTGCTGTATGCAAGATAGTAATGTTTGCTTTCTACTTGAATTACATCTTGTCTTCCTCATCTAATGCTTTCTGCCATCATCTTGATCCTCACTGATTTAATGGGAGCTGGATTAGAAAGACCCTGGAAATGGTCAGTCAGGCTGGAAATCTTTCATTAGAGTTACAGGTACTGTAACAGATTCCATGCCATGATTATAGTTGCCATAAGAACTCGTAAATCAAATGTTCATATTTGAAGTGAGCTAGGAGAGAAGTGAGCTGCTTCTGTCACGATTGCTTTTATACTCCTTTCCTAAATCTGAAAAAGTCATCTTTAAGAGTTGTTAACTCTTATTAAATCTTCCTTGCTAGCACCTGAATGCCAACAGATAGCATGAGAGGCTGACTTACAAGTGGAGTGGGTATTGCAAAAGTATCTACATATATTATTTCCCCATAGAAATCAAGGAGTTCATTGCCCCCCCTCCTTAGTCAAGAAAAAGGAGGAGCTTTCAAATGTGTGGTTAAAGAAGAAGTGGCTGGAGCAATCTAAAAAGAAATATGAAAATCTAATGAGAGGCTGAAATCCATCTCATTTGAAGCGCAGCACCACCCTGGAAGGTGCGGTACTTTGCTACTTTGTTCAAAATTTCAGTATTCCTTTCATGAACAATCTAGGACCAGAAAAATGCTCTTCATCGAGCTTTTTTCTAAGAAGATTGTCAAGACAAAAACTGAAATAGTGCTGCTCTGGACAGGGGTCACATTTTAAAATGTGGCGCAAAAAACCTAGTATTTTGGTTACAGCAGTAATAATAATTATTATTACTATAGACATCTTTGGAAAAACAGCCACTCTTTATTTGATTCTTTAGAGTCTTCTAGGCAGTCCTCAGCACTTATTACCTAAGTGGTCTTCAGCAGTTACTAGGCCATGTAGCTAACCTCTGTTGTATGTGGTTGACACTCTCTCACTCCTCTCCAGCAGCAGTGTGGATGGTTTCAGCACAGTTTTTCCTGCAGGTACTCCAAAACCAGAATATATCTGTTTCAATATCTGTACATATTACTGGGCTTTGCTTGGAGGAAGCTGCTCAAAGGTGTCAGCTTTGATGTTGCCAGGAGCAAAACACAGGGAGATTGCCCCAGGTTCCTGTGGAACCACACTGGGTCTGGAAGACAGCCCTGGGGCCAGATCCCACAGCCCCATGTGAGGCTTCTCCCCCCACCCCTCAAGGAAGTATGCCGAGATGCAGGTTTCTTGGTTTCTTCCCATTGCATCAACAGTAGAGCTGGGAACAGAGCTCCCTCAAGTCCCTGTCCTCCACCAGAATACTACAGGAAATTTTCATAATCCTGGAGGAAAACAAAACCTTTAAAAATTTTGTATAAACTGATATGTCCAGTCTATTCTTCTGAGAACAGCAGAGAAATTGTCTGGAGTGCCAGTTATGAAAAAATTGCAAAAGCCACAGCTGGCATATAAGGAAAAATTATAGCACTATCCATTGCAATCTAGCCAGTCTCTGTGAAGTTTTCCAAGTGAAAGGGAACGAGGCCAGGGAGAGCATCAGTAGGGAAGAATAAAGAGCTGTTTTGGGGGATAATTAAATCTGAACCAAAAAGGTCGAGACACTTTATCAGCTTTCACACTGAATCCAAACACACCCAGAATGTTATCAATTCACTGGCATTGTCCTCAAATTAGGAGTAAACTGTTTGAAATCAAAACCCTGTGGTGCAGAGGAAGCTGAATTTGAATCTCCTCTTTCATTTTTGTTCATCTCCATTCATTTGCCACTTGTTAATAACAAGTGAAGAACAATCAATCTAAATACAGTTGCAGCTCCTGGCTTCCATAAAGCAAGAGGGAAGGAGATTAAATCATCATTATGAACCTACAGGGGGAATGTTATACATGGAGGCTAGGAGATGCAGGAAGGGGAGGTTTATTAGAACTGTGTCAGGAAGTAATTTTTATTTTACAGCTTCTCCATTTGATGAAGCTTTGAATGATCCTAGATCCAATTTCCTCTGTGAAACTGGGCAAATGAACTTCAAGAAATATGCCATCATCAACATTACCATCATCATCACCATCAAAATAACAAAGAACTATATTCAAGTCACCAGTAAGTACTTTAATTTTTGCCCTTTTTTTTTTTTTTGATGGAAAATCATTAGAGGAATTTGTGCATTGAATAAAAATATTCTGCCTACATGTAGCACTTTACTGTGTGTCTCCTACCCCCAAGCAGGTTTTATCAAGCTGTAAGGAATGCATCTTACTGTGGCCAAATAAATGTAGGTCTTGTGAAGACAGACCTAGTTTTATGTCTCACTGTTTCGAGGCCAGATGAGGCTTCTTGACTTTAGGGATAGGAGATTGATCTGTTTCTTTGGGCTACACATATAATAAAGTACCTCCTCAAATTGGAAACAACCTTTGCTCCACAATTTTAGTAGCCAGGGAGGCAATTTTCCACTACAAATAATCAGTGTTTGGTCAGTTTATTGATCACATATCGTATTTCTTGAAACTCAGAGAGAATGAGATTTACAGCTCCATTCCTAAGAGTTGCCACAAGATCCATGCATCATTGGTGCTTAACTTAGGAAAAAGACCATTTACATTCTACATATATTTGGTAAAACTTGTCCCTGTCAACTTGCCATACTCATCCTCCCATTAGATACTCATGTCTGCTAGCTGACTTACAGCCTATTTCTTTGGGTAAAAGGCCAAATCAGCAGCTGAAATAAACCAGAGTTATTCCACTGAAGTTAACAGAAATATGCAACTTTACCTCAGCTGGGGGATAAGGCTCAGTGATAGGCTGGATGACAGATGACTTTTCCAGCTACTGGAGTGTTTGCTTAAATAATTACATCTCTCTCCTTTTCATTCCAATATGTATCTTATTATTTGGAGCACAGCAACATCTCACTACCCCCTGGGATACTGTTAACATATATGAAATGCATTGCGGTCCTTATTGTTAAAAAGCACCTTTCTGGAATTTGGTAATAGCAGCAGGGAACAGGCAAGAAAAGAACATATTAACTTCTGAGTAAGCAGTTTTCAGATTGTATTAGCCATTCTCATCCCTTTCCATCAAGACTTCAATTTGCCTCCAGTTCCATAAGCACAATTAAGTGCTTAGCATTCCAGTCCACAATGTAGTCCTAAATTAGGAAAACTCTGAATAAAGTGTATGTTGCTTGTACTTTAAATTCCCTGCAGGCAATAAGTAGAATTCCATGAGTTCTCAAGCCTCCTGACTTCACCATGTTTTCTTTCTCATTAAAGGGGGACAAAAATTGCTGTCAAATCTGCCCACTCATTCTGGTGACAAAGAGCTAGAAAGGGAACTGAGTGTAAGTTCATTTGCCTTCCTCACTTCTCATACCGTGCTCCTGGATGCTCTGGGATAGCCACAGTCATCAAGGATGAAAAGAACTGTCTTACATGAGATCAGCAAGTTGTTAAATAGGGCTTTAGCCAATTGCACTTCTTACCCAAGAGTTGGTTGTGTTTTCTGGTATTCTCATACATACAATACTTCTTCAGGCATCATCCACATATTAAAAAAAATGTCTTTAGTTCAAATATGTGAAGTAATGCAATATCCATACCATACCAGACCAAATCTCTAGTGGGCTGGTTTACAGATATCGCAGTGATTACAGCCAGGGTTGATCAGAAGAACTAGAAATGTCAGATACCTCCATTTGAGGGTGTTTCCTAAATCAAAAGACAAGAAAAAAAAAAATCTATCATCTAGTAGTCTGGACATTCCCTGGTGAGTAGAGCAAACCTGCTTCACAATATGGGTTTGGCTACCTTATGTAAAGTGGAAAAGCGTAAAAAGAAGTAACTGATAAAAGGCTCATTGCATAACAATCTTCAAGCAGCTTGAGTGTTTAGGTATTGACAAAGGAGAAAGATATGTACTGATACTCCTTTAGATAAAGCGGGGACTTGGATTTGGAATCCCACATGCTCAGAGAGAGTGTCTGTACACTCCAGTTTTGAACAAAAGTTCCCCTTGCCACCTCTGGTTTAGAAGGAAGGGGCTTAAATGCCTGAAAAGATCAGAAATAAAGTTCATTTACTCTTTGTTGTTTATCCCACTGATACGTGTAGGCAGTACCCTGGCCAAAGCACTCACTTCTGTGATGTCCATTCTTACAGACCTAAATTTCTTCTCCTGAAGGGAGTCTGCACCCCAAAGCTAGTCTGTGTGTTCAAATGATATTAACAGTTCTAATAGAAGATGTTATTTCTTACTACAAATTTGTATTCCTTTGTGTCTTTAAACCTCCACAACTCTGGCAACATTGTTCCTCTTGATTTTCCACATCTGAATAAACAACTGGAGATCAGTAGGCTGCAAGATGCAAAATGGTTAGGTATTTGGGTGTCTTTGTATCTCCCAGGTTGAAGAAGAAAGCAGAAAATGAAAGGCCCAAATCCTGCCCTGAACACTAACCCCCAAACCTTTTTAGGGTCACTAGTGACAATGCAAATACATGGTAATCCTCTAACCTCACTCCGCCTAACATAGTGGGGCTACATTACACCAAACATTTCAGATTCTAAGTTGGCAGCTCAGTCTCTTCCTGTCAAATATTCAATCATACCGCTAAAGAAAGTAAACTGTCAATCAGAGGCTCTTCTTGGTGACAAACAGTCCCCATAATGTGATACATTCAGTGTCTAGTCAGTTCTGTTGTTGAATTAAAGGAGCTGTGTGGCAGCATAAGCATCACAAAGTCGACTAGTTCCTCACTTCTGCAAAAGACAGGGGGTATAGATCACAGCAGAGCATGTGAAATGTCAGTTTGCACCTCTGCCAAAGAGGCTGAATGACTGAAATGTCACATATCTCAGGCAGCAATAGAGGAGAAGAGATAACTATGAATCTGTGCTCTCAACGAAAAACATAACAAACATTTTAATGGGGACCTTTTCTAGATGGAAATATGAAATCAGATTATTTTTGTAAGGGAGCTGGATCTCCATTGGCCAGGACAATTTTTCTAGTGTGCCTCAGCCTGCTTCTGCTGTGCTGGGCCAGCACAAGCGAACATCTCAGGTGAGGGAATTTTAGAGACTGTTGTACTAAAAGTAGAAGAATCTTAACAGAGCCAAGAATATTTCCCTTGCAGCTAGGCCAAAAGTGACACCAGTAATCATACTGCACCTCAGATATGCAAGTAAAGTGAATGACACCTATTTACAATTGAATGAGGAAATACCACTTAAACACACGAACTGGGATCAGTGTTCTTAACTCCCACTCCCATTGCCTGGTGGCAATTTATTGAATGTGGCCTGCACTGATTAGGAAGTTGTTTTGATTACACCTATCAGAATATTTGTTTATATCCATATTCCTAGTTTCCAAGCATTATAACTAAAGAATAACACCCAGGGGGGTTCTTGAATTCTCCCCAGTGCTCTTCAAGTACAGAAGCACAAAGCACAGGTCTTCACTCTCTATACCATTTATTTCCTGGTCTGTAAATGAAAGATAATACTTTAATAGTGACGATTAGTCATTATTAGATCAGCCAGCAATACAGATTTGATCTGAATCAGTCATTGCCATGCAACCATACCAGCTGTGGAAGCACACATAACACAGAATCCAGCCTGGTGCAGACAGGTACAGATATGACTGGGAATGGTGTAGAGAAAAAAAATTGATGTGGCCTAAAATATACTGAAAAAAATTAACCCAACTGCATCCATTTGCCCAAATTTGAGCCAATGAATTGAGCATGAATTCATACTGTATGAGCACTTAGTTATATTTGGCCACAGTTTCTAATCCAGCAGAGAGGAGGTTATGGAGAGGCACACTTCATCACCACATCACAGCCTGAATGATGCTGTGAGGATAATGGTGCAAAGTGAAAGAGGTTTAATTAAATCTTCAGAGCATCACAGAGTTAATATAGTGTCTCAGCTGATGGGATGGAAGGAAGCAAGAGAAGGTGTTCATAAGTTGCAGAAGGTTAACCATTCTTTCAATCTTGACAGTGCTTTTAGAAGTACAGGACTATGCATTTAGTCTTTTAGGGGTTTTTTATCCCCTTTGCCTCTGTTTTCCTAATGTTTGCCAGGCTCTGAAGCTGAAGTATTAACATGTGAAGGGTTGTCCTTATGGTAGTTTTTTGCCCTAAGCAGATGTAACTACCAGAAATGTGTCAGTATGATGGCTTTCCCAGTCCTGGTTTGCTGACTCCAGAAGTTCAGATGGATCAGGTCATTTATCTTCATTCATTCGCTGAAATTTGTTTCTGGCCATAGAGTTACACGGAAAGATTTTAATGGCTGCTATCGAGAGTGCTGACCCAGAGACAAACACAGACCTCAGTGGAATTGATGGATTGGCCATGCACATCATTCACACTGAAGCAATTAAACCCTTTCCTGAAGTGAAACAGGCACAGACAAAGAATCTGCTTCCCAACAGATTTAACTGCAGGCACAGCCTGAGGAGACCTAACCACAGCAATTTTCCTGGCTGCAAGTGCATGGGTTAGGATACTGATTTGTAGGATGTGTGCACAGGAGGAGGAAAGGAATGGTACCATAACCAGAATGAGAGGACAGTGTTTCTTAAGCCAAGAAGTCCCTGGAAAGACACACCTGAGGGTTTGTGAGCAAGGAAATTTCATGCTGTTGTTTATTTCTACAGAGTTTTTTTGCAAACAAGATTACACCAAGAATTTACATTACTTCTCAAGTCAATTCAACTTCCTAATTAAAACAAACCTGCAAGATTTGAATATTGACCAGTGACTCAGGCTACATTTTGCTCAGGTATAGCAATTTCAGTCTTTTGCTTTATGAGAAAATAGGACTTCCATTATTCTACTCCCATGTATCTTAGATCTTCTACAAACTCAAAAAGCTGTATGTTTCTGTGTGAGGAAAGCCATGCCCAGAGAAAGATTTGTGATTTAATAAAAAGCAGAAAATAAATCATAAGTTGGATACTATGTGCTGGTGGTGTTTGAACAGACGAAATAAAATTTATGAAAAAATCTAAATATTTCAGGTACGTTTAAAGCTCAGGCAGAGTTACAGCAATAGCAGTCTGCTGCTGGACATTCACTACACAACTATGACCATGACTGCTGCTGTGTAAGTCTTATTCTTATATAAACAGAAATTTGCCCTGAGGAAAAAAGGCTAAAGATGTACAGTAAATCTCTCACTGTGAATATGTTCCCACATGGTTTTTAGAAAGTTATTTCCTCTGGAATTCAGCTAATTCTAGACTGGCAGGATCCCACAAATACACGTGAAAAAAATTCTTTATGGTCTGGCAGTATTGTTATTGGGTGACCCTGGGCAAGTTATTCAAGGAAGACTCACAAGAATGGAAATGTTGTGCAGGACTACACCGTGTATTTCCAGGCAGACAGATAAGCTGTCATCTTTAACTTCGAATCACTCAATTTTTATCACATAGCATTTTTTAAAAATGCTGCTTACGTGTGCAGAATTATAAAGACAAACATTTGCACAGTGCAAAACAAGGAGAAATAAAGGCATTTAACCCAAATATGCATAATAAAAAATTCTGTCCAAGAAAGAACAAAACACCACTTGCAGACACATTAGAGAAATTCATTTGGCATTCCTATTTCCTTCCTATCACAGCAGCAGTAGTTCAGTAGATTTTTATTCTCTCAGCGATGACCATCCTTCTCAGGAGTCCTCTGTATTGACTTCTCAGGAAGGGTTAACTTCTGTTTCTTCCACATAAACATCTTTATAAGCTTATCTCCAGCCTTGATGACAGAACTCCTATTCAGAATTTGCCTTACAAGACCTTCAACAAAAAAGACATTTTCCACTTTTTTCTCATATCCTCTGAAAGCTGTTGAGAGCTATACATGGAACCACCTCATCCCTCCTTTCTCCAGGACACTGTTACTATACAGTAAGTATTAGTCTTTGCTAGCCAGACTATCCTGCTCTGCACTCACTGTGCTACTTCTCTCTTCTTTCAGGACTTTAGTTTCTGGTGTTTCTTTTTTTTTAAACAATTATGTACATAGTCATGTAATAACTGGCTCACACAATTATGCTAAATGAAGTGACCAGTTAAACAAAGGACTGGTACATGTATTGAAAATGAACATTGGCAAATACCAGACTCATGCAGGGTAAGCTCTTCCACCTTCTGCCTGGCTCTTTTTGCCATTCAAGAAGCAAAGACTGGCTGTATTGCCCTTCTTGAAGAGCAGGGCAATATTTCCTTCACCCTGTGGAAAGCACTAGTGCACACTGCACTGATACAAAGGGATTTATAGATTTAGCCACTTCTGGTACATTTTGGTTTCATCTGTTCTAGTCTCCAACTCTGTTTCTTGGAGAAAAGGCCACTAATGGCATCCCCAGCAGTGACTGGGACAGGGATTGAGCCTGGAGCTGCTCTGTGTAATTCTGAAGCCCTGAGCATTATCTCACCCCTCCTCACCATGGCTGAAGTAGGCTGCAAAATCAGGGGCTTAGGGCACTGCCTGCAGCTCCTTTTTGCTAGGTTAATTCCAGGCACCACCATGAGCTCCTGGCACAAGAAAACCAAAACAGAGGCACAGAAGTGATAGGGTCTGCAGTCAAGAGGTTTGTGAAGAGTACAGAGGGCTTGAAGTTGCAATTGCTTCTGAGTGAGGCAAACACAGTGACGGGGCTGGGAGAAGACAGTGGAAGTGGGCAAAGGTGGACAGACACTGGAATCAGATGAAATATATATATGGAACCAAGGGACGTCCAACCAAAAGTAGGTAGCGAACCAGTAGGGTATGTAAAGAGTCTGCAGACAATTTGACAAGGATTTTGGAAAACAGAAGACCTAGAATTTGCAAGAAAAAATTTAATATGCTTACGTTAGCAGGAGGCAGAAGGGGAGAGATGCAAACGCAGAAAATACAGTCTTTGGAAAAGTCTAAGACAAACTGGGGACAAGGTATGGGAAATCAGAGAGATCCCCAAGAGGAGAATAAAGTGCAGAAGGCAAAGAAAATGGACAGGGAAGAAGAGCCAGAGGAAGAGGGATACGTAAAAGAGAGGTGGGAGGTGTCAGCATCCATGAAGACACCCTAAATGTGTTATGAAACCCAGCCCCCTTGGGGGTCTTGCATGGAGCAAATGGTCACATAAATAGAACATTTCATGTTATCTAATGAAAATTGGAGGAAGTTTTATTCAAAATTTTCTTGTATCTGCAAATCGGGGGTAACGATCTGTCTTCACATTGCAGGTATTTTGTAGAAGTTAATGATCTGAGTAATAAATGTTTGTGCAGTATTCAGATACTATACTGATGCAGAGATGAATTAATAATTCTGTCCTCAGATCGAGGTCTGACTCATGTTCAGCAAGAGCTGGGGAGCAGGGAAATGTATCTTTAAGCAGCTGTCACAGAGTGTCCTGGTTTCAGCTGGGATAGAGTTCATTTTCTTCCTAGTAGCAGGCATAGTGCTGTGTTTTGGATTTATGAGAGAAGAATGTTGATAACACGCTGATGTTTTTAGTTGTTGCTAAGTACTGCTTATGCTAGTCAAGGACTTTTCAGCTTCCCATGCTCTGCCAGGCACACAAGAAACTGGGAGGGGGCACAGCCAGAATAGTTGATCCAAACTGACCAAAGGGCTATTCCATACCATATGACATCATGCTCAGTATATAAACTGGGGGGGAGTTGGCCGGGGAGCAGCGATCACTGCTCGGGAACTGTCTGGGTATCGGTTGGCGGGTGGTGAGCAATTGCATTGTGCATCACTTGCTTTGTATATTATTATTATTATCATTATTATATTGTTATTATTATCATTACTATTTTGCTTTTTTTCAGTTATTAAACTGTTCTTATCTCAGCCCAGGAATTTTTCTCACTCTTACTCCTCCGATTCTCTTCCCTGTCCCATCGGGGCAGGGGGAGTGAGCGAGCGGCTGCATGGTGCTTAGTTGCTGGCTGGGGCTAAACCACAACCCAGAGTCAATGGGAACCTGTTGTCTTATGCAGAGTCTCACATTGTACTGATCAGCTGGAATTTGGTCCTCTGTCAGGCTTCTTGGCTCTGAGTTATTCCTAAGCAGCAAAGAATAGTGCAAAAAAGGTCACCCACTGAGTGTGGGGTATCAAACAAAATATCGACAAGCTGATCATTAACAGAGCACAGCCTGCCCTGTGGAGCTTAAATTTTGTTGGAAAAAGTCTAAAATATATTAGTAAAGATTTGATTATTTGCACAAGGGGAGTGAATTAAGGTTTCCCAAATAAAATTAAAATCTGACATTTCTTAATGCTTGGATTCTTGCAAGCTTCTGTTGGTTTTATTTTCATTTTTTAATGTTTATTTTTTTTGTGTGTAACACGTATTTGAAGAGTTTCCATGAAGCAGTCTTGTCTGACGCCATCATCTCATGAAACACAAGTTTTCTGATTAACATCTTCCTTGTAAGCTCATCTATCCCCAAATGTGACATCTGGAAAAGACATTATTTCTAGACTCAGAACCATCAGAGATGCGAGACAGCTGCCCAAGGCCAGCACATTAGCGTAGCAATACTAATCATGCCAAAAGAAAGGAGATTAGACACACATGCATTTTTACCAGCATTGTTAAACAGATTTTTTGTCCCATACACTGACTCTCATAGCAGATGCAGTCAGAAGCTGCTTCTTAGAAGTATTATCCTCATTTCATCATTTTTAAAATGAACTATGTCATTTCTGAAAAGCTGATATGCTTTGATTCAATGTTTTTCAAATTTAATTGTGAGATTTTGTTTTGAAACAGTCTTTTTCATTTGGGTAATCTAAAGTTAAAAAAACCCAAAAGGCATTGGAGATCAGAAGTGGGTTAAATAAGCCTGAAAATGAAAATTTCCTTTGGAATAAATAAAACATTTCAACTTGACCCTAAATATTGTCAAAACTGCTAGGGTTTTTTGACTTGTTTTCTCCTTCCATTTTCATTTTGGCTGTAGTATTGGCCAACTCTCCAGAAACTTTTTTTTGGAGGCTACCCCAGTTCTGTAAGAGCTAATTCAGGCTCATACGTGGTTTTGCTCTTAGTTCCCATCTTTTTTGCATTAAACTGAATAGTCTGAGTGTAGCAATGCACTGAACTGTAGTTCATGTGTCATTCATGCTAATAACCTCTTGTTTTGCAGCCAGGATGTGGCTATGACAGAGATCCATGAAGAGTTCTCCAAGATTATCCACATGCTTCATAGCTCTCCCTTTTCCTCTCCCTCACCTTCTGCCTCAATTTGCAGACAAGCTCTCCTGAAATTCACCAGGAGAGAACTGACTCATGGATCCACACACCCTGAAGCATGCGGGAAATGTCCCTGCAGTACTCATAATAGCCTGATACTCCCGCTTTGCTCTGCAAATCCTCACCCCTGGAGGAGATTCATGTGGGGCCTCTGCTGCCATAAGACGTACTTTGGGTACATCAGGGATTTGTCCCTATTTCTTAACTGGTAGCAACTGCCTGGTTGCTTTCATGCACTTTTAGTGCTGTGTTGCCCATCTGATTGCTGTGTGTTTGGTGTGTGAAACGCTTCATATGCTTCTGAAATAAAGGTGTTTCATTCAGGGAAAACATTATTCATTGGGGACTTGCACTGACCCTCCTCACCCTGCTAACCTGCCCTGTGCATTACACTCTGTGACACAGAAAGGGCTTTGAAGGAAAAGCAAAACACTCATTAGTCAAAACAGCAGTACAATGTAAAAGCATATCACACACATGCTCCTAACAGGCAAATTTAGCTGTGCTTTTCCTGAAACAAAGGGCTGTGCTGCATATAAATGAAGAGAATGACTGAGCCTCACACAGATGGTTAAGATTAGCCCCATGCTTAAGGCAGTAGTGGAAGGCACTAAGATATAGCAGTGTCAAGACCAAGATAAGAACCTGCAGAAGATAAAACAGATCATGTATTTTATGCAGTAACTTTTGTGTCCAGCAAACAAAAGATGAAAGCCTGTTCCAGCAGACAGATGGGGAGCTGAGTTTTTCAGCACAAGTGCTAGCCACTTAAGTAAACTTTGTAGCAACAGCAGTGCTGAGTAAGCTAAACACAGCAGATACTGATTATATGTAGGGAAAAGCAATGGCAGAACACCAGCAAATAAACTCCACTGATACATCAAATGATCTCATTCTTAAAGGATCTGAAGGAAAACTGCTATTCTTGTGTGCCTATGCCTAGAAAATAGAGCCCCCATGATCTGACACAGAATCCAATAAATCACGAAATCCAGAAAAAGACCCTACACAGACAGTAGATGAATGAACGGAAATAGTAGCCCATCGGCTCCACATGAAATCAAGAACGATTTCTTGTCATCCTAGAATCATAGAATCATTTAGGTTGGAAAAGACCTTTAAGATCATCCAGTCCAACCATTAACCTACACTACCAAGTCCACACTAAACCAAGCAAGGGTAGACTAGACTAAACAATGTCCCCAAGTGCCACATCTACCCATTTTTTGAACACCTCAAGGAATGGTGACTCCACCACCTCTCTGGGCAGCCTGTTCCAATGCTCGACTACCCTTTCTGTAAAGAAATTTTTCCTAATATCCAACCTAAACCTCCCCTGGCACAGCTTGAGCCCATTTCCTCTCGTCCTATCGCTAACTACTTGGGAGAAGAGACCAACACCCACCTCACTACAACCTCCTTTCAGGTAGTTGTAGACAGCGATAAGGTCTCCCCTCAGCCTCCTCTTCTCCAGGCTAAACAACCCCAGTTCCCTCATAAGGCTTGTGCTCCAGACCCTTCACCAGCCTTGTTGCCCTTCTCTGGACACGCTCCAGCACCTCAATGTCTTTCTTGTATTGAGGGGCCCAAAACTGGACACAGTATTCCAGGTGCGGCCTCACCAGTGCCAAGTACAGGGGGACAATCACCTCCCTGCTCCTGCTGGCCACACTATTCCTGATACAAGCCAGGATGCTGTTGGCCTTCTTGGCCACCTGGGCACACTGCTGGCTCATGTTCAGCCGGCTGTCTACCAACACCCCCAGGTCCTTTTCAGCCAGGCAGTTTTCCAGCCACTCTTCCCCAAGCCTGTAGCGTTGCATGGGGTTGTTGTGCCCGAAGTGCAGGACCCAGCACTTGGCCTTGTTAAACCTCATACAGTTGGCCTCAGCCCATCGGTCCAGCCTGTCCAGGTCCCTGTGCAGGGCCATCCTACCCTCCAGCAGATCGACACTCCCACCCAGTTTGGTGTCATCTGCAAACTTACTGAGGGTGCACTCAATCCCCTCATCCAGATCATTGATAAAGATATTAAACAAGGCTGGCCCCAAAACAGAGCCCTGGGGAACACCACTCATGACGGGCTGCCAACTGGACTTAACTCCATTCACCACAACTCTCTGGGCTCGGCCACCCAACCAGTTTTTTATCCAGTGAAGACTATGCCCGTCCAAGCCATGAGCTGCCAGCTTCCCAAGGAGAATATTATGGGAGATGGTGTCAAAGGCTTTGCTAAAGTCCGGGTAAATGACATCCACAGCCTTTCCATCATCTACCAGGCGGGTCACCAGGTCATAGAAGGAGATCAGGTTGGTCAAGCAGGACCTGCCTTTCATAAACCCGTGCTGGCTGGGCCGGATCCCCTGGTTGACCTGCACTTGCCTGTTGAGATCCTCTTAAACTCTGTAAGGTTTGATTATGATGCTGTAGGTGACATTACCCACCATTCATCCACTGACTTTTATTAATCTCCCTTTTCAATTGCTACACCACACTTTATCTGCTACAGCCATTGGTGATGAATATAGCATTGGATATCTACCTGCTGCACAGGGCATCTCTGTAAGTCCCTTCCATTTTGAACATCCAAGATGTAATGAGCATCAGGGCAACCATTCATTCTGATTTCCTCCAAAGTGGGAGAAATACGGTTGGGCTAGGGAAAGTAAATTGGCCTGTGGAGTGGTCCACGGTGGTTTAGTTAGGTTCTGATCCATAAAAAATTTATCTTAAAGAAGCTTGAATAGAAGAGGAATCTCTATCCTGCAATCAGCATAGCAGGCAATAAGCAGGGAAACAGCATTTTGCTTTAAAAAATGTTTTTGGTAGTGTTGTCCTGGTTTCAGCTGGGATAGAGTTCATTTTCTTCCTAGTAGCAGGCATAGTGCTGTGTTTTGGATTTATGAGAGAAGAATGTTGATAACACACTGATGTTTTTAGTTGTTGCTAAGTACTGCTTATGCTAGTCAAGGACTTTTCAGCTTCCCATACTCTGCCAGGTACATAAGAAACTGGGAGGGGGCACAGCCAGAATAGTTGATCCAAACTGACCAAAGGGCTATTCCATACCATGTGACATCATGCTCAGTATATAAACTGGAGGGGGTTGGCCGGGGAGCAGCGATTGCTGCTCGGGAACTGTCTGGGTATTGGTCGGCGGGTGGTGAGCAATTGCATTGTGCATCACTTGCTTTGTATATTGTTATTATTATCATTATTATATTGTTATTATTATCATTACTGTTTTACTTTATTTCAATTATTAAACTGTTCTTATCTCAACCCAGGAGTTTTTCTCACTCTTACTCCTCTGATTCTCTCCCCCATCCCATCGGGGTAGGGGGAGTGAGCGAGCGGCTGCATGGTGCTTAGTTGCTGGCTGGGGCTAAACCACGACAAGTGTGTATCTCCCTCTTTTCCCTAATACCCCAAGTAGAGACTTGTCCCCAACACTGCCAAGATTGCAGTCACTACCATATGGTTATGGTTACTTAGAACATTAATTTCAGATAAGGTGCTTCATCATTAAGCATTTATCATCAGGTTCCCTTGAAATAAACTGGCCTTTAGTGCTACATTTGTTTGTTTGGTAAATAACACACTTCAAAAATTAAGCATATTGTCAACATTTTCTACATTACCTAACCCACATTCCATCTATTATAATTTCTAAAACAAATTCAGCCAGATCCATTTGATTACTATTGCCCTAAATTAAACCATCAGCCTATTTTCCATAACAAGCACTGTCTTATACTATAAATTATGATTAGAATTAATTTGCATTGAAGTTTGCCTGTATAACAGAGAAAAGTCCCTCTTAAGATGTGTCTTTCCTAGTAAATGTTAAATGACTGAAGACACATCAGAGAAGGACAATTTATATCACAGACATTTTGCATTGACAGTAACCTTCATAAATACATCTCAGTTTTACTTTACTTTGACTATTTCACAGTTTCTTTAAATAGGACTTTTCCCCCTCCCTCTGCTATACATGCAAACTGTTTCTGAGTGCTGCCAGAGCTACTTGGTGACCTCCAGAGCTAGAGAAGTGAATTCACCGCAAGGTAACACACAGTGCAGGTTTACAACAAATGCACTTGGGAACAAAGGACTAGTTCTGAGTGCTTGGCTGTCACTTTTCTCTACTGCAGCTTGAAGAAAGGAGCTACAGAAAATGTAGAAGGGTTTTCCAGTGAGCAATTGAGATAAGAAGGGTGTGTTGCCTTCACAAAAGCTGCTCTAGGAGGAGCCTTCAGGGGAAAATAATGGAATGCTGAAGGTGGACTAGGGATTACATGAAGAGCACTCAACTCTGAAAGGAGGGGAATTGTCAGAAAGACTGGATCTTCAGTAGTTTACTTTTAATGCAAGCCCAATGAGTGAGTAAGTTTTTAGCAGTGAAGATATCTGATAGATCAGCCAAGAAGGGGACCCTTCAGTGGTGGAGGGACAAGTTCAGAGGATTATCAAGACTGCCCTTGCAGCAGAGATTGGGAGCTCTCTGCATACACACAAAATGGTAGCAGAATTTTACTGTACACACTGCTGTGATAATTCAGCCCACCACACTTTCACAGGAACCGATGGGCAAAGAAACAGTCCTTGAAAAGTAGTGTACTTTGTCAAAAAACCAAACCAAACCAAAAAAACCCACCAAAATCAAGAGATGAGTTGAAGTGGTCCTTCTTCCCCCTAACTAAACACCACAGAGAGCTGCTCTCTGCCCAAAGCTGTCTGGTTGGGGTGTAATTACCATAACCACATAGTGCTTATTCCCAATTCTCCCCTTAGCAGGAACTATGGTAACTCTTTGTCAGAAAACCCTATGAAAAACAATGACATCAAGAGATGATAAAGAAAGGTAGAACCCTTCTGTTTTACATGATTCTATAATAATAGCATTCTTCTTGCTTTCCTTCTTATTTTAGGCCGTTCTTTATTGTTTACCCAATAGGTTAGATTGACATTCAGGAACAGTTTTCCTGAGTGTTTAAATTACAAAGAAACCCCTGCGCAGTGAGCCTTGTTACACATGGAGCTTTTGTAGCTCTTGTGGATGGGGTTGTGCATGAGAAATGAAACAGCCCTTCTCAGGAAAACAATCTACAGATTTTTTCTTAATTAGTGCTGCAGAATAGCTTATAAGAGATGCTGCTAGTATCTGCTTTACTTTGCTAATCACACTCACTCTGCTTCCCAATTGATTCATTTGGCCATCAGAAAATCAGATCTTCCAATAAAAATAGATGCTAACTATCTGAAAATATAGGCCATATTTTAAAGAACCTTATTGTAAAATGGCAAGCAAAAAAGTAACTAAGTTTCCTGTTATATTTTGGGAATAGTGCATATTTCTCTCATTTCAAGTACATTTACTACCAAAGTTTCCTCACAATTTGTTCAGTGAGGGTAGAGAGTCCTGAATCCTCCCTTTACAAAAGAAACCTGTGGAAGTTAGATACCAACCTCTATTTGAATTAATGGAGTATAGTGGATATGAATTCCTCAGGTGTCACAGCGTGGTTTTCTGAGCTGAGCAAATTCAGCACAAATTTGTGAGTACTCTGACCCACAGCATGGTGTGTATCAGAGGGCCTCTTCTGTGTCCTCAGCTGACAACAGCTGTGAATTTTTAACAGCTCCAAAGAAGTAGTTTCATCTGAAATTGCAGCAGGCTTTGCTTTTACTGCAGAGTTCCATCCAGTTTGTATCTCAAGATGATCAAGACAATTAGAGGCTTGGTTGGTTTGCTTTTTAAAGCTAAGGGCCTTTGCTAACAAGGGCTGGAGAAGGTAAAGGAACTGAAAGAAGAAGAGTAATCTTCTTCCAGCACATAGAATGAGTTCACACAGACTATTTTTTACATACATTGTGATAAATGAACCAACTGGACATTCCCATTCACTCTTCACATGCATGGGAACAGATTCTTAGCTAAGTTGTTTCTAGTTTAAATAGAAATAAGTATACTGATCTCTGTAGAGCTTGGTTTATTTGAACAGCTTCCAAACCTGATCTGTTGGGAGTTTTGACTAAAAAGGAACTGAATTATATTCTCATAATTTGGTCCCTAGAATGATGAACTAATCTTCTCTCTTCGCCATAACCCACAAACAATTGTTGTTTAATTTTTTTTTTTTTTTTTTTGTAAAGATAATGTTGGCGAGACTTCTTTATTTAGTCTGGTTCTACTTACTTTTTTTCTGAAACTTACACTCAATTCCAGTACTGCATAAGACATATCTCTAACACAAGCCATAGGAAAAAAACCCAAATATTATAGTAATGTAGCACTATTACTGTCATAGAGTGGAAAGCAAGACGTAAGTGTCAGATTTATATGTAATGAACTCTCTGTTGTTTATGGAGGATTAAACACTTGTATCATATTGTAACACTCTCAGCAAATGAAATCACTACACCGTCTGCTAAAGAGTGACATAATATCCCCTGTAAGACATTGTCCGTACTCTTACTAAACCTCCTAGTACAGGCCTCGTTAACTTAATGGGAATTACATGTGGATCTGTAGTAGCAGGCTGTTTCTCCCATCCCACACTAGCAAATATCAATTTTTCGTAACCAAAGAAAACAAGACACACATGTGTGACATTCAGAGCATTCTAGCTCATCAACACTGGCATGTGAGCCAGATTCAACAGTTTAAAAACACTTCTTTAATATACTCTACCATTGACTCAAACAACTCTGTGCTTTTATTTTTCAAAGGAAAAAGACATACAAGAAAAATCCTTCAGAGTATGTCAAGAAAGGTGAATCTCAGGCAGGGCTACCACTGTAATGTGCCTTAATCCCCTTGTTCTCTAGGATGAATGAGGAGGACAAAAATCAGCGCTGCAGAATTTCATGTACCAGCTCTGTGCTTATACCAGCTTTCCTCAAAACTTTCTGATCTGTCTATGGAATTAAACCATTGCCACAGTAACGGGCAGCTTCTGAAAGGTGTTGTGTTGACACTTTGCCCGCAGTTTCTCACTAGCATTCCTCCAGCTTTTCTGTATTGTTGAGATAGCTCTGTAGAATGCAAAGAGAGAGAAAAAAAAACACCCCACAGCTGACAGATACTGCCATTTTTGCAACCCAGAGAAATTCTGTGGTGCCAATGACTATGATCCAGAAATTATCTATTCCAGTGCACCCAGACATGAGTCCAAACACACTCGCAGTCTTGATATTAGCCAAGCTCTTGGGCAGCTCCCAGCAAATGCCCTTGGCAGAACCAGTGCTGATGAGTAGGGAGCAGGTTAGTAGAGCTCATCACAACTGAAAGGAGGGTCTACAGCACCTTCTCCACTTGCAGACTTTCTCCTGAAAGACTTAATTGGGAGCTCAAGAACAAATTTTATCTTCCTTCCACACTCACTGAAGATCTTTGCTCTTAGAGGAAGGAAAAGAGAGGAAAAAACCATGAGAAAAGCAAATGCACATAATCACATCTTTTTCTGTGCTTTCATTTCAAAATGCATGGACTGGCTTTAAATGGATGGTTAATAAATGAACAAGTAACTGGATAAATGTGAGCATAATTTAAGGCCACAGTCTGCTGATAAATCAGGAAACATTCTGAAATCAAAGAAATTGTAGATGTCGATATCTGATCAAATTTGAACTGTAGTCACTTTAAGATAAACACCAATGTAGTAATTTGGGTCTGATTTTCCAAAACTCAATACCCACATTGGGTATTGAGCAAACATTTTCAAAAGAGTCATTACATTAAGGATGTTTCATAGAATCATAGAATCATTTAGGTTGGAAAAGACCTTTAAGATCATCCAGGCCAACCATTAACCTACACTACCAAGTCCACACTAAACCAATCAAGGGTAGACTAGATTAAACCATGTCCCCAAGTGCCACATCTACCCATTTTTTGAACACTTCCAGGGATGGTGACACCACCACCTCTCTGGGCAGCCTGTTCCAATTCTTGACTACCCTTTCCGTAAAGAAATTTTTCCTAATTTCCAACTTAAACCTCCCCTGGTGCAGCTTAAGCCCATTTCCTCTCGTCCTATTGCTTTGTAATTACATTTTCTGCTTTGCCTCTAACTTGAAAACTGTATTGGGTTTATGTGGCAAGGTTTTGGTAGCAGGGGAGCTGCAAGAGTGACCTCTGTGAGAAGATGCCAGAAGACACCCCCGTGTCAGACACAGCCAGCTCCAGCCAGCTCCAAACAGACCAGCCAAAGATGACCCCATCAGCGACATTGGCAACACCTGTGTGATAACAAATTTAAGAAAGGGTAAAAGGAGTGAGACTATGTGAGAGGAATGACTCTGCAGACACCAAGGTCAGTGCAGAAGGAGGGGGAGGAGGTGCTCCAGGCACCGGTGCAAACATTCCCCTGCAGCCTGTGATGAAGACCATGGTGATGCAGGTTGTTCCCCTGCAGCCCATGGAGGTCCACAGTGGAGCAGATATCCAGCTGCAGCCTGGGGAGGACCCCATGCCAGAGCAGGTGGATGTGCCCTGAAGGAGGCTGTGACCCCGTGGAAGCCCCTGCTGGAGCAGGGTTCTAGCAGGAACAGCAGTCCGTGGAGAGGAGCCCACACAGGAAGTTTTTCTGACAGAAACTGTAGCCTATGGGGGACCCACACTGGAGCAGTCTCTTCCTGAAGGACAGCACCCTGGAGAAATGACCAATGCTGGAGCAGTTTGTGAAGAATTGTAGCCCATGGCAGGGACTCATGTTGGAGCAGTTCATGAAGGACTGTATCCTGTGGGAGGGACCCTATGCTGGAGCAGGAGACGGGTGTGAGGAAGAAGGAACAACTGAGACAAAGTGTTATGGACTACAGCAACCCCCATTCCCCATCCCCCTGCACTGCATGGAAGGAGGAGGAAGAAAAGTCATGAGTGAAGTTGAGCCTGGGAGGAAGGGGGATGTAAGGGGGAGGTGGCTTTAGTTTTGTTTTTATTTCTTGCTATCCTACTATGTTATTAATTACCAATATATTACATTAATCTTCCTCAAGTCAAGTCTGTTTTGCCTGTGACAGTAACTGGTAGGTGATCTCCCTGTCCTTATCTCTATCCATGAGTTTTTTCATCGTATTTACCCCCATGTCCTGCTGAGGAGGGGGAGTGATAGAGCGTCTTGGTGGGCTCGTGGCAGCCAGTCAAGGTCAACCCACCACAAAAATAAAGTGTTTGTGTTTGTAATTTTAAGCAGAAAAATCAAACCACTTTAACTATCATGGAGCCTGTGTTCAGATGCCAGTGTTATATCCTCAGGCTTCACTTCTGTAAAAAGCCTGGTTTCCCCCCAGTTTCCCTGTTGGCAGCCACGTGAACCTTTTTTTTTCTTATGGTGTTGCCTCTGACTCTAACTTCATAGATGTTACAGGGTATGACTACATTATGTGGTGAACTATGGTGCAGGTTTTTCAGCTAGTGTCAGTCCAAGATGATATATCAGCACAACAGAGTAGACCCCTCTGTGAAGATAATAGGAATAAAGGAGAGTAAACCTCTCCAGATATTACCATAAAGAAACAAAACATGTCACTTTTAACTGCTGCTGGAATGACTGAGATGATGAAACATACTGAAGAGAATATTGTATCTGATCAGAGATCTTATTGTGAAAACAATAGCTAAAGCTGTATATTTTTTTTCCTTGTAATTGATCAGTGACAAAAAAAAATCAACGATGGGATTTTTTTCATGAGGTTTCCTAACACCTGTGAGTTTTGAGACAAGTATTCATTTCAGGGAGTACTTTAAGAAATATAAGATGGGAAGTGGCTTACACATAGGAAGAAGCATAGTAGAAAGCAAAATCAGGTATGGCACAAAGAAGTTATTCATGGATGAAGAGAAACAGGATAGCGAGCTAGGAGGTCAAAAGCAGTTCAGGGCTACATGAAAACTCTGAAGAGACAATTAGGAGTTAAGTCTGACACAGAAAGGGAGAGAAGCTGGTAAAGAAATGGAAGACGACAAGTAAAATAGGGAATGGGAAGAACAATAGGCACATCTGCTACGCAGTGAGGAAAGATGAGCTGAAAACTCATCAGCACTATAAGATGACTGGCTAAGAGCATCTCCACATTTTCAGTTGCTCTGGATGAAAGATGGAAGCATTGTGGCATTTTTTTTCCTCCAGTCAGATTATTCTATAATAACTCTCTCCGTCTCTGTTACCCTCTGAACTTCTCACAGGTCACAGGCATCTCATATTTTTTGTACTGAAAATGTCTGAAGGTTCTTCAAGAGCTCACCAGAACTGTTTCCTTTCACTGATGAGCAGTGGATCACCAGAGCAAGAAAACGAGACACTTTGAAACAAATAAGACTTGAACACCTAGAGATTAACTTGGTGCTTATAAGAACAGACGAGAAAGACTAAACCACCCCATTAACTACCACTTAAATTAAATCTAACTTAAATTTCACCTTAATCAGGATCTAAAATGATGGCTAGAATGTTAACTGTGCCACCCTCCTAAAGAATTAAGCTTTGTGCTTGTCTCTCCTCATTGAAGTGGTTGCCATCATTGCATACATCTTTATATGTCACCCAGTCACTTTGGCAGACTATGCACAGTGAGTGGCACACTAGTCACAGTTAATGACACTGTGAAAGCAATACGAGCCCTAAAAGCAGGGCACAATAGAGACCAGACAGCATGAAATAAAGCAGATTACTTTCTTTGCCTACTGGTATTAAGTAGAATTGGTGTCAGCCAACTGTAAGCACTTATTGTGGAACACTTGAGTTCCTCAAAGGGGATTTTTACTGCTAAATCCTTGAACAGATATGAAAAATTAGAGTCAGAAGTAATCCAGTGCTAATATACAATTCTATTTTTTACTTTAAAGTAACATATGTAAATTAAATTCAAATAAGGCCAGTTCAGCAGTGGGTAGCCAATTTATACTTTTATTTCTATATTATGTTTCGGTTTTGCAACTACACTATAGATCAAGCTGGTGTATCTATATCTTACTATAAAAATATATGCATGGGTGGGAATTTGAAAATGAGAGTTTAACAGAAGATTTTTTTCATCTCCTTTATTAAACAACACATTTTTAGTCCACTATTTAGCATATTTCATTCTCAGAGAGCAGAGAGACCCTGAAGAAATGGAAACACATTATTTGAGAAACAGTATTGTCATTTACTGTCCTTCTCATTCTATTGTATTTAGCTCTGCATTACCTATTCTGTTACTCAGAAGTCCACTGGCTTTGTTGATTGAGACAGGTAATACACTGTGTTGACGTTTCAGTGGTCTCTGAGAGTGAAGCTCTGCACGCAATTAGAAAGGAGAGAGGGGGAAAGTCACCTCTTGTAGAGCATGCTTATGAAGTCACGTTGGAGCACCGTCCCTTTTTGTGTAGGATCTCAGTTACCTGATCATAAATGCATATATATATATGCACACATATACTTAAGATATGTATTTGCTTATGTATATGTGTATATATATAGTTCAGGAAACACTGTGATGTAGTAAGTAGTTCCCTGGGAATAGATTCCTGGATGTGATCTAAGTGGCCATCCTAAACCCTATCTGCAATATGGATATAGCTAATGACAAAATTACCTATTCTGAGCCACTCGGTCCTCCAAGGGTTTCCCTGCAAGTTATGTAGTCTTGCACAGTTGTCCCTGCCTCTGCCACAATGCCCACAGATCCCACCTTAGTGTCACATTCCAAAAGCCACCTCTTCTGACCTGCAAAGTATCTTCCTCATCACCATGCTTCCTTGAGGAGACAGTGTGTATACAGAAGTCTATGACCTGAGGCTCAGAGGACATGAGAGTCCTGACTCATATCTGTTGCAACCTTGCTTCTTTGCGTGGTTTTACACACCCTGCCAGATACATGGGCTGGCTTCTCATGAATGCAGCAGCACTGCCAGTAACACGGCAAGCCACAGGAGAGCAGATTGCCCTCAGATGCAATGTAAAGTATGTGCCAAGTCTATGAGGAGCTGGCTTCACATGACGTCACAGCAGAGGGACCACTAGTAAGGTCTTCATGGGTCGCTTTACAGGTGAGAGCATCCATACATAGGCCCTGCAACACTTGGGGTCTACGCTGCCCCTCCTCACTGCCTTCAGGAAGACATCAAGAGGTGCAGGAGACAAGCTCCAGTGCCTTCATATTAATATCCAACCAACATGGGTTGGTTGGGGTGCTCCAAGAGAAAGGAGGGGGTACACAGGCAGAAGTTAGGAGTAATATACTCTGGACAGGCTCTGGCAGACAAAAGATTCAAGAAAGTTTGAAGCAATTTATCCCACCCTGCCTTGTCGCATCCGCACTGAAGGACTGTCCACAGTAGAATGTCCTTTATTTGCTTGCAAAACAACATCATCATTCATGACCCTGGGCAACCTGTTATACTTGACCCTCTTTCGAGCAGAGGATTGAACTAGAGGTCCAGAAGTTCCTCCCAACCTCAGCGATTCTGTAATCAGCCACACACCACCCTCCACCCAGCACTTGGTCCAGAGCATAATGCAATCCCACAAGTGAAATCAGACTTCCTTCTCCCAAGAAACCATTTGACAAGAAGGAGGTGGGTTGGATCCCACCAGTACGGGGAAGGCAATAGGAAAAGGAAGGAAAAACATCTCAGGTAGATAAAGACCTATTTCTTACGGACTAAGACACAATATGGATCTAAGAATCCATTGTATTTTAGCTCTTTTGCCCTCTTTGACAGCGTCGGGATTTCCCTAGAACATAATTCTCATTAAAACCCCTTTAACAGGCAGAATGACTGTGTGGTGAATTTGGTGGAGAGTCTGAGGGTCTGAGGTGGATATGATCCCACCTACAGAACATGTGGCAATGATTGCAACTTCTACATGAGGCAGCTGAGCTAAAGAAAGGTGCCTTCAATGAGCTTTGTTGAAGCATGGAGAGCTACAGTATGTGGAGCACCTTTCCAAGACGAACTTTGAACATGACCCATCTGACCTGAAAGGCCCTGAGGTTTCCACAGTATTTGATGCCAGGCTCTAGGATCAGGAACTTCAGGGTGTTTTCTTGCACAGGTAGCAAAGGCAATACAAACATGGGATTTGTACCTTGGTAACTGCATGCACCTGCAAGGAGAGAGCAGGAGGCTTATTCAGCTAGATATTCCACACTTTTTTATATTCATCTTTTTAATATTTCACATAAGAATGAATACAAGACTTTCTGATGAACTCAGAAGAAACAAAAATCCTTTTATATAAAAATCTTCCATATAATGGTTTATGGAACATCCTCTACTTAACTAATCACATATTTTTGATGGTAACTCTCACTTAATGATTGCAGGGGTTAACTTATCTAAAATATGAGTAACTGGAGATACTACAAACAACTGCATGAGCAGTGAAATACTGTGTGTAAACCTTAGTTTCAATGGTACAGTTATATACATGACTCAGGTCCTTGCAACTACAGGAAGTCCATTTGAAGCCAGTGGAACTGTATATACATATACATACTAGATCTCAGGAATAGGATCTTCCTTGTATGTTCAAGATGCAGAGAAGTTCAAACTTTCCCAAAAAATTTTGTAAGACTGAAGCTTCCCAGTTGTAGTCTAGGAGGGGTATTTGCTTAAGCAAGTGAGTTATTCCAAGCAGAACACTCAAACCTTTCTTCTTAAAAAAAAACCCATAAAATACTAATAAGGCAATTCTTCAAATGGAGTCTCATGGCCTGACCAGCTCATTAACTGGGCTGCCATGGCTGACCTTGAGAAAGCTCATAGTCTTTGCCAATTACAACATGAAACTCATTAATTTAACCATTTCTGTTGAAGGTTAAGGACATAGTCAAGTGAAATTTGGATTTTACATCCAGCACGTAAGATTGAATCAAAACTGCCACAGTCCCACGATACAAGCTGATGACGTAACTTAGCCAGATCACATTTGTTAAAGCTGGAAGTCTGCAGACATCTTCATTTTTGGCTTCTGTTAAGAAATGGCACAGTGCCGCTGGTAGAGCCAGAATACACAGCATGGTCACTCCACAGACAAGTCCATATTGTGGTCAGAAAAGGGAGAGCTGGAACCAGCACTGGTGATGACCAGATATAGACCTGTCCACAACATTGGAGCAGGCATGGAGGGCAGGCTACAGTGCAGCATGGGAGATTCATCAGCACACTCATGGACAAGTGAGCACACCACACTGCAGCTGAAGCTAACTGGAGAGATGTGTGAACTCTGTAGCTGAGGGCATGTGCTTCTTCTGGGCCAGATGGATACCACCCACTGTAGATATCCAGTCTCAACAGTTGTCTGATCACAGAGTCAAATAATACATTTTATCTGTCAAGTGGGGTAAGCTAAGAAGCTACAAAAATTTCAGTTTTATTGGTGTTTGAATTCATGGTTCCAGCGTTACCTTACTGATTCTCTTGTGACAAAAAGGCAAATACTAGTTTGAAAGAAGGCCTGTGATGCCCAGTTTTGACTGTAATGAAAATCATAAACATCACAAAATTACTTCCTTTATGTGACCCTGACTATTTTTCAAAAGTGGAGAAACAAAACCTTGTGTCTGGGCATTTTGTGTTATTGATTACTAAGAACCCAGATAAGTGAGGCTTTGCTTTGAATGCCACTTTTTAAAACAGGCATTGCATGCTATGCTTCCATGCACACAGAAATTAAATCTCATGGTGATTATTGAAGCTTTCCAAACAGAGCTGAGTAAACATTCCTTGCTTCAGTGCAAAACCCCACCAAATCAAATAGCAGTTGCTATGATCTCTGGGCATTTCCTCTGATCAAAGAACAGTCACCCTGCATGCTGGATGCCCACTCTGTCACAATTCACACATTGTTCTGAGGCACTGTAGGCTGAGCCAGACTCAAAAGCAAAAGTTGCTGTACTCAAATCATCCAGTTACAACCCTTAAAGATTTGCTATACCCTCTGAAGAGGAAGAGGGGTAAGATTGGTTCAGTGGGTTACACCTCTGAGGGACACATGGCTCCATGGGGAAGGTTCTCCTGCCTTTACTGGTGGCAGATGTAGTGCAGGGAGGCACTGAGGTAAAAGCCACACACACTTGCTAGTTGGTCTCTCCATCTAGGAACAGTGTCGCCTCTGTGAGTGACCCAAACAGAAAACAACTACAGTTGCTGATCAAATTTACTGATCACAAAGGAGTGTCCGGCACAGGCAAGAGTGGAAACACTTGGGGCTACACAATTAGACCATTGGTCCTGCAGATATTCTGGCCCCATGTTAAATATGTCACTTCTAACTAACTTGGATTTCCATTTTGGAAACTTTTTCATGGTTCATCAGACAGCCTGAGAGAAAGACTTGTTTTGTGTCCTCCTGAAACCTTTCCTGAGTCTAATTTTAGATGCTACCATATCACTAAACAGTTGATCTTTTCTTCTGGCATCTCCTCCTGCCACAGCCTTGTGTTCAACCTGTAGCTCTGCTGTTCCCTCCCAGGGTCTGTAGAGTAATCAGATGTTTTATTTTTCTGTGAGTCTTTCCAATGCAAGCTGAATGTTTCCAAGCATTTGTCTATAGGGAGATCCCACTGTGAGGTGCAATTGCATTCAGTGAGCTAAGTGAAAAGTTTCATATATAAAATCGAATTGACAGAGTAGGACATTACTGACAGCTTTGAAGTTGCAAATGAAATCTTTCTATCTTAAATGCTTTCTCTGCCCCCTGTCCCTTCCTTCACCACTGCAGTTTAGACATTAGCACAAGCAAGTCTTCTGCATTTATTGTAAAAAGAAGGCAAAAGACATTGTGTAACCCTTAGGTTCATACCTAATGCCCCCCAAATCCCTGGAAATCTTTTCACTGCCTTGAATGGGATTTGGGTTATATCAATAATGGGTTGAATTAGCAGATATGAATTGTTTCATGGTGCTGCTTTGTCCCTGCTCTGATAATGGATGATTTACACATGGGAAAAATCACATGGATTGAAGGCCCCATGTAATAAAAAACAGCCATTCAATATTTTAAATAGTTATTGTGCATGTAAATGAAAAATATATGAACACCACATTTGAGAGAATGTGCTTCTGAGTGACCTTAAAATACAATAGTGACCTCAGAAGACAACGTAAGAGCCATAAGATAAAGATTTATAGGCCTGTATTTAAGTTACTGTACACCTCCTTCAGATCACGCTATATGACTCTACAGAACTTTTATCTTCTGGCTGAACGACAACCAAAGATTGAGGCAGGCCTAACTACATGATATGTTAATACAGAAATATTAACATATTCCTCCCCAGTCATAACCTAGACCAAACTCTAAAAACAGTAAACATTTTAGAGCAATCCTGATTCATATGCTCGGCACCTAAGGAAACTATCTCAATGAAAATTGTTTCATTCTGAGGGCCCAAAACAAAGGCAGGTTTTTGAAAACCTTTGTCAAACTGATACCTGTGATATTATGTATTTTGGCAAGCAAGGACAATGGTAACTGATTAGATTTGTTTAATGTGAACAATCAGATCGTGTGACAACCTAGTGATCTCTTTGAAGCTGAAACATTCAGAAAACTATTCCCAAGATTAGTTCTGGACTTCATTTCATCTAGACATTTATTAACTTATTAATCTGCCAGACTAAAAAGTGTACTGCAGATGGATGTTGTGCTACAGACAGAGCTGTCACACAAGCAAACCAAAAGGAAGCTTTGGCTGTTGATAAAGAGGTAAAACAGAGGAATGACTGATTTCCCTCACGAAGTATGGCTTTATTGATAGGACACAGTAATAAGGCATGGAGATAGATATTTCAATCACATATGATTGGTGTCTCACTTGTCAACTCAATGCCAAAGATAAAGAGTGAAGGAAGAAACACAGCTGCAAAAGTGCTTAGATATAGAAAGAAAATACAGTTAACATTTTCTTTACAAAGATACCATCTAAAATTTCTCTAAGAATCAAGTGGAAATACCTTTTCAGGGATGAGAGTGGGACAGATAAGAACATATGCTTTCAATGAGTGTTTTTATCAGTTGTCTAAAAGAACACTCACGTCTCCATTAGCATTATTCTTCTGCTATCTGCTCCAGATTGCTACAGACTAGCACTTGTTATGTCAAGTTTACATAAATGCCTTTTTTATGTCTAAATTCCAGACTGATGTTGCATGCACATGAACTGCAGCATTATCAGGCTATCTCAGGAAGTCAGTCTATGAACAGTGCCTAACTTTTGTATATCACTCCCAGGTTTTTAAAGAAATGAGCTGATTCACAGCTGATAGACTTGCTAAAACAAGCCTGTATCACATTGGGAAAATAATATAATGTTTTTCTCTGGCACTATTTGATACTCCAGAATCTACATGGTGCAAAAGGCATGTTTTCAGAAGTGGCCTCTCATTTAACAGGAATGGGTAGGAGCAGTACAAACTTCAAATGCTTAGCCTATGTTTTTGGATTTAGGAGTTTAAAGATCAGTGTTTGAAAATTTGCACACCATTCCCTAATATTTGTGGTTGAAAAGCTTATTTTCTAAACACAAATCAATGCAACCTCTGAAAGCTGCTCAGTCTGAGTTTATGAACAGGTAAGGAAAGCACTCTGAAGTCTGAGTTGCTTTCCTTCACCTCAGGAGCCTGTTCACGCTGAAATCTAATTAAGATAATTCAAATATCAACTCTGATATTTATTTAATTTCTATAAAACCCAACAAAGGAAGGTGCAAAATTCTTTCTGAAGGAAGGAAAATCATGAATATATAAAACAGGCTGCTAGGAGTAGCTTCTTATTTGAGTGGGCCTCAAGGTGTTGTGGTTCTGCAGTACATGTGGGAGTATCAGGAACCTGGTTTGTAGAGTACTGTGTAATCATTGCTGTTTCTCAGAGAAAAATGCCTGAGAGGTATTCCCCAGTTCAAAGCCTCTCCGAGAGCACCTGGTTTGGTGAAAGGATACCAGCTGGTTGGGGGGAAACTTTAAGCTTGCAATATGTTGGAAATGACAATCCCGCTACAGAAAAAGGCACCAACCATCTGCAGATGCTGTTATACTTCCAGTTATTTGCACTTGCCTCCTCCAGCTTTCTGGTTTGCCAATTCAGTGCAGTATATTACAATTAAGATCCTCAGATTCTCCTGTTTATTCCCCATGCTTCTTGTACCTGTTCAGCAGACTGACTCACTATTTTTCTTCCTCCTTTAACCTGTTTCTACTTATCAACATCTAGGTCACACTTTGAGGCTATAACAGTATCAGTTTCATTTATAGCTTTCCTCATTAAGAAGTCTGTAACGGAGGGAACTGATTCCCATTTTCTTAGGCACTCTTCCTCCTTACACCACCACCCTCTAGTCAAGAAAACTGTCCTGCTGACAGTACCCTTCCAAGGGGCCATGTATTTAAATCTAGGATGCATCTATCCCCTACCATGCCTGTAGCTGGACTGGATGGATTGGAGAGAGCACCACCAAGTCTTCAGCTCCTGCACTTCTGTTCTTCACTGCACAGCTTCTCTGATCAGTTCAGGACCAACACCCAGCATGTGTCCATCTGGTTAAAGAGCCGTCCTAACCTTCCTGTAGCACCTCAGAAGTCTGCAAGAAGCACCACTGAGTTTCTGACACAGCACATTTCATCATGGTTGCTGGTTCAGGTCTTCAGACAGAAGCAGTGGAAGGTCCTCCTTCCCTTCAGGATTAACCAACATCTGCAGGAGGAGTCACGGCTTGCTGAGGAGGCTCTGTTCATTTAAAGCACAGAAATACTTTTCTAATTAGAAGTAAAGTGAAACCAGCTAACCCACTGTTTCTCTCTGGTCTGACTAGTTAACTTTTTCCTTTCTTTCAAGGAAACTTGAGGGATAAAACTCTCCTTCCTTTTAGTCTGAAATCCTAAAACAACATTTCTGCCTAAGTGATCTGCTCACTGGCTATGTAATGCTGGTCAAGAACACCACGTGCCCTGAAAGCCTACAATCCCCTGAAAACTAAGACTGAAATTAACATTCTGTTCCTAAATTACGGTCTGTAAAATGTAAAATAAATTACCCAACATGCAAGCACATAGTTCCAGCCATGCTTCTCTATAGAAATCAACTGTCCTGATGAATACACTTTCTGTAAATATTTAAACTGAAAACAGCAAAATTTTCCTTCAAAATATGAGCAAAGAGTATCGCCTTATCTCTGCAAGACACCTTGGATGTCATCAGTGAGTTTTACATCACAGACACTATAATAAGTAGATGAAATGCCACAGGCATTCTTTTTTTTATTATCTATAATGTGGGGTGTATTGTACGCACCTTCAGTACTGACTGAAAAACTGGGGAGGTGGTCCCAATAAGCAGATTTCTGAAAAGGGTGAAAATATTTATGTTGGGGAGAAAAAAACAAAATTAAAACAATTCTTGGTTCTTGTGAGTCATCTTCAGCTCTGCCAGCTTACCAATTATTTCCTATGCCAGAATAAAAAACACACTAAAATACAACAGAAATAGAATGATTTGGTGGCAAATTTGCAATGAATAAAATAAAAACAGGTTGTTTACATTGGGAATGAGTAACTAATATTTTCATGCTTTGAAACTCAGAGAGAGGCAGCATTACCTGAAAAGTTACTGAGGCAATCAAGCCACAGAGTGAGCTGTACCCAATTGGCTTCATAAGCCTGTCAGGCATGAAAGGATGGAGGGACTTGGAGCGCTCAAGTAAACATCCCAGTGAATGTGTCTGCAGTGGATAAGATGCTTTCACCAGCATCAGCTCAGTTTGGTTTTGGGGGCATTTTCCCTCCTTTTGCTGTTTAAAGATAGAAAAATAATTAACAATGCGAGTACCAATGGCTCCACAGGCAGCAGGGAAAAAGGTTTGCTGACGGATAGTAAATTATAGCTGGGTGATAGTGGTCTAGAGGAGGAAGATCCTGAACAGAATTAGTTCAGGGTTTGAAATGTAATGCAGGTCTCTTCCTCAGCATCAGATGCAAGCATCTCTCCTTCCATGAGGAGAAGGATACAAAATACTATTTACAACATGTACATTTTTAGTGGTTGCCTGCCCCAAACCAGATCTCACTCCAGAAAGCTAGATTTAATTATTTGTTCCCTCTTGTCTCCCCAGAGGTTTATTCTGATCCTTTTCCTAATTAGCTGGGTTGTTTTCATCCAAGAAAAGAAGAGAAACTGCACTCACTGTGTCTTTGGGGTCACAAGTGGTGTTCTCCAGGGCTTGGTATTGGGGACAGTTCTGTTTAATATCTTTATCAATGATCTGGATGAGGGGATCGAGTGCACCCTCAGTAAGTTTGCAGATGACACCAAGTTGGGCAGAAGTGTTGCTCTGCTTGAGGGTAGGAAGGCTCTACAGAGGGATCTAGACAGGCTGGGTTGATGGGCCGAGGCCAACTGTATGAGGTTCAACAAGGCCAAGTGCCAAGGCCAAGGCCAAGAGGAGGCTGAGGGGGGACCTTATCGCTCTCTACAACTATCTGACAGGAGGTTGTAGCAAGGTGGGTGTCAGTCTCTTTTCCCAAGTAACAAGTGATAGGACAAGAGGAAACGACCTTAAGTTGCACCACGGCAATTCCTACCGATATAACATTTGGGAATCTACCACAGGCATTGTGGATGCAGCTGGGACACTCTCATACCATGAATCCTATCTTCTCTAGCTGTATAAGCAGTTTGCAAAGTGACCAAACCAGAATCCTACCTCTAGAAAGGAAGTCCTGGAGCTATGTGCAGAAGCCTCTATGTAATCCTGGGGGCCTTCACACAAGAGGTGTGCAAAGGGTACAGGCTGAAGCTGCTCATAGCTGAAACTAAATCAACGCTATTCCAACAACAAGATGATGGTCATTCAGACCCACCTTTCTGTTACTGCTGGTCTGCTCCCCACATTCAGCACAACAGTAGCAAGGACATCTAGCTGCTGGGAACCTGAAGTCTTGGTTTTGTAATGTTTGCATTTTTTTGAGCTATGGAGGTATTTATGGATACTTGCACATATTCACTCTCTGACCTCTAATTGCAGCAACATTTTTGTATTTCTTTTGAATATAGGCACTGATTTTAGCACAAATCACCACGATGTTGTGAAAATTGCCTATGACTCTTGAAATAAGCTTTTTGGAACATTTGATTTTACAATGAAAATAGCCACACTGTGTGCCCTGTGACCTTTCTGAAGTATACTATCACTTGATAAAGGATTCTTAGGATGGGAAAGAGGCATAAAGATAAACAGAGAGAGAATCAGTGGTAAAAAACCACTTCATACTACTATGGACCTGTATATTTATAATAGTTTACTTTTAACTTTATAACACTACAGACTAATATCACTACTGGGAATGAGGAGGAAGGGAATGACGTGTGATGAGGACAACAAATGTTATACAGTGCATGTAGCTAGACAAGTACTCTTGCATATAACTAGACAAATACTCTGTTAATCAAAAAGGCCCCAGATTCCTTGCAATCCTCACCCTGGTTCTGCCTGAAATCACTAATCATAGAATCATAGAATCATTTAGGTTGGAAAAGACCTTTAAGATCATCCAGTCCAACCATTAACCTAACACTACCAAGCCCACCACTAAACCAATTAAGGGTAGAGTAGCAATTTCATGTTTCCTGCCTTGGTGGCTGGATTATTTATAATGAAAGTAAAAACTAAGAATCATTAAGATTGGAAAGGACCTCTAAGATCATCAGTCCAATTTTACAATTAAGCTTTGATTAGCTTTTTGTGTTAGTAGTCTGTGCAGTCACTAACAGATTTGGGCCCTTGTCCTTGATGGTGGCTTCTTACTGCTATGTAACTCTCACTTTCTATGCAGGAGCAAGAACAGAAATAAGATACAAAAGCACTCTCTGCCTGGAAGATTAGAAATTCTTCACTGGCCCATATTTTCACTCAATCAAGGTTGTGCAGGTTTGGTTTGATATTCTTCAGTGGTGGAGAAGACATACTGATTTATGCCACCCAGCTTCTCATGATCAGTGCAGCCAGTGCAAAATGAGCTGCAAGCCATGAAAACAAAATTGATGCTAGGCCTAAGGCCTGATTAGGGATTTGGTTCAAGGTCTATGGAAAACATACAAAATACTTCACCATTTTGGATTGATCTGAATGCAAACATCTTCAAACAAACTTGTTTCAAACTTTTAAATTTTTAATTATTTTTATTTTGCAGTCCTCTGAGTTACTTCTAACAAATGAAATGTTGTGCTCCATTAGTCCAGAAGATAAACTTACTGTAGGTTTTTGTCTATTGAGCTTTTAATTAAAAGAAACTGAATTAAGGATTGAAACTCATCAGCTGTGACTTTTGTTTTTAAATAGCTTTCCTGCTTTCAGTATAAAAAATTAGCAAACAGAACTGTATATTATCATGACCATGAATATTTCATTGTAGTGCATACTATTTTCTAGATGGCTCCTTGAGGATTGTATCTTACTCTTATGTCTGAATAACACCTATAACAAACAAGAATCAATTCTTATTAAAGCTTCCTATTATTCTGCTATTAAATTAGAATCTATGTAATTTATAACCTTTTATACAAGAACCCTTCACTCATTCTTCCTCATGTCATCCATTTGTTCAGGACTTGTTGCTTTTCAGGCCCATAAGATTAAAAAACATTTTCCCTCTCCCTTTTTTTGGTTAATATAAACTGAATGAAAGATATTGATAACATCCTTTGATCTCACTTTCTTGATTAATATTTTCAGGCTTTTCCTTCTTTTGAGGTCATGTTCAACACTGGGTGCATCACGTCAAACAATGCTCATTTACATGGTAGCAAACTTTTTCAGTTTGTTTTCCTGAGCCAGACTTAGTTCAAATTCTTTCAGACACTGCCTAGTTGTTTTTTCTGCACTGGAGTTTATTCACACAGAAAACTGGATGGTAGAGAATGTCAGCTGGACAAAATAATCATCTAGTTAAGCTCTCTGCCTTCAGCCTGAATGAGCTACTTCCATGTCATCATTCCCACATGGTTATTCAACCATCAATCTTAAAAGCCTTCACTAAAAAGGACTCCATCACATTCCTAGGCTATCTATCTACCTCATTACTTAAATACCTACTCAAATACTTTGCTGAATTGCTGGCATAGTTGCTTTTCTTAAGACCAAATGTTTTTGCCTTTCAAATGACAACTTTAATCATTAATTATATTTGGATTATATTTTATTAACAGATTATCTACCAGCTGAAAAGCAAGGGAAATATTCTGCCAGATAAAAATGTCAGTAGATTAAATCCTTAAATAAGTGAGAGCTAAATGTGGTTAGAATCTGGCAGGATCTGGCAAGGCATAAATAAATGAAAAAAAGCATTAGAATCTCATTCAAATTGTTAATAGGCAAGGATCAATGCACCTGAAAGTAAAATAACAAAAGTGAGTGTCTTCCCTCTGCGACTATAAATCAACCAAATGAAATTCCTGTAGAGGGACACAGAGGTAAAGGATATGAGAAGATCCTGTATTTCCTATAAAGTATGATTACATGTTAAATAATTTTGCACAACGTAACACCACTTGATAATTTATGTTGACAACAAATCAGTATAATGTCTGTAGCAGATCATAATTAGGAAAATTAATTTTCTATTGCAAATAGAATTTTCTGCTGAATTATGACAAAAGAAAAATTGCTGCAATGTAATGAGATGCCTGAATGTCTGAATGATAACTGGGCATATGTTTCCTCTTTAAATGACTCAGTTTAGGCTACAGTATTTCATATTTGGGGTCAATATTACACCTCACATAATGAAGAATCACAATTTATTGAAAATTCATCTTTCCAGTTGGCTCATTTTCCACATTTGTTTTCTATATTCTTGCAATCATTCTTTAATATCTAGATTAACCTTTAGTAGAAAGAAAAAAATAACATGAAAAGGCGTAGCCAAGGCTGGCCAGTCAACATCACTCAAGTTATATTAGTCTGAAACATCCCTTTAGCTGAATCCTTCAACAGAGTCCTAACTATAGGCACAGAGACCTGCACTCATTTATTCATATGAATAAGCATCACTGATGAGCCTGGTCATATGGAATCTGTGAGGCTGCAGAGCTGCAGGCATGTCCTCAGACAACTTCTGAATCATGGTCAGAAGGCATTGCAATGCAGTGCTAAACAAAGCTGCAAATCTTCAAAAGGCTAGCAAAGTTCCTAAACAAAGGTGATGTTGTTAACAAAAAGGATATTGTCAGTAAAAATACTTTTTACCAAAACATTATTTCCTGGACTCAGTTAATTACAGATATCCTCAGGGTGGAAGTTTGTGGCCCACTGGCTTAAGGAGAAATAATTGAAGTATTAACCAAATTTCAGGAGGCAAAGAAAGGGAGTCACTAACAGGTCTCATGATCACTATCTGGAGGAAGACATTTGGGAGAAAAGAGGAACAAATGGGTAAGAGCTCTGGTTTCACATGTGAGGCATGACCAGATGAAAACATGCTATGACATTGTAAAAAGTCTTATTTTCCAAAGCTCAAAGCAGGATGAATCCTTGAGAATCAGAAGGGAGAGGCCTGTGTGAGAGTTTCACATGTTCATGATTTCTGCATCAATAGTTCTTGATTCATGACTAGTTACTGCTTCCTCTGCTTTTGCTTACTGAAAATTTGGAAACTTTTGAGGAAGAGAAGCTGGAGATAATTTTTCTGTGTGAGTGTATTTCCTCCTCAGAAAGGAAGAAATACAGAGAATTTTCTTCTCTCCTTTGAACAGCCATTTTCTCACTGATCTTATTTTCTGCCCAGAAGCTACAAATAGCAGAAACTACTTTATGGGTGGGAAGAAGTACTTTTTGTGAGACTGACTCTCTGAGATGGGGTTTTTTTGAATGGTCCAGCTGACGGCAGCAGTCCCTCTTCATCAAGTCTTTGCCAGGACAGGATTTTTCTCCAGATTCTGGTGCATAACAACTTCTCTCACCCAGGAGAAAGGAAGAACTTCCCATCTGCCACTATAGGGAAGGCAGAGACACAAAGTATAGTTTCCATTCTCAGCATACAGGATCATAGAATCATAGAATCATAGAATCATTTAGGTTGGAAAAGACCTTTAAGATCATCCAGGCCAACCATTAACCTACACTACCAAGTCCACACTAAACCAATCAAGGGCAGACTACACTAAACCATGTCACAGAGTGCCACGTCTACCCGTTTTTTTAACACTTCCAGGGATGGTGACACCACCACCTCTCTGGGCAGCCTGTTCCAATGCTTGACAACCCTTTCCGTGAAGAAATTTTTCATAATTTCCAGCCTAAACCTGCCCTGGCACAGCTTGAGCCCATTTCCTCTCATCCTATCGCTAACTACGTGGGAGAAGAGACCAACACCCACCTCACTACAACCTCCTGTCAGGGAGTTGTAGAGAGCGATAAGGTCTCCCCTCAGCCTCCTCTTCTCCAGGCTAAACAACCCCAGTTCCCTCAGCCGCTCCTCATAAGGCCTGTGCTCCAGACCCTTCACCAGCCTTGTTGCCCTTCTCTGGGCACGCTCCAGCACCTCAATGTCTTTCTTGTATTGAGGGGCCCAAAACTGGACACAGTATTCCAGGTGCAGCCTCACCAGTGCCGAGTACAGGGGAACAATCACCTCCCTGCTCCTGCTGGCCACACTATTCCTGACACAAGCTGGGATGCTGTTGGCCTTCTTGGCCACCTGGGCACACTGCTGGCTCATGTTCAGCCGGCTGTCTACCAACAGCCCCAGGTCCTTTTTGGCCAGGCAGCTTTCCAGCCACTGTTCCCCAAGCCTGTAGCGTTGCATGGGGTTGTTGTGCCCGAAGTGCAGGACCCGGCACTTGGCCTTGTTAAACCTCATACAGTTGGCCTCAGCCCATCGGTCCAGCCTGTCCAGGTCCCTCTGCTCCTACCCTCCATCTTTGAATATGAATAATAGTTGGGCCAAAAAGTGATAGAACATTATTATTATAAAAGAGTTGAAGAAAAGGCCAAATCGAAAAGCCGTCCCTCTAGCAATTAAGAATTCTTTTAGCTTCTACAGACACAGGGATCAGAGCAGATTTTATACTATACTTGCACGCTGCCTGCCACGATAAGGCTCAGATACAGTGATAACAGAGAGATATATTAACCTTATTGACACAGCCTGTAACAACTACCTAGTTGCTTATTATCCCTGCTCTGTGATAATTTCACTCAGGAATCATGTTTGTGTGTGATGTTATGTGCTTTTCCTCCCATAATGCTTCTAGTGCTTTCTTAACAGCCGCATATGTGGGCAATAACTCACACAGCATTAAAGAATATTTTGATTGGAGTATGGAAATGATGCTGTCACAATGCAATCAGATTTTTGGAGAAATATAGAAAAACTTTTAATCAGAAGGTTTATGCAGAGTTTTGGGTAAGCGAAATGTAATTAGTCTTGATGAATCCTGTCTAGGGCGTGGCAGTTGGCAGTGTCCTGCTCACAACAGGTATTGTGGGATCTTTTGTGGTTATGGTTAAACGGTTAAAATTAGAAGAGAGATCTTTCATCCTGTATGCACCAACTTAACTACATTTGAGAAAGTCTTTCAGTCTACCGGTGAAATGGATAGAAAGACCAGCGCCGGGAAGTATAAAAACATGGATCAATGTTGAGGTAACGCACAATTTATTTACTTTTTTATGCTGGGGTCAAATAACCACTCTAACGACATTCAAGGATATTAGGCTGGTATTTACCCTTCCAATAACAGCTCTTCAAGCAGCAGGGCGTACAGCCCTCTCAGCTTGTTGCTTGTTGCTGGAGACAAAACCAGGGCAGCCACTGGCATTATATTACTTCTAAGAACCATGCAATCACATATCATATTGTCACTCTTTTATAAACAACATTTTTTCCCCAAGTTTTGGTATATCCAAGGCATGAGGAGACCTGCTTGGTGATGTAATTGCTTGACAAGCCAAGCCCAAGGAATTCAAATAGTTGTGCTTTGCTGAAAAGTGTGATAAGAAAATGTGTTTATCAGTGGCACCATTCCTGTGGAACTGTATATCTCCCAGAAATCCCAGTTCACATTAGTTCAATAGTGCCACTAATTCATCTGTAGTTGATGGGTAATATTTACTGCTGTTCATAGAATTAAGTGACTGTATACTAATCTCAAATTTGGCTCACCATAACTCATAAGGGCTGACCTGTCGGAGCAGACACTGTGCAGATAGAAATTAAAGCACTAAACTTAAAGTAAAACTTTAAAGAGGCATTATCAAGGTTGGTGACTTTCTTACATATACATATTTTTATAAATTCATTTGTTGTTTTGTTTTTTCAAATGGGCCTGCCATTTCTCATTCAATATATCACTGTTTAAACCCAAAATATCTGGCAACAACTCCATCATAAAGAAACCACTCTGGAAGGCAAGAGAGAGGTGGCAGAGATCCCAAAGGAGTTGTTTCAAAGAAGCTGAGTTTTGCTTATTTTAAAGGAAGGTGTGCTCTCAAGGAGTCCAACTGCAAATCAATTTAATGTTGAACAGGCCATAGGTCAATGTTTTAAGGAATAAGCAGAGCTAACTTTCTGTTGAAAGAGGTGCCAGATGGCAGAACTGAAATGCTTGTATGCAAATGCAGATACATATATTTATGTCACAAACCAATTCTGCCATGGCATTACAGATCATTCCAGCACAAATTAGTTGCAGAAAAGAGATTTTGACCCGATTAGTCATCTGGCAAATGCCAGAAAATCCAATGCCAAAATTCGTATTGTAATTCTAATATAGTTTAAAAAGTGAGTGGATGTGATAAAGGAATAATATTCCAAATATTAATATCTTTTATTTTTATGGGATAAGTTATCCAATGAATTCTGTTATAATATTTGATCAGTCTGAAGCACAGAGTGTAAAGGAAGTATATGCAAAGAGAGAAAATGTGCATGCATTTGTTCAGCATATCCTTTCATATCTATGTAATTTATTATTCCTATTGTCCCATTCCTTTAACTGTGCTATGTGATTTCCAAACACAGAGCTGAAGTGAGTCTGAAGAACAAGGGCACCATGATATTGCAAAGAAAAACCTGTGAAGGGAGGCAAAGGGACATAGTATGTAATATAAAGTAAGAACTGGAATACACTTGATTATTCATCCTATTAACCTCTATACCATACTTCATTATTAGAGATCCCTATTGACACTGGTATCTTCCTTGCATGTTTTCAGACCTAAGGGGCAGGCAGGCAGACTAAGGATGCCAACCCAAGGACCTGGAAAGCGCAGACATGTGGGGTGATTTCTAGGGCATCATGGAAGCAGCTAAGGAAAGAACTGAAAATAAAACCTCAGTCTTCAAAGAACTTTTTTTTTTTTTTGAATGTTATTATTCCCTCCAATTCTTTATCATCTACCTTTTAAACTCTGCCTTATTTTATCATTTTAGTGAAACAAGTTTGTTATATTTCATTGAAGAGGGCCTGCACTCATCTTTTCTCACCCTCTTTATATGTGCTCAATTGTAACTAATTGCCTCATTCTCAGTCCTATTAAATGCTGCTGAGAGTCTCAAACCCTGCCACCTCCAAAAAGCAGAGGTTTAAATCTGAAAGCCTAGTTTTACATCTCAGGTTTCTATTAATTGTGCAGTAAGGTGTATGTTGCCATATCTTAATTGTTGGATAAATTCACTGGACCTGAAAGTCAACATAGCTATTCACAGTACACCTGGTTAATGGCACACAATTACACAGAAATATGTTATGTAACAGATACAGAACATGCAAAAAATTACAATGAAAAGCTAGGAAAAATCCACTGGATTTATTTTTAAAAAACTAGTTTTCAAGAAATTTCTCATCTCATTTTGTTTCTAAATATAAGTCCCTCAGCTCATCAGTAACCTTTTCATAATCCCTTATTCCACCCTGTCCCTGTAATGGCCGGTGGCCTTGCCTCTGTTCAAAGGCCTTTCCCCAGCTGGAAACATTTTCTAAAACAGGAAAAAAAAGTTATTTGATTTTTAGCCAACTAAATGCAGCTGGTTACCCTTAGAAAAAAGGGGGGAGGAGGAAGGGGAAAGACGAAAGAGAAAAAAAATGAGACAAATTCTTAATTTTTACCGGTACTGAAGTCATCTGATAATCCTAAAAAGCCAGTATTTTTAACATGTTCCCTCTTTTCAAAAGCACTGTAAGAAGTAGCTTGCCTTGGAGCATAAATATTGGGCTAGAAGCCAATGAACAAGTTCAAAAAACAGAAGGTCTGTCAACGTTCGTAGAAAAATCCCAGCCCTTTATTGAACTGATAAAATGCCATTCCTTTTCTTTTCCACCACCTCTATGGAAACTCCTTTTCTGTTCCACCATCCTCCAATTGAGCCTGGCTATTCTTCTCAACCACTGAACTCCAATATGGTTTGTCTGTCGTTCTCTCCCTCCCATCCTTAGCCTCTGATCTCAGCCACCTTTGTATCTCCCATTATCAGCCCCAGCAGCATCTCCGCTGTGCTTTGACTGGCAGCACAATCAGAGCTTGTTCTCTCTGGGATGCACAATGTGCTCTGAAGAGTGGAGCCCCCCTCACACAAGGAATTAGACTTCAACAACATCAAAGGGGTGCGGGAATAGCTGGCAGAACCGATGGGCCCCATGATGGGCATCTACAATAACTACTTGCCACCCAGTTGCCTTTCAAGGTTTGTGGAAAAGCAAGGAGGGATAATGAGAGTTTTCTGAAGAGTCAGACAAAAGAAGGAAGAAAACAGCATTTGCTGTTGCTAAAAGGAAGCTTCAAGGCAGTGGGAGAACTAAGAATGAGTGTAGAGTTTACAAGGGAGAAGTCTGAAAATGCTCCAGATTACAGGGAGGCCTTAGCAACAAAGCTCAGAGCAGATATGGTCACCATAAGGTGTGCTTTGATTGGATCCGTTATTGTATTTAGGCACATCTCACTTGAGGTTAACTCAGGTATTTATGAGTGTCTCCATCTCTAAGACATGCTATATGTTTCTGATCATAAACTCTGAGTATAGACCCCTGATGTTAAGCAGAGAATGAAGCTTCTCTGAGAGCAACGCTAAGGTGTTAATGTTTGAAAGGCTCTGCAGATTGTCTTAAAGGTAGGTCTACCTATCTATTGGTCTACCTGTTTCAGATCAACTTTGAGAACTGTCCTCACCCAGATCAAACTGTTAAGTCACTCTTCCCTGATTTATAACAGATATTTACATTGCAATAATCTCTGTTATGCTAGGTCCTTCTCAGAACTGGTCTTGTGTCTTCTTCTGGGCTTGTTTCTAAGAGTGGGCAATAGGGACAAGAAGTCGGGTGCAGAAGGGAAGAAAAGCAGGAGCAGGAGAGGCAGGGTTGGTGTTTGCTGATGGCAACTGCTCACAGCCCGTGGTTTTCAAGGATGTTCTGAACACAACATAGGCATGGACAGGCCTGGTGGGAAGACTTATGGGCAAACCCTGCAGCTTAGCAGAACTTCCCAGATGGGGCTGGACAGCTGCTGGGGTCAACTAAAGCTGTTTGTACAGTATTTGTAGCACATACAGGGTGTACAGTACATACTGCATATACAGGTGGCAGATTTAGGCCAGTGTCTCATTATCAGTGTAAACATAGGCACTGCATAAGCCTGGAGCTCTGGCTTAAAAGTGAGGATGGCTTATTCTGGGAGAGCTCTAAGTTTTCCACTTCCAGACCTTCCCTTGATTTGTGTTGCAGGCGGGACACAGCTGCTTTAATAACAGCTCCTGAATCACCATAAAATTCTAACTCAGCATGTTAAGGACAGTAAAAATTGGTTTAGGGTTATTTTGACACGTAGTGCTAGAAGTTTTAGTCAGGAGATTATTGCCACAGGTGGGGCAGAAACCTTTCAGAAAGGATGGAAACAAACCTGGCAGGGAGCACTGATTAAAGCACTCAAACTATTTCTGTGAGGTTTATGCAGTAAAGTTGTACACAAAACAGGATTGCACATGTCCATGAATCAAATGAAGAAGTAAACAGAAAACTTCCCAGAGCCCTCAAAGAAAGAAAAAAATCCCTTCTAATGAAAAAAAAAAAAAACCAAACCAGAATTTTTAGGAAACTCGGGCACTGTGAGAGTTTCTATACAGGAAAAAAAAGAAGTGTGATTTTGCAGTTTGTGAGAAAGTGAACTTTTACGTTATTTTTATTAAATTGAATTCACCCTACCCAGTAGCTATGGAATGTCATAGTATGCAGCTGAAAGACATTTGTAAAGGCACCTATTGGGAAGAAATAGGGATGTTTCTTTCCCTAACATGGAAAGAGGAAGACATGCTGGAAAGAAAGGAAGGAGAAAAAAAACAACACTGCTTCATTTGATACCTTCCTCTTAGGAATGCAGAAATTCTTCACAAATATTTATGAATATCCATTTATTATAATCATTGTCTCCAAATTAGGTAACGCTTGGGAAGTTTTTGCTCATAAATGCCTCAAGATGCCTCCAAACTCAGAGTTTGCAGAACTGATATGGCAAGAAAATGAAATTGACTTCATCTAACCTTATCGTTTGCACTGAAAACATGAAGAGCTTTGAAGGAGACATTTTAACCCAAACTAGTCATGACAGGCTAGCTTCATAATCAGTGGTCACTTCCTGAGCAAAATTCATATAATGGCTGTTTTAGGACTAGGTGAATTTTAGGACAAGGTGGCCTGAGATGTGTCAGCATCTCCCCAACATCTAAAGAAGGAGGCTGCAAATAACTAAACCAGAGGCTGAGTCTATATGAGAGACATTTTATCCTGAACAAGGATTGGTGAATCTTGGACTTCTGGGTCTACTAAGAAAAAAACATTCAGGTCAAAGGAGAAGGCATCTAGATCAGAGCTGAGCACTTCAGTCCACCTATCCATCACCCGTTAGCTTCTGAACAGGCCTCAGCAATGCCATCTACATGCATTACCTAACATCCACATCATGGATGTGTTCTGCTAAATCCAAGCAGCTCAGCAATTGGGTCAAAATATACTTTTCCCTAGCTTCTGCATGATAACACTCCATGGCAGTAATAAACAATGGATTTGCAGTGCCCTTGTTTTCTGTGTAACATTCAAGAAGTAATACAGAATGGCAAAGGTACAAGGGTGGGTATAGTTAAAGCATTTATAAAGACAGATCATTTTATGCTCCAGTCACTGTTTTTCCTAAAACATCTCATATCCTTCAGAGTCAGACCGGCCAAAGAAATCACAACAAGGTACCAAGTGACCGACCAGATTTCCAAAAGAAATGCACATACTGCATAGCCAGCTTTTCAGAAGGAATGGCCATATTGTACCGTTATCTGAGGAGGCAGAGACACCCTTTTGAAAAATCATTGCAGACGCTCTAAAGCTTGAAACCTGACCAAAAGTAGTGAGGACCATGACTTTTGCTTCACGTGAAAGATTTTAGTGTCGTTAAGCAAGATGACGCATGGACTCAGAAGAAAGAACTTCACCTCCTCAAACACCGACACCACAGAGATTGTCCTTGGAGGTCTTCCCATCCAGGCAGTGATCCCAAATAACCCTGCTCCTTTTATGCAACGTGGCATCCAGGGCTCAGGATGATAGACTGCAGGCCATATGCTAGATCTTTGTGTTTGCTAAAAATAGGAATTTTTTTTCTATCCTGCTAGGGACAAGTCAGTATAAATGTGACCAGGAACCTGGCAGAAATCCATAAGGCTGAGATGAACAACACAGGTCCTTCCTTCAGGCTTGTCAGAGAGCAGCCTAATCAAAATCCTCTGAGGACAGGAAGGGGGGTGGAACTGATAGCTAAGTTTATTTTCCCTCAAATGCTTTCCTTACTCTTTGATCTCTATTTCTTTTGTAGAGTAACATGCACACTTCAGCCACTGCTGATGCTGATGGAAGAGCCAATGCCAATGCAAACATCCTTTTTTCTCTGCACCCTCCTTCCCTTTCTCTCCTGGACACTGCCAGCATTAGACATCTAGTGTAAAAGATTTCAAAAGGTTAGAAAATGCTGGCACAGTAACTATGCACACAGCTGCTACCTCCTTCCTTTGCATTAGCACCTATTTCATGTTTAATAATAGTATGGAGCTGAATCTGAAATTCACTTGGAAGCTATTAAACAAACACCAATTATTTCTGAGGGACATAATCTCCCTTTTGCTGACACTCCCTAAAAGCCCCATCCTGCTGAGATTCCTGGAGGCTTCTGGAGAAGTGCCTCCAGGCTGAGCTCTATTTCCTGAGCACTGTTATTGCCAGCCCATCTACTACTTGTCCAACTTCCCACACAGCTAATGTCACTGTCTTTGTACTTTTGAATGTACTACAGAAAAGGCTATAAAACACAATGTTTATGCCCACCTTGTGGGTGGATCACAGCTCTTGATGGTACTCCCTGATCATCGAAGCAAGGCCAGTTTCATCAGCTGGTCCCTCCCATTAATAAGAACTATTGCTGCTGAATGGGAAACAAATGGTCCATCAGCATTTTCATGACCAAGGGGGTGACTCACTTTTCTGGGTTTAAGATGCTCCCCTTCACCGTTGTCAGATCCTTGTCCTGCTCTCCCTCCAGGCTTCCACCGGCATGATTAGACAGCAGCTACACAAAGAGCTCATTGGCATCCAGCACAGACGTGGTGGTAGCAACCTTTTCTGAGGAGGGAGGAGGAATGGGCAGGAACCACCAAACTGGATCAGTTGCTGGCAGAAGAAAAATATGCTTCATCAGTGGCTGATCTTCTTTAGGATGAACCCTACACACTCACCACCACCTTGCTGCCTAATTCCCCTTGCCAGGATTCCTCATCCCCTTGGTTGTGTCAAATGCCACATCGACTCTTTACGCCACCATGATCTTAACAAGGCTGCAGCAAGGAGAAAGAATAGAAGACAGGAGTGATCTTTTTTTCTTTCTTTCTTTTTTAACCTTTCATTTTTTTCCTCTGAAATCACTTACAAGTGATAAGTCAAAGTGAAAAACCCTCATGACTACTGCAGAAATAGACCTTTGTTTTCTCTCTTGAAAAAGGATCTAACCTAAAAACCCCTGCAGATACACAAGATTAATTTTCACTACTTTGTTTCATACTATTTATAAGCAGCTCTTGCTGAGTTTTAGATTTTATGGCTCAGCCTGCTGGCTGAAAATACTTTCTGTCCACTCCTGAAGCCTGATTGATTAGCGCTGCTAGCCAAATAGCAGTCTGTATCAGCAGGCCCAGGCATGCAGGCTGGAACATGGCTCACAATGCTTGTTTTGAATTCCTGTATTTATACAGGAGCACACTGCAGAAAAGGCCTTGGCGCATAAGCATGAAACCTTCAGCTTGGTTTCCTGAGCACATGTTTTGCAAACCTCAGGCAGATACTGTATGAAATCAGGCAAGGAGCATTGTGAGGACAGAGGCATTGTCTAGAAGAGGTGGTCAAGCTGATCTCCAGTAGGCCACTATGAGAGAGACACATTTCAGGCACACTCCATATACACAAAGCTTACAATGGTCTTTCTGCTTTAAGGAATGATGCTTACACATCAGGTTGTACACTGGAAGAGGTGGGAGTCAACTGAGTGATTTGTCCTCTGGGGTTTGGGGCCTGACCATTCTTAACATGTCTGTAAGTGTGTCATAGCATATGAATATGGGACCTAGATGAATATTTCCCCCAGTTCTGCACAGAATAACTAACGTTGTAAGCAGATATCCCAGTTTAAAAGACTAGGCAATTCAGTAAAAAATCTGTATGCTTTCTCTTTCTGTCTCTGCCCCCAACCTGGCTTGATCCTCAGAAATTAATAAATTAAACAGGAGTTCCTAGCAGCAACGGAAATACAAGGTGTTTTGGAAAAACCTGCTAACTGGTCCCCAGAATAAAGAAATCTGTCAATACATTGAGTGGCCTTGAGTTAAATTTTTTACATCACAGTCTAATTTATTTTAAATAATTCCTCGGAAACAGGACACTAAACCTGGAGAGAATGGTAATAGGAGACAACAATAATCCTTGAGCTAAACTTCCAGCCTGAAGGAGTAGGAAAGGGGAAAGGCCACTATACAAATACCACCTGGCACGAATGCCATGCTTGCCCTCCTGTAGCATCTAGCTCTGATTTATCCAGAGGCTTAAAATGTCTCACCCTCATTGTCATAATCATCACAGTGTCTGAGCACTCCCGAGTGCCTTTACTCTATGGCACTTTCTCCCACTTTACAGGTGGGAACAGAGACAATAATACTGGATGACTCACTGGAGAGTCCAGGGACAAAGGCAAGAACTGCCCAAATACTCCCTGCACACTAGAATTAAGCAGCTCTTCCCTTAAGTGGGTACTTAAAAAGTTCTCCAAGGACTCCAGTATGCCGTTGTAATGGAGCATTAGTTACAGCTTAACTCTAATAGAAAACAGTTTTAAAGATTCACTGGATGGTTTCTTAAGATTGCCTTGCCTCAATGGCCCTGATCTTCAGTGATATTTATAGAACTTATTCCCATTGATTTCAGTGGGAGGTATTCATCTAAATAAAGCCAAACTGCTGAGTTCTTGAGCAGTGTCCTGTGCCTCGGTCTCATGTCCTGCTAGGAGGATGGACACATTTGTCTCTAGGAACGCTCAGGGCAGGGGATGCTTTGGTTAATCAAAAATCAACCTTTACTTTCAGACCGGTTTTTGGAGTTTTGCCTCTGTGCACTGCAGTACACTTCCTCTTCTGTGAGAGCATAAATTAACTTCAGACCCAGCAGGCAGCACCTTCATTTAAGTGCTAGCAGTAACAGAAGGGGAAAGGGAGCCCAAGTGGTTCAGCTCTGAGCAACACCACCCAAGCCAGCAGAAACAGCATGGTTTGATATGTCATGTGCCTCACACAGTTTTTGGTTTGGTTTCCACTCTCAGAACACAAAGGAATAGTCCATAGTTATATCAGTAAATCAAAGCCCAGCATTTCTGACAACAGACTGTTTTCCGTAACACAATGCAGTATATGGCACCTTCCCCATGTAACCACATTGTTTTGGAGGGTTGTACATCTGTGCCTCAGCTTGTAAGAATTGTTTAGACAGGATCAACGTTATGAGGACTTTTGGGGTGGGGATTCCCATGCATGTCACAGGGAAACATTGTGTGAGTCAAGCCTGCAGGCTTGAACCGTGTGCCTCTAGTGTTTGCTGCCTTGAGTCTATGTTGAGGCATTATTTAATAAAGCAGCTGTGAAAACCAAATGCTGAAAACAAAAATGCCAAGTGCTGCTAATGATACCTTTGCTTACAGCAAGGGTATTTGTTAAAAAGAAGCTTACATGTTTCTCTCCCTTCATCCGTGTGTGAAGAATTGTGAGGCAGACCTAATGCATGTTTGCAAAGTGAGTTGAAATGCTGTTATTAATTATGGCAATGTGTTATTCATAAGGTTCATTTTACAGTGGCATACTGATGCTGAAGCTCATGGGTGAAAACTCTGCTGCTACCTCAGGAACCAAAGGACAGGTGGAAACAAACTGGTTCGTTTGCATAGGTGTTTTCATGTATGCTGATGCAGGGTTGCTTTGGTTAAAATCCTTTTAAACTTTGATGACACCCATAAGGAGATCAAACCATATCATCGTATCAGTAGACAATAAAAAAGGACTTGATAGGAACCTGGGTAGACTTTCTAACCTGGATCCGCACCACACCCACACCTCATCCTCATATTAGGGCAAGACTTGGGTATGAACCAGACCTTTCTTCCTTACTCCTTGTTTCCCATGTCCTGATTTCAATATACAGGTGTTGTCCAACAGATCCTTGATCTGAGTGCTTGGGGCCCAGAGCTTGGAGCATGCTGGATAACACATGCTTGGACCCAAAGACATAGTCAATATGAATTAGGGGTTGACCCATCAGCCATTTTCACTTACTATAGGATAGGGCAGGCTGGGGCAAAAGGGAAGAGGTGTCTAGGGAGGAGTTAACCCTGCTGTAACACCTCTGCATGAGGATCTTTAATCTCCATACTGGAATGAGAGTGAAACAAACTTGGGTAGGCACACAGCTCTGATGCTAGCCAAGCTTTGCAAGAGGCACAGATGCTGTAAGCAGACAAGAAGGCTGAAGACATCAGATACTGGTGCCACTGGGAGAGGCAACCCAGATGAAGTGACACTCACACATCACCAGAGGAGAACAGAGCTGCTGCTCACTGCATGAAAGGTAGGAGCTGGAAGTCTCAGATGAGAAGTGGTAAGAGAAAGCCAGCTTGGTGGCAGATTGTGCCTTTCAAACACACGTGGAGAGGCAGGAAAGTTGAGTCAACTGCTATAGTGACTCTCCCCACTTCTCTGCCACCCTAACTTACCCACAGAGAGAGGAGATTTCAGTGGTAGGCTGGGTGACAGCCTTTGGGCTTGCCCAGGGGAGGAACAATGCATCAGGACCTGACAAAAGGCATGAGACAGAGGCTTCATCAGCTGGTGAGAACAAGCTGTTCACCAAGGGTGGTGGAAAGCCAAAGGGGAAAAAAGCATTCACAAACACCCCCCTACACACATTTGTTCAAGAGATATTATGTGGCAAAATAGCAAAAAGCTGTGGATGCAGATAATGTGGGAGCAAGTGTTTAGCTTATTTGCATGCTTATACTGGTGACTCACTGTTGTGGTATTTTTAATAAAATATTGCTGTGTCCTTTTCTCTATTGTTAAAACTTCCTTTGTTTTATATACTCAGGAAAGAGATCTTAAAGCCGTTGAGGACATGCTTTTTTAAAAACATCAGTTCAATGCCCTGCAGCAATCAAAGAGGCAAATGAAACATTTAGAATTATTAGGAAAGGCACTGGGAAAATGGTCTCTCCTTGGGTCCCTGCATGAATTCGTGGTGTGACACATCCTGGATATGGCATGCAGCCCTGCAACATGTCTTCAAAGGTTTTTCCACACAAAGCCTCTGTTTGGAAAGCACATGGCTAGATGTGGTGAAAGCAATGGTAGGAAGGGAAATGATGGAAAACCATGAATGGTATGGGAAAGGTGCAAACCTGGAGGTGTAGTGAAATTATCTGGTAACAATTTTAAATTCATGTTAGCATGACTGAAAATTCAACTGCAGAACTTACTGTCACAAGATGTTACAAAGGACAAAACTGTGAACAGACAGCAGAAGGCATATTAATGGAAGATCATGTTTACCATGACGATCAAGAGGCAATCTCCAGCCCTGGCAGGGTTACGAACTGGTGAGGTATTATATGTGTAAACTCTTCTTTACAACTCCCCTCAAATATATTTTATTCTCCACTTTCCAATGGACACTAACACAACAGCTTCATCATCACCGTATCCACCAGCAGGGACAGAATCATAGAATTGTTTAGGTTTGAAAAGACCTTTAAGATCATCCAGGCCAACCATTAACCTACAATACCAAGTCCACACTAAAACAGTCAAGGGTAGACTAGACTAAACAATGTCCCCAAGTGCCACATCTACCTGTTTTTTGAACACCTCCAGGGATGGTGACACCACCACCTCTCTGGGCAGCCTCTTCCAATGCTTGACCACCCTTTCCATAAAGAAATTTTTCCTAATTTCCAACCTAAACCTCCCCTGGCACAGCTTGAGCCCATTTCCTCTCATCCTATCGCTAACTACATGGGAGAAGAGACCAACACCCACCTCACTACAACCTCCTGTCAGGTAGTTGTAGAGAGCGATAAGGTCTCCCCTCAGCCTCCTCTTCTCCAGGCTAAACAACCCCAGTTCCCTCAGCCGCTCCTCATAAGGCCTGTGCTCCAGACCCTTCACCAGCTTCGTTGCCCTTCTCTGGACACGCTCCAGCACCTCGATGTCTTTCTTGTAGTGAGGGGCCCAAAACTGGGATGAAAGATGTTCCTCCTAAAAACTTCCCTCAGGGCCCTTCTTTTTCCCAGCTTTCTGGGAAATGACTTGTGTGTTGGAAGGGGTCTCCATCTGAGTGGAGCCAGCGTGGGACCTAGCAGACAGTTTCCTGCAGCATCATCCCGAGCATGGTCCTTCAGGACTCGGTACACGGCTGATGAAAGCTGTTGGCATTGCAGCAGAAAGGCTGACGTGTGCCCCATAACTGACGGGTGTTTCTGCAGCTGGAGATCCCCCGTGTGCTCCCCAGCTCCCTACTGCTTCCGTGACTGCTGCAGAGACAGGTATGCGGTCTACCCAGCACAAAATGGAAACGACGCTGTGCTTCATTTATTAACCAGAAATGGAGTGTGAAGGAAGAATTACAGAGACCAAGCGCACAGCTTGAAGCTCCGCACTGTAGCAACAGCAGAGATCTGCAGAGACTCTGCCTGTAATGATGTATGTGCTCCACATATCAAAAACAAACAAAAAATACCTTGGCTTAAAAAAATACTTTACTTTGTACATTACTTGCACCACCTGGAAAACATCAAGTATGCAAGATATGTTCCCTGGCTGTTAAGAGAGTCATCGCAGGCCCCTGAGACAGCAAGACCTCCTTGCCATGTCCATGTTTACATTATTTGACCCAGCAATGAGCAGACACGTGATGGACCCCCTCTTTGTTAATTAATACCCATCATGCACTTTCCTGCCCAGGGTAGTCAGTGCTTGTTCTGCTCATAGTTGAGTAGCTTTAATGCATACATGCAAAATGTGATTTTTGCATAGGATTTGTTATTATCTACCCCAAAGGCAGATCCCTCAAGTAGTGCCTGTTGGCAGAATAGTGAACTTCCATTATATTTAGGTGCAGCGTTGTTTTTCTGAGTTACATGAGAGTTTGCATACAAAAATGTATAGTTTTTGTTTGGTTTTGGGTTTTTTTCCCCTCTTAAAAAAGCTTGAGATGTTAATTACAGGTATCAGAAATATACTTAGATCTCATGGTTTATTGTCACAGCAGAAGGAGAGCAAATGAAGGCGGCAAGGGGAAGATAATTTTGCCCTAGTACTTATTTAGAGATCTTTCACTGATTTACAGTCTGACTAAAGATAAACAATTCACCATACCATAATCATGGTACCAGTTTTGTGTCACTTCAGCAAGCTGGCATGCTCTCTCTTTAGCCTATCTTTTCATACATGTTTGTGGGTTTTTTTCTTGCTACTGAGAGACTGTAATTTTCTTCAAGATTTGGATTTTATTTTCTTTGCCCTGTACAGCAAATAAGACAGTTGTGGGCAACAACTAAGCAGTAAACACAATTTTTGGCAGAAATCAAACCTGTCCCCGATGTGTACAAACATCTGCATTCCTGGCAGTTTGTATACGCTCCTTGCTTTTGTGGGTTTTTCTCCACATTCCCTTTACCAGTTTCTAGGGACACCTTAATGACAAAGAAAACTTCTGTGTACCCCATTTAATATCTGCTTCATTGTTTACCCCCAAAGCATTTGGAAGCACTTGTCACACTGGTGATAAAACAAGAGCAATAAAATGTAAATGAATATTTATGCAAAATATTTATGTTGTTTATAGTGATATAACTACTGTATCCAGAAACCTACATGATGAAAGTTTATCATATGCCTACACAGAATTTTGATTTAGGGAGGCTTTAAGATCATTCTCTGCCAATGTAGCACTGCAGTCTGCAATTCATATTTGTCCCTAGATTTCTTTCAATGGGTGAAACAAAAAGTCGGTAAGAAAGAGCTTACCTTAAGTAAATGGTTGACTAATAAAATGTCACTACGTCTGCCCAGGAAAGGGATATATTGTGGCCTTGACCCAAATACTATAATTCTGCGGACAGAAATTCTGTTGCTGACATTTTTATAATCAATTTGAAGCTTTAAATTATCAGTGATTCAAAAAATTACTACCTGATCCTGACAGAGAGCAACTTTTTGCTAGACAGTGTATTTTAAAGCAGAACTAAAATCCAAGTATTAGACATGGAATCACATATGGAATGCAAATATTTATAGTGATAATTATAATATATAATCAGTATAATATATAATCAATATAAACAATAATGTAATCCAGCTACCAGTGAAGAGAAATAGTTTGGGGTTTTTTTTTGCTAATACAAAAGCTTTCCAATGATTAGTATTTAGGATAAATATTAACATTCTGTCTTTCCATCTGAACAATTTGTAACCCACAATTACTGTCTTTACAGCAGTTTCCTACTGATGGCTGTAAAACTATAGCCAAAGCTAAAGATAATGTAAGAAATCAGTCTAAAAGATTTAGCCAGAAATTGGCATGAAAAATTCAATATCCAGTCCCTGCACTAACATTTATTCTAGTGGTCTTGGACAGTAAATTATTTGTGTTAACCTAAAGCAATTTTGTGGTGTGTTACTTTTTAGCAGAAAAAGTAATATTTTTTCTGCCATTTTATCTGTAATGCAAAATCTAAACCTTTCATTGCATAACAAAAAAGAACAATGCTTCACCTTTGTGATTGCCAAGATAACCTTCAAAACAACAATGAAATGTAAACAATGCAGTGATGTTTGCCTCAGCAAGAAACAATAACCATTAGACATTATTTGCTTCTAATCATTCATTAGGTAACTCGATACACTAATTGCAATGTCTTCAAAGGAACTAAAATGAAAGCATGTTACTATGCAACTTAAGATGTTTTTGAAGATGAATTGTCCTAATTAAAGAAAAAAAAAACCAACCCATGCAAATATGAACAAATATCTGTGCAAAATATTTGCTTTACCAATTGACCTGTACAGACAGGTCCCAGTGTTCCCAGTCAGTGTCACGGCTGGGGCTCAGTCCTTGCAGAATGAAAGGACCAAGGTTATCCCTCCGCTGTTACCATGAGATTCCAGGTGGCTGTGGCATGTATAGCAACAATTACAATGTCATGGGATTTTTTATCCTGTCATTTGAGATGAAACGCAGGCAAATAATATCTAAGTAGGCTGCAGGAGAGCAAAGAGCACTGTGCTGCAATCCCAGTGCCAGGTGCAGTCAGTATACTGGAAATGCACATATCCACTGGAGTGCCTGGGAATGGGGCCAGTCTCTGAGGACCCAGGACTGTAAAGCTCACTCGCAGCAGTGTGGGCTTTAAATCATCACAGGCACGTACCAGGCTTCAGACAGATGCAACCTACAACTTCTAATAGAGAAGGTCTTCTCAGTGTTCGTCTGCAGGGTCTGGCAAAGATGAACTGTGTTCCCTGCAACATGCATTATTGAGGGCACAACAGAGATGAGAAACAGGGAGACAAGTGCCAGCTAATTCCTGCAAGACATCCTGAATCCCATGTGAAATTACTGGGTACGTACTAAAAATTTCAGGGCAAACAGAGTAGCTCATTGCTACTTACAAAAGCTGCCTAATTAATGTTCACTTTACCTCAGCCAAATTTTATATTCTGCTGCTCAGTTATGTAAATTGGGCAGCATTTTGCACTATGATTAATAGGTCCTTAAACAAGCAGATTTTACTGCTTGAGATAACGCTGTCTGGAGCCATGCTTGGGGTTTTTTTTGTTTCGCGAGGCTTTTTTTTTCCCTCAACTAGCTATTTCTGCTCTAAATTATCTTCTTTTTCTTAGCTTCAGAAATGATTCTGACGTTACTCAAGATGGTATCTCTTACTAAGTATGTCTTGTATGGCTCTGTATTTCATTTAAAGTCATGTTTGATATTTATCACAATAATCTCTCATTATGAGCAGAAAACTTCATTTATTGCATACAATATGAATGTGAGTAACTTGTGATTGGAAGAGTCTTGATTTCAGAAAGAGTGAGACAAGAAAAGAATCATTGATTTTTAGTTAGCAGTGGACATTACTGATGAAAACATTAGTACCTTTGAAAGGAGAGCTAGAAAATTGTGTTTGAGAATTTAAGTGAGAGATATTAAACAAACCCAGTTATAATGGAGACTCATACTTCAACATGAGCCTTGCTATCAGAGGCTGAGACAGCATGAGTACTGGTCAGATTAACAACCATATTACGAACAACCTAAGGGCTTTTTTAGCCTTGGAAACTGGCCATGACCAGACAATGCTGGAATCCTTTAAACAAACAATTTTCCAGGGAAAAACACTGAAGTTTTGTGAAAACAAATATTTTCTTTAAGCACTTATTTATTTCAGTACATAACATGATATAGTAATCAAAATGTTCTGTTACTTTTATCCAAATCGTATATAAAGTAGTAGGGGTTTTGCTTTTAATATCCTTCTTTGCCAGGAACAATTTTTCCAGAATACTACAACCAGCTGTTACTGTACTACCGAGTGAAACATCTCATTCTATTTTCTTCTTCAAAGCATCTTATGTTTGTTGAAAAGAAACACCTTGAAACCTTGAACTAAAATAGCTCTTTACAGAACTTTTAATATATTAAGAAAAAACAAAAACCTACTTGACATGCCAGTAGATGTATTAGTAGTAGCACATAATCATTCTTTGTTCTCTCTTCAATAAGCACATACAATTTTCTCTGGAAAAAGCTGAATGCATTTTAAATGAAAGTCTATTCAAATGGATGAACTTTTAATTTTATAATATCAGTTATTACACATAATCCATTTTATGACATGCCAATACTGCAGAATTTTAGAATACTTTTAATTTTAAAATAAACTTTCACATCAAGTTTTCATCTGTGGCCTTCCAAAGGAAGACCTCTTCTGTCTGAAAGTGAAGATAAGTGGCCCACTGCTTGTCTCATTTACACAGCCTTCTTTTCTCACTATTTTAAGTTTTTCCTTTTGCCTGTTGTCTCCATTTTTTTCCAGTTCAAGGGGCTAAATTCCTGCCTAGCTGCAAGGGTTTTGTCAGGTAAGTCTCTTTGAGCCCTTTACTCTGAAGGACCCTTCCACACCTTTGCTTTGCAACTCCTAGAGCTGCTACTTTGTGCTCTCTCTCTCTCAAGTACTTCAAAACACATCTCAGCCAACCTCCCTTTCTTCCCTGCTTCAGTAAGTTCTTTCCCTAGACCATCTCACTAGTGAAATGCCCATCATTGACCTGGGTCTTAGTCAAGGTCCCCCCGGGTCTTCAGACTGCACCTGCTGTCCTTTTTCTCAGCTAAGTGAAGCAATTACAAGATACAAGCCCGCTGGAAAACAGATTGCATTTATTCCCATGCACATGTAACCATTAGCTTCTCCATTAAGATTTCCAAAAGCATTTTCATTTTTTGTGGCCTGATTTCCATAACATTTCTGTAACATCTTCCTTCTTTGTGCCTTTCCACAGTAGCTTCTCTTCCACCATTCACATATTTTCAAAGGTCACAATGTCGGGCAGGTCAACTTAAAAAAACAAATCCAAAAACTTACATACAACAAGAAAGATATTTGACAATGGAGAATTCTAAAAGCACATTCCTAAGTCAAACTGGGATGAGGAGAATGTCATTTATGTAATTTATGTATATTTTTAAACTGTTTAAAATCTATGTTTGCCTGTTTCTTGCACATACAAAACTTTCAACAACAACAACAAAAAATTGGATTTTTAAAAATACTTGTTTAATGTCTATCCACCAAAAATATAATCTGGGAATTAGAGTAGACTCTCAAATCATGCACCAACATTCTGAAATTATTCATCTGACAATGTTCATACTGACTAAGTCATGTGAAGAACTCAAAAAGCTCAAAGACTAGGTTTATGCAAGTGCTCAGTAGTTTAGTTTGTTATGTGGACTTCTGTGGTTTCTGAATCTCATGAGAAGAGGCTTCCAAATAAGTTTCCTGGTACTTTTTGTTTTCAATAAGGCCTATGATACTAAAAGGCGGGGTATGTTCCAGTCTGGGCAAGAAAGTGCAACACCGAGAGGAAAGGAATCAAAAGAAAACAAAGTTAATGTGACTTTCCTCCAAAAAGGTGCAGGATTTAAGCATTAGTTAGTTTCTGATTTCATAAAAACAGAATTGTCCATCACTAATTAAAATGGTAATTATAACAAGCACTGTGTCTTCATTTTTGGAATAAATATATAATATTTTCTCTTTAAATAGACTCAAGTAATGGGAGAAGGATGAAATCCACTCATAAAGAAAAGCCTTGTCCAGGTCATGCTCATCTTACGCATGTGAGTTAGTTACAGTGAATTCAATCCTGAGTAGAGACCACATGATCTGGCCCACAAGCAGGGACTTGTTAAAGGATACCAAAAATCTTCTAAAGGCCCAGGCCTAAACAATAAGAAGCTCTTAAGGAATGCTCCTAAAGATAGAAAATCCTCAGAAGGGATGCTAAAATGATCTTGTGAGACACATCCCTGCAACAAGAAGAACTGGGAGAAGAACCTCTCAGGAGTGGGAAGTCTTCAAAGGCGACCCCTATTAACAAGAAACTTCAAAAGTGGGATGTGACATGACGTGAAAATCCTCCCACTGATGTCGAGCACTTTAAAGATAGAATCCCCTGAAGCGAAACGGAGCCTTTGAAGTGGCAGTATCAGCATCAACTTTCGAATGCATAAAGGTGCAGTGTACAGTGGGACTAGTGCATCGGTGTTACAGAGCTGCTGGTGATGTGATCCTTCTTGCTCAAGTCCGATAAGCCTAAGGCCAGCCAAGAGGGCAAGCAAAGAGAAATACCATTTAACTGACCCTAAAAGACCTCTTTGATCTCTCTCATTTAATCTTCCTAATGCTGAAACACAACTGGATTCAAAACAGGGATGAATAGTTAAAAAGAGTTGCCCCCATAAACCTGCATTACCGTACAGTATTCTTCCAGATGAGGTGGGGAAAGGTTTGCCCTTCTATTTTCTTTACTTTGCATAAATGTAAGACACTGAATTGATTGAGACACTTGTTAATGTTTCTCTTTTTATTCAGAGCAGTTTGGATCTATGATTCTGAGCTCCTTGAAGTTCATTAACAGAATACATCATGATTTTGCTGGAAGTCTATTTCTCAAACAGCAGTCCCACAACAAGTTAATATTCTTTCAAAATGCAAGCTGCAAAGAAAACACACAGTATTTGCTGATGTTCACACAATGCAATGCAAAGTTGTGGTCTTAATTTAAAACTGCAGAAAAAGGTAAAGGCAAAACTAAGGTTCTCTGTCATCTGTCTGTCTTCGTTTAAACAGAAATGATGAGAAAAGAATAGAATTTTCCAGTTAGGTCTACTCTTGGAATTAAATAAGAAAACCTTTTGTCTTGGGGACTAGAATGCTACTAGAATAATTAAACCAGTCAAGACCCAAGAATGGATGAAACCATACAGCTAAAAAGGTGGACTATATTAACACAGAAGAAAGGACTGAAAAATACAAACTCTTAGAAGGGCTGTTCTGAGCCACTTAATCAAGTCTCCTATTATAAGTAATCACAAAGTTCTTTGCACAAATATAATAATTTATACTGTAATACTTTGTATAAATAATTATTTCTATAAATATTAAACAATTTAAATTATGTCCCTGTCTGAATGCTGTTTCAGAAATTTGCTCCTGCAATGGTCAGAAATCCTCTGATTTGCAGCCAGAAAGCTTTTGTTTATATCCATTCCCTCTTAAAATATTGTTCTTTCACTGAAATAAATGAAATGCAACTCTTTCCACTTCCCCCCCAATTTCCCTTTTTCAGAGAAAATATGAACAATATCTTTCCAATCATGATAACACCAGACTTGTTGGAAAATGGGCAACACAATGTAACCATGTTAGCTAAAATCTTCAGAATACTGGCATGTAAAACTTAATCCTGAATAATCTGGCAAAGTTATCCACAGTTAAACACATAGTCTCATAACAGGAAGTGTTAGGGAACAAAACAGTAGTGGACACTACAGAGTCTGTCCATGAAGACCTGGACGTAAGGATACACACAGGCTTGAATTTCTCTGCTCGTCTTCTCTGCTGGGCAGATCTGAGACAATTCCAGTATAAAAGACATTTGAATCTGATAGCACGGTGTTATGACCAAGCTAACAGCTACGTCTACACTGTTAAGGAAAAGCATGTCCCAGCCAAGGCTTGTTTCTAAAGGACTGATCAGCATTTTCCCTGCTTCAAGAGGGCTGAAGCGAAGCCTCTCCCGAGTACAGTGGCCAGATCCTCACTGCATAGCATTTGGCCCTCAATCTCCTCTGAGTCTGTGGTGCCCCTCTGACACTAAGACAGAGCTAATACACTGTATGCTTCTTCCATTGAAAGTGTCTTGTACGACATATATGAAGGGTCCATAGTAGTGCACCAGACTGGTGTATTGCAGCATGACACCAAGGGTACTCCATGCCCCTGGGCGTGCAGAGAGTCAAACTTGGAGGAGTCTTTGCCTTGGAGAGGGTTAGCTGAAGCAGTCTCCAAAACAGAGAGAAGGAGTTTAAAAGCAGCTGGGGTTCTGTGTTCAAGGTCACTTTCTTTGACTCTAGTTCAGTGGTGTAAACATAACCAGTGTGCTGTTGAGGTGCCCTGGGCTGTACAGTGTGAGCACACCACTGGAATTGTAACGCGCTGATGCAGCTTCTCAGCAGAGTTATGAACTGGGCAAATTTTAGCCGAGGATGTCTAAAGATTCTCCGCTTGATTCCACTCCAAAGTTCATCTCTTTTCTAATACGTTTTCACTCCTTGAACTCTGAAGTACATGCAGGAAAACTAAACACTTCATAAAAGAGGTTCTCTCCAATTTTCAGTGTACCCTGTTTCCCATATTTCCAACACCAGTGATTATATGAAGAGCGTAAAACAACTTGCTTTGCAAATCCATACTTAACCTAACAAAAGGTTAAGGCCAAGTTCCCCAGGAGAAGGACTGTTACAGTAATTCCTATTGAATTGCAGAGTATAAATAGAAGAAGTGGAGAGTGCTCAGCAAAACATATGTGCCTCTTAGGAGTTTCTGGGGAAACTAAACGGAGAAAGGTGCGTATTATCCTGCTCAATCTAACCTGTTTCTGTGAAACCCTCAGCCAGGCTTGTACAGGTAGAAAAGCCATGGGGTTCCTCCAAGCATGGACAGAAAGGGGATTTTGCATGTGCATAGCTGAAACCAGTTCCACCCAATAATAAACAATTTTCTCAGAGAATTATGGAGTTCACAACCCCCATTTACAAAACAAAAACAAAAGCCTACATGCCTTCCCTGCTCTGCAAAAGCTGCTTAGTGTGCCAGAAGGATTTTAAAAACCTGCTTTAGTTCTCTCAGTATTACGACCTTGTCCTTCAGGCAACCTTGGCGTCACACAGAGCTCATTTACTTCAGCAGTGCTGCACAGAGGGTTCCACCCATGCAGAGCAGACCATAGGGCTGGGGGAGTTAGCGGGTGCCTGTTTGCATCCAGCAAACTCATTTACCTTGTACAAAAGGAGTCACACAAGTTTGTCTCTGGCTCTCCTCCCTGTGCATTTGGTGGTAATGTTTGGTTGCACACACCATTTAAATCAAAACCCCTTTTCACTGGAGGCGGGGTGTAGGGGGGGGAAAGCCCTTTGGAGAGACTTCCAACAGAATTATAACAATGTTTAAAAGCTGGGCTTGAACATGCCTTATTTAAATGTGCCCTTAACAGCCCATGGCAGATCTGCAAGATGGATCTTCATGCAAGTACAAGTATTATCATGTGCTTTCTTCAACCTTACAGGATTGTAAAAAGGTTTCTACAAAACCAGGCTGTTACTCCAATAGTATCACAACATCAGTCTAAAAACCAGGCTTGACAGTTGTAGCCGATATCAAAAGCAGCTGCTTTAGACCTGTTTTTACAGAAGCCTGTATCACTTCTGAAACACAAAACAACACTTTCCGCCTTCCAATAAAAAATAATTTTTGTAGTTGCCTTCCTGAGCAGTCCATTACGTTAACAGAACCCTTCTCAGGTCAGATCATATGTTTTTTTCAATAAGAAACTCCAAGCAGCCCCAGTGAAGGCTGACATGAGAAGGCAGCCTTCAGAAGCTGCAGTCATGGGAATACATCCTTCTTTCTTTATTCGGCTTTCCTTTTTCTTTCTTCTTCTCCTGTTAAGGGTAGAGAATTTGGTTATCTTTATTTCCCTATAGTCATTCTTCTATATCCTCTTCTTGTCCCTGTGCCCACTCCCCCAGTTCTTGATATTTTCCCTTCGCAAACACCCTGATTACCTCTCTTCATCTTTTTCCTAATCTCTCTGCCATTTTAAAAGCCCAGAATTTCTCTATTTCTCTCTCTAGCTATTGCTGCATCTTGCCATCTTCCCATACCTTTCTGATTCTGTTGGTTACAGTTTGAATTCTTCACTAATTCAAACCTAGACAATCCCCAGCCTGGGTCCCCCATCTCTACCCCCCAGCACCCAGAAACTCCCAATACCTCATCCTTGCTGGAGCTCAGAAGGGGTATTCTGGTCTCAGCATCATTAACATGTCAGTCATAACTGAGATTCTGTACTGCAGAAAATCTCTGTTTCAGTTTTTCTTATCTATCCTCACAGAACCATCTTTCCACCCAAGCTCTTATCCTCCTGTGCTGCAATCAACAAATCAGAGCTGCAAGAGGTCAGGTAGTCTGCCCTGCTCTACCCAGTCCTTAATCAGGATCAAATATATCTATTTTACTCCTAACAGATGCTTTCCTAATCTGTTCTGGGTGACAGAGACCCCATAACCTCCCTGAGAAATCTTTTCAAGTCTTCACTGTCCTGACCAATAGGAAGACATCCGCCTATCTAACTTAAATGCAATTTAAGCTCACCACTTCTGCTCTGGTCCACCACTTTTCACTAGTCTTGATGGATACAATTTTTTCCCACCTCAAAGAAACTTAGGGTGCTACCACAAAGATTACTTTTATTCCTTTATTGATTTGCTATACAAATTCATTTTTTCATCCCTGCACAGAGGCACCTCTTCCCTCCCCACTTCCCTTCTACATCATTTGGTTTCAGGGATCTTTGTGACTTTGTCCACTGCCTTTCATTTTTCATGATGTCAGCTCTTGTCTGTGTTCAATAAGTCTGTGTGACAAGAGCCCAAGTCAGTCACAGCAATGATGTGAATAGGCTTAAACCTGTCCCTTATATTGAGATCCCAAAGGAGATCAGGAGGCTTTAGAATGCAACATAAATAGGAAGGTCTGAGCTTGCTCCTTCTCTAGCCCATTGCAGGGTCTTGCTTTCAGCAGTTCACTGCCTCACCAAGTGGCAGGCTCCTAAGAATGTCCTTCTGTCCTCTATGGAAGCTGACTGGCTCATCCCTGTCCCTCACGACAGCCTCTACACAAGGTACAGGCTATCCACAATGACCATCTTCTATGCAACAATCGCCATCCCTGAAACCTCTTTCACTGCTGAATAGCTTCAGAGAGCACAAGCAGTCTGCTTCCTGAGAAACCTAACCATTCTCTTGAAACAACATGTTTGGATGATCTCTGTTTCCAATCAGCTTCACTACCCACATCCCCGTTTTGAAACCAGGGCATTTGCATTTTGGAGAACCCTATGTTTGCCCTCATTGCTGAGAACATGTTCCAAACCACTTATCATCTTCAAAGCATACCTCAGAAGACTTCCACTCTGCACTGTTTCCAAAAATCTTGACAGCAAGTAGGGTCTTGGTTTGCTAAGGCCACTGACAGTTGTGCTCAGCAGTACTTAAACTCATGTCTCAGGTGGTACCCAACAGCTCTCTCTTTTCATATCACCAGAGGAATACTGAAAACCGAGCATGTGGTGAAAGTTTTAACATGCTACAGTAATAACAGTTTTTTTATTATTTATCAATTTAATATCAATATGAAATCAGATTAATAAGGTCCTTTGCTTACTTTCTGAAAAGAAAGTAATGATGGTTCTAACTGGGAAAAAACTTTGAAACTAAAAAATGGCATTTTGCCCCTACTTTCCAATGATATGTCAGCAACACCAAGAAATTTCTCAACAGTGCATGATCATAGACCGTGTACAAGTTGCAAATCTCCAAGGAAAATGGAGTGCCAGACAAATGGTTTTCAATTTAGTGTCTCTTGTCAGCCTGTGTTATACAATGTTCCCATCATCTCAGGATGATGTTATTAAGTTATAGGGAACCTCAGCTCTCTACTTCTTGCTAGATCTGTGTGCTCATGAAAACTGCTAGGTTCACCAATCCTGAAAATGAAATCCAAAGTACTGCTATGTTCAGCCAGGGAAATGGCAAAATATATTGCTGAATGAAATCTTGCCTCATTTATGACTCAGGGGAACAGGGTTATTTTTTAGCTCCACATCCATTTGATGACATGTCCATCAAGAATTTGAGAGTGACGCCAAGGCCTGGTTATGGCTGAATTAGACTGTTAATGCTTCAGAGACAGTGTCAACTTCCTGTAAAGGTGAATCTGGATCTTCTATACAGCCCTGACCCATTACTGCTCACTGAATGCCTCTGTTCCACAAGCTACCTGCACCAATGGCAATGGGGTTTTGTGATTCGGGCATAGAATCAGAATCATAGAATCATTTAGGTTGGAAAAGACCCTTAAGATCACGTCTATGGAAATCCTAAATACCCTGTTATCACCATGAAATTGTGGAAGGTACTGTGTGTGCTATGGTGACAGACCTGCTGGCACCATGAATTTACCACTATAGCTTGAGTTTCATGAAGATCATTCTAAACTGAATATTAAGAAAAAAATCTGGTTTGGTTTGGTTTGTGACAAACCAGAAGGCTTATTGATACCAGAGAGTTTCTTCCTTCTCTGTGTTTTTATGTTTGGGTTTAAACACTAAAACATTTACTGAACTTTACAGGGAAATCACCTGTGTGGGATTCTTCAGTCGGCTTCTTTCTTGGGGGGAAAAAAAAAAATCTAGTTATTTCTATTTAAAATCTATTAATGAGCATTATTAACATCTGTTTTGACAAATGTTTACTACCTTTTTCCTTTTCTTCTTCCCACATGCCATGTTTTACAGTCCTGAAAGATGAAGGAGACTAGTATTGCAAAAATGCAAAGCCACAAAACAACCTCTTTCTTCTTGTTGTTATTTAAAGGAACTGTACTGTATTTTAGCTTTCAGGAGGAAACACAAATTCCCTGGAAGGCAATAGAATTCTATTGACTAAATTGGCTTCAGAGCAGACGTTGATTTAAAAGCAGAGTAAAAGGAAGCAGGTTTGTGACATGTCAAAATAGTCACCTGATATTTTTGAGAAATGCACACAGTCAAAAGAATCCAAAAAACCACATATGCTGCTTTTAGTAGTTTCTATTACTATGCCTACCTAAGCCAGGAAGTACAGTATGGACAACTATGTAGGGAAAAAAGCTATCATGCCAACTACAGATTGGAAGTAGAGGACTGAAAATTGTTCCTCATTAATTAGCTGGCTAACCTTTATTTTAGTAGCATTTTTTTTATTATTATTACTTACAGTACTAAAATGGACATAAAAGTTTACTAAGACCTCTACTGACAAATAGAAGGCCTCAAAAACCTTAGCAGTTGATACTTTAAAAGAGAAATAAAAAAAATAATTCAAAATCAAGGCATTGCATAAATTGGTGTTTGAACACTGGTTGTGATATTTTCACTTTTAATTTTTATAATTACAGATAAAACATACATATTAACACAGTTTCCAAATAAAATGTGTTATTAATTAGGCATGCCTTTAAGTATATATGTAACTTCATTCAACCTAAGAGTCTCATTTCTTTCATGCTTAGAGATTTAAAAACATGAATATATACAACATATCAGCTGGCTGGTCTCTTACAGGAGCCAGGGCAAAAGTAGACATTCAGGGGTGATAAGAGCACACAGCTTTCTGAGACTGACATGTCACAATTGCCTTAAACTGATCAAAATCTGTGTTTCCACTGGAAGGGGTCACCCCACACTTGCCCCAGTCATGCAGTCCAGGTGCCTTCCCTGTGTAGATACAGGAACTCATACAGCCACACCAAGAGCTCAGTCAGAGATGCGATGTGGCTGAAAACTTACCTGCAAAATTTCTTCTCACGAAAAGCAAATAGTGAAGTGATTACTCAGTATCTGGTCATTCCACATCTGATGGTCTGGTTCACAGAGCAGCTGTCTTCCAGAAGCCTATGTTGACCTATGCATGCAGCATCTCTAGTCCCTTGAAAATAATTCCCATATGGGTTTAATCAGACCTACTGTATTGTACATAACAATCAGTCTATTAGCGACGCTTCTCTTAGGCTACATCAATACAAGTACATAAAACTCGGCCAAGGCAATGGTCCACAATTGTCTGTTCTGTTTTAACTGTTAGCAGAGCCTCTTGCACAGTTTTGGCCCATGCCAAGTAGTACTGCCCAGGCAGCACCCAGGCACAGCTCAGGAGACACCAGATGCCAAGGATTGTTTCCAGTAGGCAATTTGGACACGGGCACCATGTTTTGGGGGTAAAGGGAGCGAGCTTGAGCATATGGAGGTGATCCATTGCCATGCTGCTTGGACTCACAGAGCACAGTCCCTGGTCAGGTCAATTTAGTGCTATGGAGGTTGCTTTCCAATCCAACTCCTAAGGGCCGAGTTTTACAAATGGGAGATTGAGAGTGCCCCTTCCAGTAGCAGTGGGAAATACCGCATTGCTGGGGAATGCAGTACAGCAACAACTGAGATGTTTTTGGCTGCGTCCAGATTGCTCAACTAATCCAGCAGTTACAAATCTAGTCCAGAAACAGATGGGGCACTTCTGGGTATGGTCACCTGGAAAAGGTTTGTTTGATGAGAGCCTTTGAACACTGTGTTATCTGTGCTGGACAGCGAAATAATGCACAAAGGAAAGGGCTACTGAAACAATATTATGCAGGACTGCTATTCTCCCTTTGCTGTTCTCAAGCCCTTCAATTTAAGTGCAAGCTTTCTCCAGGCTTTTGCATTTCTATCCAGTAACAGACACATGCCCCTTTGATCTTCATTCACATATGATTTCTCAGACTTTCCAGCATGACCAGAGCAAGCATGTCACCTAGATTCTTCAGAGTTTGGGAAAACAAGTGAGCTGCTGGCAAACAGTTCAAAGCCCTTCCTGCAAAAAAGCTAGCACAAACCAGTCACAGCCAGCCACCAAACCTGCAGCTAACAGCAGCCCAGACTCTGGCTTAATACATGACTTAGGCTCAGTTGGCAGTGAAAGAGAAATCTATAAACTGTATCCAAGGTGATGCAGGTTTTGGTAGGAACTCAGAAAATATTCATTCCCTGACTGAAAGATGTCACACCTACAGAGTGGTCTCTCTCTCCTGATAACCTTGGCAAAGTCTTGGGTCTGTCCATGTTTCCTTTTAGACTGAGTCACCATTCAGAGCAGTTTGTCGCAGCTCCACAGATGGCACTGTCAGCTCAAGAGTCATTCACTGCTCCCCTCATAATTTTTTCTCTAAGTCATAGAACACACAAGAGTCATCCCAGTGGGAAGCTCTTGAGACAGGCTAATAGCTGCGTGGCTGTATTTTACACCATTTTCCAAGGAAAGTTGCATAAAATCCTGCACCATGCAATGCTGAATAAACTATGCCCTTGATCTCATAGCAACTTCACAGTTCTTCCTCACAATTGCACACCTATTCCAATGCCTGCCTTTTCACAAAATCATGGGAAACCGCAGCAAAAAAGGACTCAGAAGGCAGTCTGGGCCATCCCTTGCTCCACAGCACAGTAGCCTGTCTGTACACACCCATCCCTGCCAGATGTTTTCCAGTACTGTCCGCAAAGATTTCCAACAATAGAGATTCTCATTCCACCCGTCCCAGTGACTGTTTTTACTATTGGAAAGGTTTTCCCAATATTTACAGTTTAAGACAACACTTCTTGCCGATCCATCCAGGACATGGAAAATGGATAATTTTCTCTCTCTTTGCAACATTCTTGCATTTTCTAAGACTTGTGTCTTCTGTTCCCTATTTTCTCTTTGTTTATCTTCTCCATTTATGTCATTCTTTTCTCTTAGCTCATGGTTTCTGACCTCTGCCTGTTCTCATTGGTATCTTCTTTTAAATTGGTCCATATCTTTCTTGAGGGACAGTGTCCAAAGCTGGGCACATGAGTCCAGATATTCTTATCAACATGGAAAGGGCAAAAAGATCGCTTCACAGTTCCAGCAGGCTGTTAACTCTTCTGCTTATACATCTCAGCATGGTGCTCACCTTGTTTACAATAAAATGACATTGTTACATGTATTCACCTTATTCTACCTGCTTATTGCCCCCAGGGCCTTATTTGATGAATTGCTACCTAGTAGGTTGCTGCCTGTTTTGTGCTTGTTCATTCTCCCTGCCTAAGTTCAATGTCTTTCACTTGAGCCTGTTGAATTTCCTCCTGTTTTGGAGACCATTCCTCCAGTTTTTCAAGATTAGTTTGAGTTCTGACCTGGTCCTTAATTTCCTTTACCAGCTCCAGATCTTACACAATTTTAACAGTATGTTTTTAATTCTGTCAAACAAACTGTTACGAAAATACTAAACATCACTGGCATCTGGAAAGGTATCAACGTAGTTGTTCTGAGGAAAATTACAGTTAGAAAATGACAACTCATCACTACTCTTTGGGTGTTGTTTCTTCCCCTGTTTTGTACTTGCCTGTTTCATCCTAGTTTATCTGTAGTGTTTTATAGAATAGTTGTATAAGGCTGAGTAAAATAAAGTAGTGACTGATTTAGAATAAATTCAGATTCTTAGTTCAATGAGCTGTTAAGTGAATGCACATACCATAAAAGTTAGATCAAAGAGTAGCAAGAGCTTCTCACACTCTGATTTTTACTAGCTTCTCCTCTGCAGCAGATCAGCCCATCAGTGCTTTGCTTATTCATAAAACATAATTATCATGCAAGAGAAGTTCATTATAAGCTGTAATTTGTTTGCTATGGTTTTACAGCATCTAGAAAGAGCAGAAAAGGATGAAATGAAGTAACAAAGAAAGAGAAGTGCTACAAAGCTAAAGAGTTTGTTGCAAATGAGGGCTCCTTCAAATTTTTGTTTGATCAGCAATTATCCTGAACAAGAGAAAGGCTAGACAAAGAAAATAAATTTCTCTTGTCTTAAGAAATTAAGATGAATTTAAGACACCTTTAGGAATGAAAAAAGGCTTTGAGTATTAGACATCATTCTTAACAAAGAAAGAAAATGTCTGGAAAATTGCCTTTGAGAATAAATTTGGAAGAAGCATGTTCATGGGAGAACTTAGTGTAAAACAGCTACCAGCTTAAACCTGGCATTGGAAAATTAAAAATATACAGTCACCTGCTAAAATGAGTAATATCCATTAATACATGGAAACCTGTGAACAAAGAGTTTTAAAAAATGAAGCAAGATTTTAAATGCAATTTCCACAGCTGAAATTATTATGCTGTATTTTAGGCTACATCCACTCACACTCCACTAGAAAAGTGAGAGCCCCAGATTATATAACTAGGTCTTCCAGGTACTGTAGTTCCACAAAATTGTATATGAACATAAGGTTTTCAGGTTCAGTACTGGCCCACATTACAATCTGCAGATACCCCCGATTCATATAACTTCCCTGAGGAATCTGCTCTAAGCAGCAATAAATGTCTGTTCACTAGAATCCTCTTTTTCAGCTTATGTTCAGGGCTGATCACTAAAGAACCACTAAAATTTAATACTGACTCAGATCCATCTCTGCATAAAAGTAATAAGATATTTGCTATTGCTTTCAGTTGTAATCATGTAAATAATTCATCACCGCAGAAATTCTACTAAAAATGCGTTACACAAGTAGAAGCTACTGCTCTTTCCTCAGACTGGATACCCCTTGGTGGGCACTGTAAGAGTAAGTCTCTGCAACGGGACAAACCCCTGAACATTGTGCTGAGAATATTGCATAACAAAAGAGAAACTTTTGGAGGAGATGTAAAACATGAGGCTCGGATGCATGTCAGCACTAAATAACCTACTGTCTTGTCTGCAAGAGTGGGGATGTCCTAGATGACTTCCTGCACTATGCCTCAATCCCCATGTTATCAATGTCACACTCCTGGCCATACAACTTCTTCTCATGTACGAACTCCCTGAACTCCTCCACAAGGTCTTCTTGCCAACTTCACAATCAAATTCGCTTTCAACACCCAGGCTTGCCAAGCTGTGTAAGCAGGGCTTGTTTGCAGACATGAGAGACATCTGCCAGTTCAAGTACCAGGCACTTTCTGTTTATAACTGGAGATTTTACCTAAGGGAGATGAGAAGTCTAAGTAACCCTTTGACTCTGAAAAAGAACAGTCAGCCCTGTCAGACACTTCTTATTTTGAGCTTTCTAGATTATACCTTTTTAAGTTTAGAACTTCCAGTGTTTGAGCAAGGAAGACAGTTGCAAAAGCTTTAACTTTATTTAAAGCATAAATTCTAAACCTCTCCTTTTTTTTCTTTAAAAAAAAAAAAAATGAACTTACAGCCACATTTTCAAAGTAGCTAAAGAAACAAAGCATTTGTTTCTCATTTGTTTTCACTACCTTCGGGAACCTAACTTTCATTTGAAAGTGCAAGTCCCAGTATAGAGGAATGATGGAAAATGAGTCATTCCATTAAGTAATGGTTGTTGATCACTTTCAATCCAATACAGACTTTAGAAAGATGACTGAACTGTTTAATAACTAAAATTTTAACTCTTTCCATATGAATTTCCCACTGCATATTGTGCTGACCAGTACTATCTCATTGCTGCCTTCTGATGTTATCACTGTGTGTACCCACCTGCTTTCTCTACCTAAAGCTGGTTTTGGTGGAAATGATGGGTTTTGTTCTACTGTATGGAGCCTAGAGTCATGTGATGTTGAGAGAACGGAGATCCCAAGCAGATGACAGGCTGTTTTTCCTAAGAACAGCTCAGCCTTGTCTGTGTTTGTGCATTCAGGTGTGACAGTGCAGAGGAAGAGGGAGAATCAAAAGACCTGAGAAGACTGAAAGGTCACACTGCTTCAGGGGGGCACATAGATTTTGGAGACACAAAGTGAGAATTAAAAGTTTACACAAGGCCTTCAGCTGGCCTCCTTGAAGTAAACCAAGGCAAGGCAAACCTGTGTACTAGTTTTTACTTTTGAATGCTTTTCCCTTAATTTCCTTGTTTCTGTTGCTAAAACAAAACTCTTTTTATGAAGGGCCACAGGAATCCAAACCAGTTGCCCTGTTGGTGACTATGGTGAATACTCTTCTGTGAGCCACATTTGACACTGGGCAAGGACTGAGGAGAGCATCCTAAGACGTATGAAAGCACAACACATGAGAGTGCAGAGAAACAAAAGGAAGAGACAAAGATGACGAAGATGCAGTTAATCCTACCAATGACACCGAGGGGTTCTAAAAATCAAGTCCCAAGTTTTGTTTCCAAACTCAGCATCTATTCTATGTAGGCAATCAAATTTCTTTGTTAGCTTCTTAGCTCTCACCAAATGGGATTTCTAAGCACATAGCATTACAATCTCTTCCATCATTGCTCATAATCTCTCAGAGTAAGCAAAGGCATTTTGTTCTCATGTTTGCAGACAATGGCAATTTTTGTTTATCCTTTAAATCTTGGCTTAAAAAACACAGTACTGCAAGTCAAAATCTCAAATACCAGCTGCATTTGTGTATGTAGAGTGTCATTCCTCTGCATGAGAGATGTTATAAGCAGAACTTTGATAAACAGAGGTGTTTGATAAATAAATATGATATGTAAAGCTGTCAGGGACATGACAGAAATGAAAGTTTTGACTAGTGGGAAATTTGATAACCAAGGCAGTACAACAAATGAAAGTCATCAGAATCTTCTTTGTTCTTCTGGATATGCTTATTTATATAGTGAAATCCAATATTTGATATGTTTCTTATCAGCTGGTTGGCAATGAATTTTAAATTTAAAGTTACCACCAAGCATTCGCTATTTGTCAAGCTGGAAAAAAGGAATTTGTTGAAAAAGTGACTGCTAGGGGATGACACCAACCTTGTGTTCACTTTGAGCCACAGCCCCAAATTAAAGCAATTATTTCAAAATGACTGATGCAGACAAAATTTCATATTGCACATTTGGATGGAGAATAATACTATCTATATATGCAGTCAGAAATAAAAATGCAAAGTTATACCCTGGGCTTTTAATATGCATGAAAATAAAGAAACATTTGAATGTTCACTGTATTCCCTTTCAATCTGTTCAAAATCTAGAGAGTGGAGTATATGCTATAATATTGCCTATTCCACATCTAGTTTTCTACAGTTTTCAAGTAAATCCCTACAGCTGACTACAATCTGTTATATCAGATGCCTTTGCAAGGTCGACATACAGTGTTACGCTATATGTATTGCTAGCTGATGAAAATTGAATATAATTTAAAATTTCCATCACAACTGCAATTTGGCAAGAGATTCTGTTAAAGTTCATGTCTGTGGGGATTAAAACATTGGAGTCTTATAGATAATTCTATAGCCATTTGACTTGAAAAACTTCATTTTTGCTATTTGATGCTCAGTGTTCCTTTCCTTTAAATTGATGCAGTTATTCAAAAATGATTTTGAGATTATTGGGTAAGACTTCTGAGGAGGAGAAAGATGGGAAAACAGGGAGTGAGCATTTTAAAGTGGAAATGGAAATATGCACAGCCTTACCCATTGCAGAGGGACATATTGTGGGAGACGTGCCATTGGTCATGCGCTATTATGTTTTCATTGCCAGTTCATTATTCAGCTCTCACATTCACAGCATCACCAGTTTTTTGCTGGGGGTAGCACTATCTATGGTTCAGCTCAGAGCTTCACTACTGCAAGGCAATGACATTACAATCATTCCACTGAAAGTCATCACATGCAAAGCAAACATTCAATTAGCTCAAAGCTTTAAAAGGTAGGTTTGACTATTTACTGATCACATTATAAGCCTTCAATGTCAAACTAAAAGAGAACTTGAAGATTGCTACTGTCCCCCCAAACCCAAGAAATACCTCAAAACGCTTTTAGAATGTACAAGCCTGAGCAAATTTGTCAGTCAAAATTACTCTGAAAATGTTTTTACTGTTGTTTTCTTCTTAACCGAATCAAGGATGTTGATAGGTTTCCAAAAAAAAAAAAAAAAAATCCAGGTGCCACAGAATCACAGAAAGATTAATGTTAGAAGGGACCTCTTTATCAAAGCTGGACTACCTTGAAAGCTAGATCAGGTTGCTCAGGGCCTTGGCCCTATGAGTTTTGAAAATCTCCAAGGATGGAGATTGCACAATCTCTCTGGGCACCTCATCCAGTGCCGGACCATTCTTACAGTTAAAATATTTTTCCTAAACTCATGACCAGTTTGGATATCATTGGAATGAAGCTGGTATAATCTTGTTTGTGCCTATGAAATGCATCTTTCTATTATCATCAGTACCTGAAAAGACGTATGGGCTAAGTCAAAGCAGGATTTATGTTAGAAGGTATTTGTGGGGTTTGGATCTACATATTAAGCAGTCGAGTCTTCTACAAGGATGTAAAATCTGGAGCTTCGTATTTACAGACTCGAGTCTTTGCTCTTTAAATCAAACAAACAGACTCTGTTCACCAAAAAAAACAACAGCAAACTGAACTCTCTCTGTGCAGTATTGCCACTGTTGTTACAAGAGGGAAATAAAGTAACACTTCATTATCATGACTATGTCAATATTTTCCAGGTTATTTTCTCTGCAAATAGCCTTAGCTGTTCCCATTCCCCACTACTTTGGATCTAAATTAGTGTACTTTGATGTTCTGGACAAATTTCTCCATAAATCTTCCTGAACTTTTATGGTGCTTACCTGCCCACTTCCCACCCATCTCTACTCCCACTAATCCTTGTTTTATATTTTAGGAAATGCTAGATTTCAGATTTCCAAAATATCTGTACTATTTGTGAAATATTTTAATAGACTGAAACATGCTTTCAGATCAAAACTAACCCCAAACTACCCAACACCTTTACTGAAGTAAATGAACAAGACAAATAAGAAGATTAACCAGGAGACAAGTTTTAGGTAAAATTAACTCCTTTTTAAAAAATACCTGCTTAAGTCCCATGGAATGCCAATATGATCAGAACTATATAAGGAAAAGCAAAGGATTTCTGACACTCCCACATACTTCCCCTGAATTTTGCAGCATTTCAAAATATAAGTTCAGAAGGACAAAGACAGTTTCTTCCTATGTCTATGTAAGAACTATGGAACAGATTAGATTGATAATTTAATTTATTTCTTTCAGATCTCTTCAAAACTTCAAGATTTGCACCACTTCTTAGTTAGCTCAAATACATTGTGCCATCACTTAAATTTCTTTTTGCAAATCAAAGTCACACTAGTTCTCACAAGCTCAGTTGCATTCTGGAGATGGGGCTATATGCCAAATGTGCATACTTCTATTATCATCTTCAAGCCTATATCATTCATCATTCTTAAACTGATATAATTTTCTACTTAGAGTAGTGAATGGGACATTGTAGCAGACTTTATAAGACATTAATTCTATTCCCAACACTGCAGTGGACCTCTGGGGCAAATTGTTTCAGTTCTCTATGAATTAGTTCCCTTAGCTGTATTGAAAAGTAATGATCTGTTCTGATGAGCTTTAGAGATAGTGTTTTAAAGTGCTCATCTTTCTTCTGCATGCCAGACCAAAACTCAAAGTAGAACACCTTTTCCCAGAGAGATCTAACTGAAGAAGCAGAGATACAGCCTGCTGGCCCAAACTTTAAATGAAGAGCAATATAAATGTCTTAAAATACAGTCCTACAACCCCTGTGTGAATTGCTCATTTGTAACAGATTCAGATTCTTGGTTCTCACATACTAGTTCATTTGCTGACATAAGCTATTCCCTGTCTTTGCACTTGGCAAGAACTGATAAAAACCAGTGCTGTTCCATTGAAAGGTGCCATCATTTGACACCTGACATGGATCTGCCCTGTTAACCTGCAACTTCTCCCCCTGAGAGCACCCGGCTCACACAGCAAGGCAATTCTGCAAAAGAACATGCAGCATGCTGAGGACACACGTCGTACAAATTAGCTGACCGCCAGGTAAATCCAGAGCCCAACGCAGTACAGCTCTATCACTGTAGTTGTCCACTGAGCTCACTGGCTCAGTAGCCTGTGAGCCACACCACACGGGGGCTATGAACCCCTCTGGAGATCCACACTGGTAATTCTGCACAGCATTGCCCTCCACAGTGTGGAAGTACCAGTGTGTCCAGATCTCCTTCAGAGCCCCCTGAGTTATAACCCACCATGTGGTATTAAAACAGCTTGTATCAGCTATTTGAAAATGTCTCTTTTGCATTACAGCACCATCTAAATTATCAATATGAAGGCACACAGCCATCAGTGAAGGGGCTGGTGTGCCTCCATTTCACATGATAGTCCTGAAAGAAGCCCTGCTGAAGCCACTAGAAGGATTCCCATGAAAGATCCTAGCTTGGTGAATAAAACGCATTTTTAATTCCTCCATTTTTATCTTCTAAGCAATTCCTTAGCAATCTTAAGCATTCATCACCTAATCCATATTTAGAAGGCTTTATGCAGTAATCCATCATGTGAAACCTTGTTGAAAACGTTCCTGAAAATTCATCTATAAAATGTCTACCAGGTTTTCCCTCTATGTAAGCCAATCATTATTCCATTTAAAAATGTAATCAGAATTGTTTGTCATAATTTCTTCTTCCCAAACCAACAGTGACTCATTCTTATTACATTTTCATTCTCCAAATACAGCTTTAAACTCTCCATAAACATTACCACAAAAAATGCCTTAATACAGTTGTTGTATTTAATGAACTTACCTTCCATCATCTTTCCCAGACTCTTCTTACTCTATGTGATGTAAACACACTTAGCATTTTCTAGTCTTCTGTTGCTTTTTCAGTGTTGAAAGACATTCACAAAATAATTCATTGCTCAGCCATTTTATACTTAGTCATGTAACGTGACTCTAAGTTAATATTTAATGTTATATTACCCAAGCACTCAGAGAGTTATTCCCAAAGATACCGTGCTTTAGTGTCTCCTTAAGTTTTACTACAATAATTATAAAATTATTGTGGGTATTTTCTCATTTGCCATTAGATACAGAAAAAGAATATCTTCAAATATATTGTTCTTTAGCTGTAGAAAACTAATCAGCATAGCATCTGTAGCTGAGGCAGAGTTCAGAAATCCCAGTGCTACTGATGATGTGGAATAGATGTCTGCCTGGTCACAGCAGATTTATCTCTTCTTCTGCCTGTTTTATTTTGTCTCCATTTAAAAAGTAAACTGATTGGGATAGTAGTCTGGGTATGCCCCTACTCAAGTCCTGTAGCAGCGTGCTGGTTTTGGCTGGGATAGAGTTAATTTTCCTCACAGTAACTAGTATGGGGCTATGTTTTGGATTTGTGCTGGAAACAGTGTTGGTAACACAGGGGTGTTTTTGTTACTGCTGAGCAGTGCTTACACAGAGTCAAGGCCTTTTCTGCGGCTCACCCCACCCCACCAGCGAGTAGGCTGGGGGTGCGCAAGAGGCTGGGAGGGGACACAGCCAGGACAGCTGACCCCAACTGACCAAAGGGATATCCCACACCATATGATGTCACGCTCAGCCTATAATGCTGGGGGAAGAAGAAAGGGGGAACGTTCAGAGTGATGGCATTTTGTCTTCCCAAGTCACTGTTATGCGTGATGGAGCCCTGCTTTCCTGGAGATGGCTGAACACCTGCCTGCTGCTGGGAAGTAGTGAATGAATTCCCTGTTTTGCTTTGCTTGTGTGTGCAGCTTTTGCTTTACTTATTAAACTGTTTTTATCTCACCCCACAATTTTTCTCACTTTTATTCTTCTGATTCTCTCCCCCATCCCACTGGCGGGGGGAGTGAGCAAGTGGCTGTGGGGGTCTTAGTTGCTGGCTGGGGTTAAGCCACAACAAGCAGTTAAAAAGTCAGAGCAGCAGAATACACCTAAAAACTCCTGGCATCTTAGGAAGATGGCGTTAAGTCTTAGTTCAGGACTCCTTTTCATTTGCTCCTTTTGCGTAGAGAGGGTATCTTCATCTAATTACATTGGGATACATCAGTAATCTCTGTCTCAGGATGAATAAAACAGGTTTGTTGAGAGGACATCTTGGTTTTTTTTATGAGTAAATGTCTCTTTCTTTCTGTGCAGGCTGGCAAATCCAAAAGGGTATTTCACTATAGATCTTGCCATCATTTTAATGGAGAACTCTGGTTCTAGATGTGTGGTTTTATCATTAAAAGGCTAACTTTACACGCATGGTCTCTTGGTTGTCTTGTGTTGCTGTGGTGAAGTCCTGATATGTTCTTTTAACTCCACTGCACAACTGTTACACTCAAATCTTTATAGACCTTTCTACAGGGCTCTTTGCACTCCTGGCCATCTTCATGGTAGATTTATTTTACACTGCATATCTCTGACAAGTTTTGAAATTTATGATGGAGAAGAAAAACAAACCTACAGCCAGAACTTCCTTCCTAGAACTCAGCAAAATCTGCACACAGATGTCACAGCCTCAGGGAATCATGTGTGTGTAGACTAGCACAAAAATGTAAACGTCATTGTGTGATATGGACTCTAAAGCCATTAGTTTTTAGACAGCTACACCACTACATCTGTTCAGCAGAACAATCAAGTTCCTCATGAATATTCAACTGCTTGGAAACTTTTCTGGGCCCCAGAGGCTACTTTGGTCCACTGTTTAGAAACAACATCCAAACCCTCATCAGCCCTTTACACAAGTAGTGTGATTATTTCTGAAGGATGTAGGACATTCTTTTGCCCAAGATTCACATAGCATTACATAATTTAGTTTGGAATTATTTCTTCAGTTATTTTTTAATTTTTATTTAATAATTATTGAAATTTTAACTATGAATCAGCCAGCATGCATGAGTCGGAACCTTATTATTTAAAAGAAAATAATATTAAAGGAGGGAGAAGGAATTATATATTTTAACCATGCTGTATTTGGCTTACGAGTGTTGATATGTTAATCACTAGCTAACTACTAACAGAAGACAAACAATAAATAAGAAAATTATGTATTTTTGAGCAAAAAGCTGGGCTCTGGTTTTGTACCATAGATATCTGCCATAGATGACTCTCCCATTTTGCTATGTTAATCTTTATAGTTATTCTTCCAATGTCCAGACTACAAGTGAAGACACATAATACACAGTTCACATTGCTAGCAGTAAGTAAAAATCCCAAGATGGCAACATGGTGTCATTAACAAATAAGGAATGATTTGGAGGAATATAAATTTTGGGCAAGTCTGCAGAGTGAAATGTATATAGAAAATAAATATGGTCTGAGAAAGAGAATAACAGAAGGAAAGATTTGGACAAGCACTATGACACCAGGCTTGTATGTTGACTTTTGGAGGTGTCCGTGTGTCTCTCTTGCGTCTGTTGACCAATATCTGTACTGTATCTCACTTACCAGCAGCAGCACCCATACAACTGCAGAAACATCCAGCTACAATCAGGATTTCATACATCATTATTGAAATTACTGTAACTTCAACCGTCCCTCACTGCCACAGCAGGAACCTGCTTATGAGGAAGTGAATGCATACATCTACATATCTTTTAGAGCATCCCCTGAAGGATGTCATTGAACCCCACCCCATAATTGGCTGAGATTCTGCTACTACACCAGCCTCACTATGACATCATTTCTATGTTTTGTTCTTTTTCTCCACCACAGTTTCTGCAGCCTGTTGCCTGTCTGCTGTTAGTCTGGAAAGAAGCTTACTCCAACCTCATGGCAAATTGCAATAAGACCAAGCTGGCTCTAACAGTGCCTTTGGGCTTCATCCACGTTAGGCCCTGCTGCTTTGTAAAAAGAGACATGTAGCCATGTCTGGTCCTTCTGGTATTGCCAGTGCCCTTTCAGAAAAGGGTCAGCAATTTGCCATCCATCTCACAGGCACTGAAATACTGGCATCACACGACTGGCTGCCAGCCTGACATAACACTGGGCCTAACCTCCTTTTGATATCCTCTACTGCCCAGTTGGAAAAATGCCATTCTAGACAAAACAAATACAAGAGGAATACATGTCCACAGAAATGCCTGGAGTTTTCACATGAAGTCAGCAAGCATCACAAAAGCAGCCCTGCTCTTGTGACTGCAGCTAAAAAAAAACCCTGAATCATTTATCTGAAGCATGATAGAAAGTTTGAAAGCATACTAATAGCTGAAAGCTTTAAAAGATCATCTATGCTCAGTCATTAACCTTTCTGTCATTTGCATCTTCCACCTTTCCCATGCATGTACTAGAGGCAGCAAGGAATCAAACTGAACTGCGACTCACTCTTGCCTTAGAGGAAAATGAAGCTTTTAACTCTATGGTAGTGATGAAGAAGCAACCCAATGACTTGTAATGATGCTCGGATTTGGTGGCCTCGACGCAGATGCTAGTGGATGTAAGCTCATATTTGCAAGTATTTATCACTGTACCTACCACATATAAAAAGTAGTAGCAGAAGAAAAATCAGTGGAATGAGCATCCTTCTTACAGAGGTCAGGCACAGAACTGGCCACAAACTGGGATACAGGAAGGAGATGCTAAGAGGTTAACTCTCCAGTTTAGGGTTAAACAGGGATGAGGGTAGGCTTGGACGGCTCTTGCCTGGATGACTGCAGTGCTCAGTGGTGGAGAGGTCTCCAGCCTCCTGCAACATTCAACCTGTCCTTCCACAAGCAACCTGCCACTAGCACAATGAAATCCATGGCAGAAAGAAAAATAATATAATAAAAATTTTAAAATCCTAACTTTACTCTTAGGAAAAAATTGCAAATTTTTTGGAAATTTCAACTGCTATAGGCATAGGTGATGATCAGCTCTTTCTCCCAACATATCGTTTATGCAGATGCATGACTGATGTTTAAACATCCATCACCATTTTTCCTCTCTCTCACTTTCTTTCTCGTTGGGGTTTTTTTGTGCTAAGTCTTGCAATGATTAGTGTTAGTAAGCTGGTAAGCAGTCTTACTGAATACAAGCAGTCTCACTGAGTTCAACTTGCCAGTGTTAGTTAGGGCCACACAGTGTAATCTACAGTAAGGCAGGAGCTTACAATCCAATGTTATAAAATAAGACAAGTTATACCAGGGAAGTAAGAGGTGTATTGAGATGGGAATAGAGCCATGTGTCCTTGCATGTGTGCATGTATGTACATATGTTAAAACAGAGGTGCAGATCAGTACAACAGTTAAGAAAGAGGGAGAAAAAGAGCTAGCTAGGTAGTTTTCAGTCAATTATACCAAAATGAATTGTGAGAATAAACAAATTAATAATGTAAATATCAGAATATTAGATTATTCTAAAAAAATGGCTTAAAGAAGTCAGGTAATTTTGTTATCAGCTCCAGTGGTTGGGTTATTGTTGCAGAATGCAGAAAGATTCCTTTCAATTAAAGGCAACTATTTATTCTGCAGTTGATAAATTATTTGCCAGCTTTGTCTAATACTGAAATTTTGGCTTTATGCATTCAGAATTATGTAAATTATTAACACACACATAAAGGAAACAAAAACTAGAATGCAGAATGTGTTCCACCTCACATGGTTCTGTTTTCCCATGGGCCTGAAGTAGGGAAAGTGATTCTCAATGCTTTTCTTTTTTTCCCCCCACTGCTTTTATTTGATGTAATGAGGTAGCCCCCCTGTAACTTTATATTTATGAATTCATGATGTGAGCCAGCAATTTCTTATGCAAACTCAAGTAATTTGGTCGCAGACTCTTTCTCCCCCCCGCAAAGATATTGTTATCTGTCACATTTTATAATAGCACCATCTTTCTTCCATTAAAGAAATTACTTCAATAAGATTCCAGCTTTCCTAAGGCACTTAATGAGTCATCACTCATTAAGTAGTTTTAAACTTGGCTACTGAACAACTGATATATACGTTTAACTTCTGAAGCACTATTCTCCTTCAGAAATTATTTCTAGCTTTCATTCCGTTTTCTGCCAGGATATGATTTATGGTGTAGAGCAACTCTCTTCAGATCTGAGACATATGTTCCAAAGCACATATGATTGGCTTCCTCTTTCTGCATGATGCCAATATCTGCTGCTCAGAAGCTTCCTAAAATCAGCTAAAGCTGTCACAAAACCTCGCTTCAGGCGGTCCTTTGTTCTGCTTCACTTCTTTCCCCAAAAGGTTAGAGGGATGAGCTAGCTATTCACTAAGAAAAACAGTTGCTTGCAAATCTTTATTCAAATTCAGTCAGCTACTAAATGCATCTCGTAGTGCCTACAGCCCTAAAATATTCACAGATATTTGCATCAGTTAAGATTTTTCATTTTTATATTTTCCACATTTATTCATTATTTTCCTACCTTTTATTTGTGTTAATCTTTTGATGGTCATTGAGTCAAAGAGTAGAAACAAGGTGCTGTGATTCAGGTGACATTCGCAGAGCGGCAAAACAAGCAGCTCGTGAAAAACCTGTTGAAGACACTATCTACAATTAACCTGCGTGGCTCTCCATGATGTTCCAAAAATCTTTATATGTGCCAAAATCAAAAGTAGTCCATTAACAGGAGAAAGGGAGGGTCAACTCATTTGTATGTATTTGTTTGTCCAACTGTGCTTAGAAATATATCCCTGAAGACTACAGATAGGCAAAGAATCCTTTAAATCTGAAAATTCTATAGGAACATGGCAACTGCCATACTAGATAATACCTGAGGTACTCTGTGGCTCCTAGTGGTCAGCAGCGTTTCAGAGGAATGTAGTATATGCTTATGTAGTTTTCAGCCTTTCTAGGTAGACTGTATTCAGATTTGTTCTTTCTGCCTTGGCAAAAGATGCAACAGAAAATTAAGTCCTTTAGAAATGGACATAGAGAGACAATTCTAGCACCAAGGCCTAAAGGAGAGGTTAGGACTTCTGAGTTTAGAAAGAAACAAAATGCTATGCATGCAAAAAGAAAAAAAAAATCAATTTCAGTATTAAAAAAAGAAAGAGAAAACCAAAATAAGAGGAGATGCTCAGCCAAACAGAAAGGCAACATAACTGAAATAGATCAAAGACTACAATTTTTTGCACAGTTTGAAATTTACCCCATGCAGAAAGTCAGCGGAAGGCCTAGCCTCTCCTTTAGCTGTCAATCCTTACCTTGAGAGCTTTCTTGGGACTTCAGTGGTTCACAGGCTCTATGACTGTCTTTAGGACAGAGGTATATTTCATCTGCCATATGCAATCTCCTTACAGGAATAACAGTCCATTGTATCATCAAATCTAAGAGCTTAGCAGGATTTTTTTTTCTTAACACTCAGATGTATGTGTAAACAAGAAGGTGGTTATCCAGAGTTCCACTTGCATGTTGTAAAGGAATTAGAAACCGGCTGAAGCAGACCTGGGACTGTGTGTGTATCAAAATTTCCCCAGTCATGCCACCCAGGCATTCCCAAGCTTCCCTACACTCTGCCTAAACAGATCTCCCCTAGCTCAATGAATCCTAAACCCTACACCCTACACCCTCAACTAACTCTCATTTCTTCTGCAACTGCAGCCAGGAATGTTTCCAGATGACAAGAGATGGGCAGATACAAACCTGTGTGCTAGTCTCCATGCTATTTACTGTTATTTCAACTTTTTTCTCTAGCCCCAAACATTCATCACCAGTAATCTGAGCCCCAGCATTAACTTAGACTGTGCATTCCTTAGGGCAGGGACTGGCGCCTTCTTATCTTAGTGAATAATTATGTTCCAAGTGGGAACACACAGCTTTCCACTGGAAATGAGAAACTACTGTTACAAGCTGTTGCTCTATGGACAGAGATGAGAAAATTCTTCACAGACTTCTTCAGAGAAGTGATGAGTGAGAGTTGGACTGAAATGAGGAACATGATGACAAACTCATCACCGGGTTGGTTACTTATCCACAGGTTTACTGTGAAAGGAGGGATATTTTCTGAAATTAAACGCAGTGAAGAGAAAAATAAGGAAAGGAAAACCGAGGACAAGAAATATCTGTTGCTTACCACCTGCCCACCTACCATTGTTTTGTGGAGTTTTGTTGAAAGCCTGGAACAACTGAGTGAAGACAGAACTAAAGAGGAGGTCATAAGCACAGAGGTGCACAAAGAAGTTGATATGGGGCTGGAAAGACTTGGGAGGCTGGGGAGTGTTCCAGGCATTACCCATATAAATAATTCTCAGAACTGGATTTTTTTACATCATTCAACATTTTTTTTTTGACATCTTCTGAAAAGACCAAAGCCTCCTGTGTACAAGATTCTTAAGGGCTGAGATGACTTCCCATCTTTTGGAAGCAGAACTTTTAATGTGGCCAGTTGTAGAAATGCTGTAGGATGCCCTAGGGATTTTTGTCTCCCTCATTTCCTAGCATGAAGCAGTTGCTGTCAACTCCAAAGACAGAGAATTAGTCACTACAATAAAGCAGGAATCCTTCCTTTGTTGCAAACAAGACTGTTTATCAGCTCAAGGAGACTGATAAAAGCAAAAGTCTTATCAAACTGCTCAATCAACGTAAGAAGTAATGGATTGGTCAAGTCACTAGTTGTCCCCCACAAAACAAATGAAGAATAAAACCATTGGTGTACTAGTTCTAGTACAATACATTGAAGTAATCAGTTACCAATATCTCAGTGCTACTACAAGATTCTCACACCTGCCAGGTAGGATATAACTTCAACTGGATCGTCTGTATTTTAATTATTTTCATTAAAAGCAAATAGGCTGGGGGAAAAAGAGCCCATATTATTACTGCATACCATAACATACCATAAAGCTCACAGTATCCCACTGCAATGCAGACCCCTAGCAATACTTTGTAGCAATCAGCCATTTAAATGGTTCAGCAAAAGTCATTCTGCTTCATACATTCCCAAAGAAAAATGACTAGGCAGCAGTGATATGAAACTACTTTACTGCACAAGAATATCAGCAATAAATAAACACACTGAAAGAACTGGGTACACAGACTTCTGTTTGCCAGAATAATTCCTCCACTGTGTTGATACTCTCAGATTCTTCAGCCCTTCCTAGTTTCCAATTTTATCTAAACAGAAATTCAATGTTTCATCTCTTACGATTCTTTGTAGGCTTCTCTTCTTAAATAAGCCAAACCAAAATTTTGTTACTTTAACAAATCAAGCCAATAAACAGAGAAACGATGGGGTCTCTTTTTCTGAATATTTATTTGGCTGAGAGGAGAAAAGATATTATTATTTTAATCTCCACACCTAGTACTCTCCGAAGGCCTCCTGACAACTTTCTAAGGCAGGGCTGGCAGCAAGGAGACCAACTAGGAGATAGGCATATGACCTTAATAACAGCACAAGCTTCGAGCATGTTGTACTCAGACAGGGACCATCCCTCCTTTCCTGTAGGTTGTCCAATAGCCACAGGAGACAGCAATTTTTTAATGCTTGTATATCTTCTTTTCAATAATTATATTAAGAGAAAAAGACCTCTATTACTCTGTGAGAAGCCACTTTAGTAGTGAGCCTGTGTTTTGACAGCTACTCCTACAGAGATGATTTCATATTTAGAGGAGGATTAGACAAGTGTCTTCACCTATTTAGGCTTGACATGGCCAAAACAATACATCTAGCACAGACCTCAAGGCAGGAGCAGAGTCCTTGCATCTTAGGAGGACAGGGAGAGAAAGAGGTTGAAGTGACAAGGCTGAAGTGCAAAGGAGGAGGAAAGATACAAGAACAAAGAGAGGAGAAGACTAGGGCAGTTGAAAATCAAAAGAAAAATAAGAACTATTTTTTCCCAGTGTAGGTTTTTAATATTTTTTAAAACTTCTACTTGTGAACAACCTCCTCTTGCAGGATCTCTGCTCTGCAAGGGCCCAAGCTACCCTCTGATTGTTCGCAGGTTAAGTAGTGTTTTCCAAGGCTTCCTTTAACCTATACTGGGCTTTATTTCCAAATAAGCTTTTGAATATAGTGACAATTCAAATGTATTGAAATCCCAGTGTAGTCTCATTTTTCTTAGAACACATGCCAGAGATGAGCTCCTATTTGTCTCTGAAATTGCAGATACCATTACTAGCCAAATTACCAAATCCTTAAGAAATGTTGCAAAGCTTTTAACTTGTTGTAGGAAGTTTCACAGTTTCTGTATAAATATTAGAAAACATATCCCCTTAATTTTTTGCCAGGGTACCTATGTCTTTCTTTGAGTATGCAAGTATCTTGAGTACTGCAACCTTTGTTTCAGTATCTTAGATGCTAGGAGATGAGAAACGACAGGATCCAGCTGTTCTGCATGTCTAAAGGAGACATTTTCTCTACTTTTTGTGTTTCTGGTAATGCCTCCTTCAAGACAAGTTCCCAATGGCTGTTGTAAAAGCTGAATTTTCCCCTCTGTATTCAATACCTGGCACAAGATCAACAGCAGTATGAAAGAAGAATAAGCCATTTTAAAGAAAAGGGGAATGTGATTTTGCCAACGATCTGCCTCCTCTCCAGCTCTGCTGTTTACTGGCATGAAAAGGGGAATAGAGCACTTTTCAGCTGTACATATAGTATTGAGATGTCCAAAAGAATTATTAAAAAGCATGTGGGATAGGGGAAGAGCAAAGAGGAATGACAGAAGAAGAGTGGGAAGGGAGCCTGCAAGGGGAGGATCCCGGCAATACATTTACAATCCAAGGCAGCCAGCTCAACAGATACCTTAAATGCCTTGACACTGCTCCCTCCCTCCCTTCCAGGCAGTCCCTCTGTGGTGCTAGGTGCCTGTGTCCTCAGCAAGGTTTGAAAATTTCAACAGTGTATGGTCAGCTGGATACTTCTTTAGTCAAGTATTTTGTCCTCAGCGCACCAGGCATTATCTACCTGCCAAAGGAATGGCTCCATGACATATTGATTTCTTTTTTCCTCTGAGAGACTTGAGACATCACATGGCTAAATCTCAGTGGATGCTCATTGCTCTTTATCCTCCTCTGATACTGTACTGTGTGGATTGCAGCCCAAAAGAAACAGTAAGTCAGATTGTCCACAGGGAAAGAGTAATGCTTAGCCACAGATAATTTCGTAAGCATCTAAGCAATCTCCATTTTATTGAACACTTTTCTCTTTTCCACATCTTCGCACCTTTATTTACACCATCCATTGTTTGAAATTCCTCCATCACTTTGAAATAAAACCCTTTCCTTCCAAGACTGGTATGCTTTTTCAGTGATCTACTTGTAACTGTACTGAAGTGCATGGGATTACTCAGAGGAAGCAGAATACAACATATTTATAAACTTTGTAGTAACTGAGGCCCACACACCATAGGTGTTAACCTTTTTCCATATTTATTTATTTTGAAGAGCTGTATTGTTCATCTGAGCCCTTAGGCATTTTTCTATCAAGCTTTCTAGCCTATTTTGGAGAGCCAGTGATCAACATCAAATGGGAGTCAAGTGAAGGACAACTTATACCACTAATTGACGTAATTACATTAACTTGTTATTTTATGTCCTCCCATTTTTAGTTATTTACCCTTCTGACTTTGACAGCATACTAGTAGAAATATCTCTGCAACATTTTGATCACTTTAATTATCATGACATCTCAAATCCTTTATTGACCTCTTTTGATGCAAGCAATAAAACATATAGTAAAGGATGATCCATTGAAAAGAGGTAATGTCATAAAATTGCTGATCCAAAACAGAAAAGTACAAGACCTTGCACAGTAAGTCAGTGAGGAATGGTTATCCTGTCCCACACAAATAAGTTCAAGGAAAGACTTTCTGTGTGGAAGCCAGGTTGCACACAGCCTGTTAACACTACTCAGAAATCAAGTGTGGATGATTTTCTTCGTGCATCTTTTGGAGGCATGGCCAGATCCCAAGAAATCCAAAGTGCGAAGGAATTGCATGCCTTCATCTTAAGGTGAATGCAATACAAGATGTTCCTCACTTTCTCTTTAACTAGAAAAATATAGATACTGTGGGTGAGGCAGATGAAAATGCTCAGTACAGATTCCACAAGCATAAACCCGTGTACGTGCACAGATACACACACATATATAACGCCTCTGACACTGGGCCCTTCCTGAATCAGTCTTTTCCTCCTTCTCAGTAACTTTCAGTGGTTTCCTGGTTTGAAGAAGTTCCACCCAACCCTAGAGAAGTGTTCCCAGGAAGGTCTCCTGTCCATCACCTCCCAGATCCAATCTGGGGTTTGCTCCCTACTGCAGTGTGTTCTAAGCATCCTCACTGTTTGTGCTGAGGTTGCAGGCTCCCTCCAAGCTCTGTCCTCAGCACATGATTGCCTATCTCTGACCTCTAGCATCATTTCCAAACCTGAGAGTGTGCAAGTGTTCACAGGGAATATGCATTATGTCCCTTTCTCCTAGAGGATACTGTCTGACACAAAGTACATACAACCATAGCCGTTTAAACAGAATAGGCAATATCCAGGACATCTGCACTAACCGTGGAACAAACACAATGTTCTGTTATCCATCCAGAAAGTCTAGTCCAGAACTGTATTGTTCTGCTGGCCAGAAACCATCTTCTAATTATTAGTCTAAATTTAGTCAGATATGATCGGTTCTCATGACAACTCTTACCTGTAGCACTTTTAATAGGTCTTTCTTTTCCTGGCATTTGCCTTTCTTGTGCATTTATACACAGCAGTCATATCCCTCCTTAGGTATTTTTCTGACCTAGTCAAGCCAAGTTCTTCTGATCTAAGGCTCTAGGCTCATTATGCTCCAATTCAGCAGAAATCACCACAGGTTTTAAAAGAGGCAAACAACCCTCCTCCCTTTTCAGAATGTGCATGCACTCATGTAGCCACACAATGAAACAGATGGGAAAATGGTCTAGGTTAAGACTAACCCTCAAGTGTATGTTCTGTAACAGTACAGACTTATTGCAGTAATTCATGCTAAAAACCCTCTCTGAAACTCTTGCTATTAAAATGAGTATTTCTTGAAAGTAGGTGACCAAAGATGAATGCAGGACTTTAGATGCCTCCTGGGACTTAGACATAAACACAATGCTGGAAATTGCTCATCAAATACTACATTTGCTATTTCCTTATCTCTGTTGAGACTTTCCAAATTTTCAAAAATCAACTTTGTACTATAATGAAACCAAGACTGAAAAGTTTCTTACTAAAAAATTGTAACCAGCATTATACACACAATACAAAATATTAATTAAAAAAAAAAAAAAGGTCATCTGATGACTTGTTCATCTTCTTGTGAAACAAAAGAAAATCCAAATGAGGGACAGAATGCCTACAAACTAGGTAGGCACTTTGATCACCAGGCTATTTGCTTGTCTGCATAAGTCTCTGAATTATACTAGAAATCAAATCCTAACACTAAATCATATTTCCAAACAAATTTCCTCAGAACAAACAGGTTTGTGCAATCATTTAAAAAAAGATAAATGCATATTGGCAAGGTTAACTGTTAACTTTCACCCATTTTTCTCCTGTTATACACTGGGACCAGTACCTCCTGATTCACAGTTTAATGGTTTATCTACTAATCCTTTCTGATGTAAGGTGTTTCCTGTCTTGAAAATGTTTAGGCTTTTCCAATCTTCTTCTGATAAACTAAAATAATTGTGCAATTGCTGTGCAACTAATGCTCCAATTCATCCTTCCTCTAGGTCATTTGTACACATATTTCATAACAGACTGGTAGTTCCTAATGCTCAGCTCTGCAGCAACTCACTATTAACCTTTTTTTTTTCTGAAAAATTGGTTATTTATTTTTACTTCATTGTCTATCTTTTAACCACTTTTAATCCATAGCAGGATGTAACCTCTGACCACCAAAGTTTCTTAATAGTCTCTTGTGAAGACCTTCAGCCAGAGTCTTTTGTTTGCAATTTTAAACACATTATACTCATCCATTCTCCTTCACCCACTAGTTCTTTCAACATTTTCAATGAGTTCCAGCAGGTTAAAAAAACTTCGATTTACTCTTTAAAAATAGCTGGTATCTTATGCCATAGTCACCTTGGAGATTAAAAATTTGAATAGCTTCTCAATTTATTTCATAGTACTGTATTATTATTCACCAGGAGGTAATTTTTAGCAACAAGCTTATCTTAATAAACACATAAGGGTTAGCCTAATTCTGTTAGGTACCTTCTTTGCCATCTAATGCAGACACACAAAAGTACTTTTAGAAAGTGATGTGCCCATAACTGCATGATGGGTATTACAGAAACTATCTTCAGTAATATTTTCACCTTCCCAATTAAACTGTGGATATTCACAATTTAAAAAACCCACCAAAAAACACAGAGACTGTAGCATCAGGTAAACTTACACAAATATTTTAAAGGTCTCTGTGTTTTTCACTGAAGTTGTTTCCTCTGTCCTACATCTCTCTGTCATTGACATTGTAGGTGCGTTGGGAATTCCTAGGCTTCCAGATTGCAGCTGACTGGGAGATGGGCCATAGAAACATTTGTCAGTGTGGTTAGACATGCACAGGTCGTACAGAAGGAACTCCTACACATCCTGGTCATGCAAATATGCTTTTGCCCATGCAACAGGGAAGCAGAAGGGCATGAGGGGGCAGGCTGAAAGAAAAATTTAACCAACTCATGACCTGCTCCTTCTCCTTGTCTGAGGAGCACAGATGAAGGGTTGGGCAGAAAGCAGCCTAAAGACACATTTAATTGTTCGGGTTTCCACACTGGCCATAGTGTGCATAACTACATCCTTTAAAAAAGCTCTCCTAAACATGCTAATTAATGGAGGTGCCATTTTGACTCATATAAACCCCACTGAATACACTCTGATTACCAAAGGCACCTCATAATGGTAGAAATGTGGCACTGCAAGACAAACTGTCGCACCTTTGTTACATTTCACCGTCATGTTGTATGTGGTTTTCTTTACCTGGATGTAAGTAAAAAAAGGTATCCTTTCTTTGTAGAGACAGAGAGTTAGAAGAGGATTATTGTTTAAGTGACTGCTCAAGCAAGGGGAAGGAGGCAAGAAGAATAGGGAAAATTGCTGTAGGTTCATAGACAAGTCAAAAAGGAGAATAGCTGGGTGAAAGAATGTATGCCACCCAGGGTTTTGTACTGAGCAGTTTCTACAGCTTTACATGATAGTAGTGAAAGCTTCTAGACTAGAAAAAGTACTTAAAGGAGAAAATGGTGGATATGGAAATATCTGAGATACAGAAGGATGTTTAAGTCTATTCTTTCTGAAGTAAAGCTTTTCATAAAAACACTTCAAATATAAGCCAGTACCAAATTGTTCCCTCTTCTGCCTAACTCAGAGAGGATATTAGTCTTCTGACAGTAATCCTTGCACTGCAGCTAGGCTGTGAGGATAAGGAAGGATATTTTCCCTTGGGACGCTTAGTCCCAAAAGAAGCTGATATTAGTAATGGGTGTTATTGGTAGTAGTTTAGTAGCTGCCCTGTGCTTCCTACAAAACCGGTGAATTAGTGCTGCCTTGTTCAATTGTTTTGTCTGAGTTTAATTACACTACTTGGCTCCACCACTTCTTGCTTAAAATAACCATGAATGAGGTGAGAAGAGAGATTTTTCCCTTATCATTCCAGAATGTCCTCTCCTGATCTCCTCTGTAACAGCCCTGACTTGTAATGATTCACTCAGTTTCCTAATGTCTTCATAGCCTTAAAGTACTCTGTATTTTCTTGTTTTGATAATTTGTTCTTCAGATTTTCTCATCATCTCTTAATCTCCGCTTTATATCCATCTTGAGCAGATGCTCTGTTCTGCTAGAACTGATGGCAGTTTTTGTTTCAATAATTACTTTTACCCTTTTGCTTAAACTCCCTGAATTAAGCCTATTTTTTATCTCATCTATTGGGGGGAAATGGAAATAAAGTCCAAAAATTTCTTATCAGATTTTTCTATGGCAATTTCGTCTATTATTAAATGCCTCTTAAAGAATGTTAAACCTTCCCTCCCCCAGCTTCCATAGGCTGACAACCATAGGACTGAACACAACTTTAACCTGCAGAGTTACAATACAGGATGCCTTTTTTGTGGTAGAATTGCATCACACTTGGCAGCTTTTCTGTCCTCATCTGACATACAGTGCTGCAGCCCACCTACTAGTGTTATGAGGGATATTTCTTGTTTGGTGTATTGAAGTGTTTTATATCCTGAGATAAGGATCTACAAATAAGATATAATCACCACTTCAGTAGAATCCAAATACCTCAGATAAGGTTAAAATTTGTAATGTGGGTAGACACTTTCAATAAATTGCTGTGACACATTACTTGGTATTGAGAATGCTTAGTTGAGTGGGGATGAGACAGCCACAAGGGCAGGGGAGGATTGTCTTTAAAATGAAGCAGAAAATGGTTTTTATTTCAGTACTTCTCATGTTCGTCACAAAAACACGTTTGCACTACATTGTAGCTTATGCAGCCCCTGCAGCCTCTGGTGCCCAGACAGATCCAGGACTGCTGCAGAATTACAGAAATGAATGCTCAGGTCTGGCAAAAATTCCAGCAACTTTCACCACTGAAGCCTGGAGTTCTCTCCAGTGTCCACTCTGTGCAAATACCGAAGTGCTGGGTGAAAGATGGATGACCTGTAAATAAGAAAACAGGAAAAAATCAATGGCAGCAGGGACCTACACTGTTCTGCTGCCAGGTGCAAGGAGACAGCCTACATCAAGTAAACTGGCATATTTGGTTCACAAAGGAGTGCTGGCGCCTGGGCCCAGAGGTAAATAGACACCTGAATTAGACACCTGCTTTTCCTCATTGAAGTACTTACAGGTGGTGTGTGTGCTGGGGGAATAAGCTTTCCAAACGGATACCCATGTAAAAAACAGCCCACCAACCATGGCTCCCCTCAGGGATGTTATTGGGACCAGAAGGATACCCAGAAAACATACAAGAAATCTGCAGCAAAGCCTGAAATTGAAGGCACTTGTCTCAGGCTGGTTTCAAAATAACCACCCAGTCCATCCTGCTCGCTCCCCTTTCCACAGGAACCCACCTCGTCTCGGCGTCTCTGTGACAGAGGCTGCCGGACAAGGCCCAGCTGTCTGGGATCAGGGTTTTGGCCCAGGGAAGGGGAGTGCCTTTGGACAGTGTGGGGCTGTCTGGGGCAGCCAGGCAGGACTCAGCACGGGGAAGGGATTTCAGTAGAAGCAAGATGTGGTGTGGGTGGACAGGGGCTGTATGAGAAGGTGGTGCCCCGGCAGTGTGGGGAGGCCCTCAGCAGAGCTCAGAGCCATCTTTCCCAGAGAACGGCCATGGAGTATGAGTGATATTTATCACCAGTCAGGCTTCTGCAGCCTTTTTTCTTCCCCTCAAACACCACTTCCACTTTTCCTTCCACACCTGTTCTCCTTTCTTTGACTGCAGCAGGCCTGTACAAGAGCATGAACAGACCATAGCATACTTCTACCTGCTCCCTCCTTGGTCATTCAGCCAGATGTGAAACTTTCTGTAAGGTCATCAACATGAAGGCATGGAAACTCATATAGCACCAGCCTGCACCCCATAACCATCTTACGAGTAGCTGTATGCTCTGCCAGAGCTGTGGCAAAGGGAGTTCCCCCGCTACCTGCCCTCTCTGCGCCAAACTTGCCTCAAAATACAGTTTCCAATTCACAGACCTATTGTCCAGTTTTCTGGCTCATGTGGTCTTTCTTGGGAATCCTTTTGAGGCTTTTCCTTATTGTCTTCAGACAGTCTTCTGAAGACAGCATTTTGTTCTGATTTTCCATATTCACAGATGGTGTTGCCTGTGTGTTTATAAATACACATAAAAGTATATATACTTATATATGAGCACTTCCAGATCCAAAGGAAATGGGCAATCAGAGGGTACTCTGAGATCATGTGGGTATGATGGGTTCAAAACAATGGCAGCCAGCCAATCACAGAGCAGTACAAAAACACGTGGGGGTCCAGTTTTGGGCCCCTCAATACAAGAAAGACATTGAGGTGCTGGAGCGTGTCCAAGGAAGGGCAACAAGGCTGGTGAAGGGTCTGGAGCACAGGCCTTATGAGGAGCGGCTGAGGGAACTGGGGTTGTTTAGCCTGGAGAAGAGGAGGCTGAGGGGAGACCTTATCGCTCTCTACAACTACCTGAAAGGAGGTTGTAGTGAGGTGGGTGTTGGTCTCTTCTCCCACGTAGTTAGCGATAGGATGAGAGGAAACGGGCTCAAGCTGTGGCAGGGGAGGTTTAGGTTGGAAATTAGGAAAAATTTCTTTACGGAAAGGGTTGTCAAGAATTGGAACAGGCTTCCCAGAGAGGTGGTGGAGTCCCCATCCCTGGAAGTGTTCAAAAAATGGGTAGATGTGGCACTTGGGGACATGGTTTAGTGGGCATGGTGGTGTTGGGTTGATGATTGAACTGATGATCTTAGAAGTCCTTTCCAATCTTAATGATTCCTAGTTTTTACTTTCATTATAAATAATCCAGCCACCAAGCCATGAAACATGAAATTGCTACTCTACCCTTAATTGGTTTAGTGATGGACTTGGTAATGTTAGGTTAATGGTTGGACTGGATGATCTTAAATGTCTCTTCCAACCTAAACAATTCTATGATTCTATGAAAAATGGTGGCTTTCAGGTGCATTGTGGGCAGGAGCTTCCTGTTCTGATGTACTTCCAGGTAAACTGGAAGGGGCAACTGGTGCTGCCAGCCAATTAGAGGGCAGTCTGTGATCACATGGGTTATAAAGTTTTACAAAATGGCAACCCCCAGGGGAAAAAGTTGGAGTAAATGGAACATGCGAGTGGGAAGGGCAGGACTTCCCGGGCAAGTGGGACACTCACAGCTGGCAGGGGCGGGACTTCCACTGGAAGTTGGGGCAGAGCATCCGCCACTTCTGGCCTCTTGTAATGGTTGTCCTTCTGCGACTTGACAAGCTTATAATGAAGATTTGCTTTATTAACAGTAGCTGGAATAGGATTAAGATGTCATTAGCACCCTAAAAGAAAGAAGAAAAAAAAGTAACATCTGCGAGGGAAAATTCCTACAAGAAGTAACAGATGTGATTCAAAAAAGCTTCTCTGAAAAGCGTTTTAAGTTTTAATTATTTAGCAGATCTCACTGTGTAGAAACAAAACTCCCACAGATTTCTGAACCGTAAATAGCAGATTCAGATTACATTTGAAGAGATTTAATGCCAGTGGAAGAGTGGACACATTTGTACAGAAGAAGCTGTACGAAATGTCATTTGTGGAGGCATATCCAAAAGAGATCTTATTTAAATACTGTACAAAAAAAAAAATGGAAAAATGCAGGTTTTGTACAAAGAATAAATTCCAATTCATTCCCACAAATGCAATGATGAAATTCCCAGCGTTCACTACATTGAAAAGGGAACAGGATAAAGTGCTGATGCTTACAGGGAAAAAAACACCTTCTGACTGGGATATGGAGTACATGACTGAAAAGGTGTTTTTATCTTGTTTTCATCTCTAATTTCATACTCATTGATTAACAAATTTACTCTGTGCTTCATATGATATCATGTATTATTCAAGCAACTTCTTAAAATTTAACAGAAGCTCAAGGAATGAGAGGAGAATGTCATAATACACAGAATTTTAAATCTTGTTAAACCAAAGGTGTGCTTTAAAGAAAATATCTACTAAGTGTACCAACATAAACAAGTTGGTTTCCACACAGCATGAAGCCTGGTTTTGTTTGCCTTGTTTACCAGGGTTTTTCCATGCCAGGAGCCCTGTGTACAAAGCCGTGCAGTAGCTGAATAACATGCTGCAAGTAAACGAATCATTACAGAAAGGAAAACACAATTTTTACTCATTAGGCTCACAATTCTTATTTATTAGTATATTCTTTCCCCTTGATTAAGTAATAAAAAGGAAGAGGGCTGGGGATTTTAAGAGAGGTACACAGGCTTTTGAAGTGCAGCAATTCTCACAAAAAGGCTGCAAGGAGTTAAGAAGGAACGAGTGATCTCTGTGTGCAACCCCACACTTTATTCAGTCCAGGTTACGTGCTTTCTCTGCAGGTGAACTTCTATATTCTGAAAAGATATAGCAATGTCGCACTGGTACAGGTCCTGAAGCACTGAATGCAGAGAAATTATAATAGTTTCCAGTCTCCTTTCCTGGAAATCTGCTGTATAATTAAGAGTTTTCTGCTTGAGTGAAAACTCCTATCATTCCATTCCTTTACTGACCTTTGCTTTGCCCTAAATAATCTTGTTTACGCTGTTTGACTTCAGACCTGGTTACATTTTTCCCCTATGGTTGCCTAAAGTTTTCTATTGAAATGGTTTTGTTAAGACAAATGGAAAAGCAAAAAGAAACCCACAACCACAAAAAAATCTGAGCATTACTTGATCACAAGATGCTTTTTGTCTAGAGAACTTGATCACACCTGGCAATAGTGATAAGTAAGAGACAGCAGACTTCATTCTAAATTCATAACAGATAGACTGAGATTACAGAGGGCTCCTGAGATTTACAGACCCAACTAAAATTAAATCCTATTTGAGCTCTTGACTCCCTAGGGAGCCTTTCACAGCTATCACAATTTGGTATCACAATTATTGTGACTATGCCTATCACAACAAGAGGATCTCACAAGCTCCTATGAGTCATTAGAAATAAGTACCCCAAAGTGTGAATGCTTAACCAGAAAGGCCTATTCTCTGCTTCACAAGACTGAGAATTTACTATGACAGAATTTATTAAACATGAGTGTAGACGCTGCAGTTTTAGAGACAAACTTTATCCTGCAGCCAAAGGCTGAAGAAAGCTGTCAGTGTGGCTAGTGAAATTACACAACAGTAATTTTTCTCTGTGGGAGACGGAACATGATAAGCAGACATACCTAGATTTGGAGGGTTTTTCTCACATAAACTTCTTTACTAAGTTGCCCTATGCTGACTGGATATGTAGGAGATACGTGGATTAGGCAGCAAGACAGATCATCTATCTAAATGCCATCACAAAACAGCTACCCTCTTCTTTTCTATCCTGTTAATGCTAATCTTCCAAATCTCAAGCAGGCACTGGTATTATTCCTAGAAAGACAATAATAAGAGCAATGGACCCAACAGAACACTATGCAAAGTGACATGTCACATTAGAGGAGCACTTTGTTTTCATCTGAGGATTCAAAGTGTTGGAGGCAGCACATTTAGAACAAAACTCCTGGACTGAAACCTTGAGAGCTTCACAAATCACATTTTCTTTGCAAGCTAACACAGCATTTTTTTTCTAATTGCCAAGCTGCTGATTTTAATGTAGAGTGGACCCTGTCAATAGGCTGGGATTAATGTTGTGGAGATGCTGTAAGTACCTAACAGGAAATAGCATTCCCTCTGATAAAATCATCTTTATTATATGTACCTGCACTTTTTGGTTCTAATGAGAAATCCGTGCCCCATGATAGTTTCTTAGCATATGGGGAGATGTAATGCATTTACCTATGGCTTATTCATTATTATAATTACAGTAGCTGTCTGGAACTGAAACATCATGTGCAGCGGGATTTTTTTCCTCTCTTCTCTACAGCCAGATTTGCTGAACTTCTTGAACCTTATGTGAAACCTTCTAATCCTATTTTGTGTTGCTACTCAGCTGTGAGCCACTGCATCTCTGGAGTATGTCTGCATATGTTTTATGTTTGTGTCTTACCATGTCTTTTCTGCTGCCTTCTGTACGCTGGAGACCATAGGGATACCAGTGCAGTTCCTTGTGTGGCTCACAAAATACAAAGAAAGGAAGGTGCTATGAATAGGGAGTTATGTGACATGGGATTGTCTGATGTTAAAGGCTTTGATGGCTGGACAATTGTTATTAAAGGCACATCAGCATTTCTTTTTACATTCAGAATGAAATTCAAAGTGCCTGAAATCTAAAATAGCATGGGTTTATGTGAAGTTTTTGTGTTAGTCCATCAGATCCCTGGTGTGAGCTCCACATTTTCTTTTTGTTGGCACAACTGCATAACGTGGTGCAGGTTTTGCAGCACACACATAACCCAGACAACTGCCTGGCCATGTTGTGTGCAATGGCTGGAAAAAGACTTCTCAGCTTTTTGAAGACAGGTACAGGCAGCCACATGGTCAAATGCGTGCATACATGGTTTCTATAAACTGCTGATGTGAAATGAGAATTCGTATTTTTTATACTGCTACAGATCCAGCTGGTTACAGCTGTAATCAGAGCTCAAGGCTTTCCGTATTTTATCCTCCAGGCATAATTTTACATGTTTACATCTGTAAAAGGCTGCTAACCCCTATTAAGTAGTTAGTAGTCCATTTAAAATGCATATGAAATACACTTGCAATATAAAAAATGACCAGATGAATTTTTCCTTCCACTGTTTGACATCAGTTTTTTAACATTTCTAGCTTCTGCATTCAGGCCATTTGAACACCGGGCATGCTTTGGCCTGGCAGCATTGCACAAGCACGTGCTTGAAAGTTGACATTGGCCCTCTCTGTTAGAGGGTCAGTAGAGTGTACAGTACCACTCTCCCTTTCCTGTATCAAAGACCAGTGCATGGAACATGATTTTTCTAAAAAGCAGTCAAGTCACACCCCCATTTACCTGGAAGAAACAGGTTTTGGATGAGTACACTGTAACAGTGACACAACTTGTCTCTGATGCTTCAGGGCTTGGGTGCAGTGCCTGGGCAGTAGGACCTGTTGTGGCCAGCCCTGTCACGCCAGGGAGATGCCATGGGGCAGATGCGGCACAATGTAAAAAGATCCCAGCACTACGAGTCGCTTTAAGGGCCTCCCCTCTTTTCCCTTCTGCCAGGTAACATCTGGTCTCGCCTGAGTGCACATTTGACCATGGCATGCTGTGTGGGCGCCAAGAACAGTAGGTATTGAGTCATTGCCACCATCTTCTCTGCAAAGAGCCGCCTGTGTGCAAACCAGGCTTGATCCTGCAAGCTTGTGATGCCTGACAGCCAAAGGTATCCTGGCTGTAGGACATCTTTTACCTGTGTTCTGAGCAAATTGGAAAAACACTCTGTGGTGAACAAGTTCAGCAGATAAATATGACCCCAAGTGGTACAGCACTGATATTTGTTTTCTGTGGACAGGGAACTTACCCCAGTGTACAGTTAATACATTCCTGCTTTGGACAGGCACTGAGCTGATCCCACTGACAGCCAGCTAAAGGGGCCTGAATAATTTTTATATTTTTTATCTTTTTACTCTTCATGACAGGAACTGGGAAAAGTCAGTTAAGAAAATTACTTCAGAATATTCTGCTGTCTGCTAAAAACTTATTCATTGTACTGGCAATTTCTTCTGTCCTGGAGAAGGAACGGGTGACATTTCTCAGGATTATACAATGCTCCATGTACTGCGGCTGAACTGCCAGCTGAGTCCCCAAGACAGGGTGGTAATTGGCTCAATGCAGGTTCTGTTCAACTCCTCCTTGTGAACACAAAGGCTGGGAGGTAGCCAAGGAAAGAAAATGTACAGCAAAACATGGCTGACATGAATGGCATAATAAACAAAGGAAGATGTGCCTCTTTACATAGTCAATGCGAGGGAGGTGGGAGCAAAATATGTTTCAACAACAACAAAAGAAATCTGGTACCTGAACCCAGGAGGCTTTGCAGACAAAGAAAGATGCTGTCGGTGATCATAAGTGAAGTAGCATTTGCAGATCACTGGAACTCAGCTGTGAGGAAATAACTCTTGTGAGTACCAAACCCACACAACAGCCCAAATAAATGACACAGGCATGATGTGCAAGTTCAAGGCTTCCACTGAAATACTGTTGGCACTTGGGCTGGCAAACCTAGAGCCCTTTACAAATCTATCAGATGGATCAAAGTTCTTTACTACCTTTTACTACAGCTAAATGTAGTTGTACTCTCAGATGCAGTCCATTTTTTTTCACTGCAGACCAAAGAGGAACAATGTAAGAAATTAAACATGATTTAAATTTGAATGACTCTCAAGTGCAGATCATGGCACTCTGAAAATTCAAGATGCCTTGAAGTTCTAGATGTGCCTGGCTCATGGGTTGCTATAATGTTGCTGTTGCTATAAGGTCAAGACCACTGTGAAAGTACTGGCCTCTGTATTTATTGGCACACAGAGTTTACACTGCATGTCTTAGTGGTAGTAGGTGGAACGATAAGAGATATTTTTGATCACACCTAAGACAAGGTTTGCACTGAACTAGGAGTTTTACTTGCCAGTTTCTCATATCACCCTCACACACTAAGAAACCAAAAACCTTACTCTTTAAAGACAGACAGTGGGTGAGAAAACCGATAGGTAAGGTGACTTGCCAAGGTTATTTCAGTGTCAGAGCTGAAGTTCCTAACGGAAGTTATATCTCGTCTAAATATCCTTTACATTAAGTCTATCAGTGCTGCTGGCAGCAGGGTACATTGGATAAATCAGAGTATTCAGAAGAAAGACAATGACTTTAACAAGATAAAAGGTTCTGCAATTTCTGTACTTAAATGACGATAAGAATTAATAAAGTAATGGTTCTTAGATAGCATGTTTATATTTCTTAGAATTAACAGAAGACGATGATATATTCCCATTTTATGTCAAGTCTCAGGAGTAAGTTTTTCCCTTCCACAGGGAAGTTTGTGAAAGCTGTGAGGGCTGTCCTTAGATTGTGTTTGGGGGTAAATAACAGGTCTTTGCTCTTAATTTGCACATCATGTTCAGACACTTGGTCACAACAGGGATGCCTAAGCACTGCCTCCACATGAAAGAATAAATGTTCTCCTTTCTGGGTTCCTAAAAAGATTTCTTCTTGGCTCATACACAGAATTATGCACCCATATTTTGGTAGTAACCGTCTCTGAAACTACAAATTTCTGTCTACTGATTTTATGGTGGATCATCATGGATGCAAAGAACTATCCGGAAGTGAATCATTGTAATATTAATAGCAAAACTGTTCATTCACATCATGAGAAGCCTTAGATCATGGTCATTATTCATGACAGATGTTTGCAGTTGAGTTGTAACTAAAACAAGAGAGAGAAGCTTTTTCAGTGCTACCTATCTAGAATTAAATATTATCTTAGTATTGTAACACAGAGACAAGTTGGCAAAGGAAGAGTTATACATGAAAAATGCACATTTATATACATTCAGAATTCAGTGTGCAGTGCACACATAGAAGATTTCCACTTAGGTTCTTTAAGGAGCAGAAAAAATGGTTATGGAAATTATTTTCCAGTATTATGCTGGAAAACCTTACAGTTATTTCATAAAAAGCCATTTTATTCCTTTGTTTGCTTATTCCTTACATTCCTATAATGCCAAATGGTATTTTTCTTTACTAATGGCACTGTAGTCCAAAAGACCAGGAACAGCAGTAAGCTTATTAAAAATTAAAAAGGACCTCTGAGGTGGAATAGCAGGAGATGTTTGACTCTGTTATCAATGATTTTTAAGGTTTTTTTTTTTTCTCCTTAAAATAATTTATTTTCAGGGAACCTGCAATATTCAAACTAGAGGACATGCAGAATAAGTTTTCAGACCAGAAGGGATATATTTCTTAAGAAAAGACTAAGAACTGAATGAAGAAAAAAGAAATAATAATAATAATTATGGTTTAAGCTTCCCTCTTTTGGGCAGTTGCTGTTGTTGCAACTAAACAACCACCACAGTTGATCACCAGTGAGAATTCAGTTATTGTATAGTTGCTTAAGTTTAACTCACAATGCTGAAATGCTCAACACAGTCAAAGAATTAAAATAAGGCCTGGGAATAAGATGTGACATTCTATGCATTGATATGATTTCAGGAAAAAATAAGTTTGCTTCTACAGTGTTGAGTTTTATGATGCAAATGTTTGCTTCTATTTTACCCCTGGAAAGAAAGAAGCCCCATGCATTCTAATAAGAACACTGAAGTCTGAACAGTAATCTATAAACACAGAGAATTTATTCATACCAGATAAAATTTTTGGTACCAACTTAATTCCAAAACTTACTTTAAAAAGAAGAATCAGCTCTCTAACTGGTAGAATATTTATATATATTACAGTCCAGAAACTTATTATTTATGATTCCAAACAGGAAAGATTGCACCTGGTGACAAAAATTTTGTTTAGCTAGTAAAAGAGCAAATTGCTGTTGAATCACTGACACAAAAGCAACCAAAGAAGCACAAATGATTTGTTTAACATAATTCTAACTTATCTGTAAGCTGAACTGCAGTATTTTTTGCAACATAGTCCAAATAAATTCTGTGTGTTGCTGTTCAACAGGTGGCAACTAGCTAAAAACCATACCTTGAAGTTACAATACAGCAAGAAGACAAGGCACTTGCATGAGTTAAGGTGAAATATGCCAAGAGTTATTAAAAATTTAGATGTAATGGATGCATATGTCTTATTCTTAATGCTTCTAGGTAATAAAAGATTTATCTGATCATGGCAATGTTTACTGTTTCTTTTAGTGAAGGCATAAATCTTCGCACCTGCTCATTAATACGTTCAAACTTTTTTCCCCTTTCTGCCTAAAATGTAGGTAATGTTCCCCAGAGGCTGTAACATAATATTTAATTAAGCTATTTACTTTGATTCTGAAACTGCAAATGATCTAAATCACAACCCCCTCGTCAGTACTTAAGCAGTAAAAATATAAATTTAATGGTCATTTTATGCATACCTTATATACTAGGAATTAATTTCATAATTCCTTGGTGATGAAGAAGTTATTTAGATTATCTCTGACTGACGTCTATAAACGTTTTTGATTTTGTTATCGGGGGAGAGAAGACAAGGGGAAGATGATCAGTGTACAGTATCCTGTATTCATTCCCATTGTCTGCTCTTTGCTCCATACAATTGTCTTTTCCTTTCAGTCACTTCTCATCTGTTCTTTGGGCTTGATGAATTATTTTACTCTGATATAAAAAAAAAAATTAAACGTGGAGAATCAGACTTTTTATAAATAAGATATAAAAATAACTTTAATTCTACCTTAGAGTGACATCATGAAAAGAAAAGAAAAGGAAAAAAAAAAATTAATAGGTCTGCTAAATCAAATTAATACAGGTTGGGACCAAAACCAAAGTAGACTGATTTTAATGCATATTTATCTTATGACACTGACACACATTAAGATTGTCTGGATGCCTTAACTGTGCACTTCTATACCTTCCATTTCTTTTACATCCAACTTTAACTCCGACTTTACAGAATTTGTGCTATTTGTTTAGGGGACAACTGTAGCATTAGCACTTCTTTTAAATCTTAAATTGTATTTTAAATGTTGACTTCAATTTTATTCCATTATTTTTGCTTTTTGTGTGCATGTGTTTGTCTCTGGAGGTCTACCGAGTGAAGAAGTTATTTTCAAATGATTTGCAAATAACTGTGTTAGTCTAGCCACTGCTTGATTCAGAATTCTTAGTTCACTTGAAATATTTAAACACGTTCAAAATAAATTTAAGTATCCCATTATAAGCCATTTCAAGATCACACAGTTTTGTAACTGAGAACAGAATAATATGATAATCTGAATAAAAGAAATGCTGAGACAAAATGTGTCTAACATACTAAACTTAGTATACAGTGAGAGTTTCCAGAAGGTGTAAGGCACACTGTGTGCATTCATGAGAGCCAATACAGGATAAATTTGTGACCTTTTCATTTATCTGTTTCTTTCTTACTGATCTTTGGGGAATAATTAAACTTAGTGTGTCTGAGTATGGGGAACTTTCATTTTTCCTCCAAGAAAGAAATAAATTAAGGTTACTAAATGGAGTTACAGGCATAGAAAACGTTCTTGTCCCAGAAAAATGGATGAAAGAAAGAAATGGGTCAGAGCCTCGTGATGTAATTTCAGGTGATTCCACTGAAATGGCTGAGACATCAGTTTTAAGGTGAAAAAAGCCTATTAGACCATCCTAGTCTGACCTCCTGCATAATGCAGGCCAGAAAATTCCGTCTAGGAACTCCTGTTGAGCTGACAGACCTCTTGATTTACTCAAGAAGAGGATTTGGGTCTCCGCTTTTTGAAAGATCAGTAGATTTTCTCCCAAGGAGGTAGAATTCCATGAGACAGCTGCAGTATTTGATGCCATATTTGATTTGCAAAAAACATTTACAATTTTTATCTATGGTGACACTGAAGGCATCAATGGCCCACGCTGGTCTCTCAGGGCATTGGTTCACTGCAAAAGCGAGAAGGCAGTTTTTCAAAGAAAACGAAAACCTTTTTGGAATCCCAAGCTGGCAGCAGCAAATGTCTGGATAACAAGGTCAAACGACAGGTGTCTTAGTTATTGAATATAAAGAAAGGTCACATATGGGATGAGTTTCTGATTTTTAAGAGAATTTTAACTGACACCTTGTAATAAGACATCAGAAACAAGGAATAAAGAAGAAGCCTAGTCATGTACAGAAATAGTTCACCTTATAAATGACATGAGCACTAGACATGGACACAAAAGCAGAACGAAGAGATATAGCATTTATTTCTTGAGAGATCAGATAGCCCTCCATGAAATAATTTGTTTTCTCAGTGGTTGGGTTTTCTAAGCTTGAGATCAGTCTCTTTTATTTTGTCTCTGCATGCTAGAATTCACAATAAGCAGAAAATGCCGTTGGCTTCAGATAAATGTGCTTGGTGTTTAAATAGACATAATAAATGTGCTTGGCTTAAAAGTGGAATATTTGTGGTGGTGGAAGTCAAAAGTCATTGATTCACTTCAGTGAAGTGATAGTCAGAGGAAGGAGAGGTTAGTTTGCAAATGAGAAACCTGCTCATTCAAATTATCTTAGTTCTGTTACCTCAGTGAAGTTACTCTGAACCAACTGAAGTAATTATAGATAATTTTAAGAAAAGTAGACTTAGATTTTTGAATTTTAATAATCTGGAAATGCTACTACAATGGCCCTGAAGGGCAGGTTGGACAGAAGAAGCCAATGGCAAGAACGGATGACCTCGATTTTAGTAGAAGCTGGGCACTTCTGAATAGTCCATTAAGAGCCAAATCCTATAAGCCAGCTGCTGCAAGCAGAGTTGCCAAATGTCCTGACAAAATAAGAGACAATCCTGACTCTTTTGTAAAATGCCTCAGCATCCCAATAAAAGAGTGTAAGTTCCCATTTTTCTGTAAGTCAGCCATAACACACCTCTCCATTTTAACCCAGCACATTGAAACCAGCCCATAGGTTATTCAGGGACCACGTGGGAACCTCTCTGGCTGCTTCCTGCTCCAGCTGGCTGTGTCACAGGGAGACACTGCTGGGGCTGTAAGACATTTGGACCGGTTTGAAGCCAAAAGAAACCTGTCAGCCCCGACAGTCCTCTTCAGTGTATTTGAAATTGAATCCACATCTCCCAGCACCTAGAAGAATGCCCTGGCCATCCAGCTATTGGATTGGGGCAAAGATATTGCTACCCAGCAGAGCCAGCATGTGGGCAGACACTTCTGGCTGAAGCAAGTTTCCCTCAGAAATTACGAATTTAGCATTGTGTTCACTGAGCGAATGCAGAGAGATTTCTATTCTGCCTGACTTTTTATGTTTGAAGTTATTTTCAAGTTCCTATGAACAATTGTTCATCCCTTGGCTAGGAGCTTTTTCATAAGCAACTTACTGCAAGGTGTGAAAAAGCAGTGGGACAGATTCTCCACTTGTCGAAGTCAGCTTTGGTCCATGGTCCATGGGTAACATGGTGCTGTGCTGATTTAGTTTAGCTCAAAATTTAGCCTGACACATTTTGATAGGCCACAACAAATCAAATATCTAATTCTGATGCCTCACTAAATAAACAGACCCCTTAGAATGAGACCTCAGATGTAAAATATTATCTGGATGTTCATTTGGCTGCAATATCTAGCCACATCTATTTCGGTATGACAGTAAGTAAGCCTAAAAGGGATGTACAGATACTGATGTGATTTCATTTAAAATACTGGTATATCTAATCACTGAATTTGCTGCTTTTATATCTAATCAGACTGTATTAGCAAAGGCTGGGAAAACAGGTAAAATCTCTGTGTGCAAAATTATTTAAAACATGGGACAGAGGAAGGAACGTTTAGCTAATTCAATTTTCCTTTTTTATCCAGTATTTCAATAATGCTGAGAAATAAGTCATGTCTGTAATGGAGGGTGCAAAGAGCTCACTAGCCATCATCCTGGGCAGGAAGAAGCTTTGAAAAACAAAATAAGTATCCTTGGGGCAGCCACAATCTGCTGCCATGTACCACAGTCTCCTGCCTCATTTAGCATGCAGTGGGGATGTATTGCTGTGTGCCCACAATCCATTATATTCTCACTGCAAAGGACCACTAAGTCACTGTAATTACAGGGCTGCTTTATATGCTGTTCTTATAGCTGTGTTTATAGTTGTAATGCTGCTTGCAAGGGAGTGATGGAAAAAGCTGGGTTGTGGTAGACAGCATCTCCCCTACTTGCGCCTGTGCCAAGGGTACACTAATGGAAAAGTTGTTACGTGCACCGGTAAATGCACCCCAGTGAGCCTGTGTGCTCTTCTGGGCTGGCTTTGCTTAGGTGTCACAGTGAAACGGAGAAGGTTTTGTCGTCTTTGACAAAATCCCATTTTGACATCATGAAATTGACCTGGCAGCCCCTGTCCCTGGTTTCGGATCAGTCAGCAGGGCTGTCGCTCACACCTCCCGCTGCCTCCACGCACAGAGCAGTCCCTGGGGCGCAGGCTGACAGGAGCCGCTGGCACGGCACCAGGTTGCCAGCACTGCCGGTGGGGAATTTCTCTGCAGGAGAGGCACAGTGGAGAGGTCTAACCACCACTTTAATCCCTCTTAAGCACAGCTGACCTTACATAGCCCAGAGGAAGGAAGAGTTAGCAATACAGAGGCTTCATATGGTCCTGTAAACAAGGGAGGAGTAATACAGAATAAAGAATAACATGGCATAAGATCTTTTTCATTCCTGCAATGCCTGGCACTGGATTTCTGGGTGCAAGTCTTTCTTTTCCCCCATCCGTTTGGTTTCTTGCACTACACCTATCCGAGCCCTGGGTTGGGTGCTGGTGACCCACTTTTTGCAAAAGGTCTAAAGTTCTGTGGCTGCAGCCCCTCGGTGTCACCGGCACCAGCAGCTTTTGTACAGTTGTCCCTGGGCACTGGCCCTGATTTGTCTCAGGACTAATTGCCTGATGGACATGACCATACTTTTACTCATTTTTTACTCTTTTTTTTTTTCTTTTTTTCCCCCCAGCAATAGTGTCTGGGGTGGTTGGGACAGATAAGCACATGTAAAAATCTCTTTTTCTCATAACTGCCTCTTGAAAAAAAATGAAGCACAAGTAAAAAGCACATCCTTAATCTGATTCTTTGTGAAGTCAGTTTTGTGAAATGCAAGCTGCCAGGACTTTAACTGGACATCCTGATGGCAGGAGGCACAGGGATGACATTTAATGCTGTCACCCCACAGACCTAAGGTGAGTGAGAATTTTATTATGATTTTCTTTAATGACTTCAAGAATGCTTATTCTTTCCTTGTCAGCCTATCACAGCTGAGGGCCCAGCTATGATACTCTATCACTGCTTCTGCATTAAAGCTTTGAGTTGCTAGTTACAGCTAGTTACAAGCAGATACAGGGCAGAAACCTCCCATTTGGCCCCAGATCATCCTTTTTTTTTTTCATTTAGCATTATCTTTCTTCTTCATTAACATATAGTGGCTATAACTGTTGAATCTCCATTACCTTCATGTGTTTGCTTCCTTTCTACTGAACTGCTGTACTAGGAGCGGGTCAGCCCAATATAGTGAAAGCCAGTCCCCATAACTGGCAAAGATTACAGCAGTTTTCTGGGGAAAGTGTTAACAAATGGCCTCATTGCCTCTAGAAGAATTCTTCTTAGATACATTCCTTGTTCTCATAAGAACAGGCATCTTGTATTGCCTACCAAGGCTAGAGACAAACTAAATTAATCTAAAAAAACCCCTCACATTTATTCTTAGTTCACTAGATTTAAGAACATGGCAGTACATATTGGAAAACTGTCTTTTCTTTAAAAAAAGAAAATCTCCCTGCAGTACTCTGAAACATACTGCATAGAAAACTGTTTTCTCACTTGATAATGAGTCTTATCACTTAAAAGTCAGGTCATGAGTTTTAGATTTAAGTGCCCACCTTCCAACAGCTAAATAAAGGTGTCTTGGTTTTCAGGGATGCTCACCAACAATTCCTCTGTTGATTTAATTAAGCATTATGGTACTTAACTCTGAAGAATTCAAGTCTACCTTAATTTGGGTGTATAATGGTGCCTAGCTCTAGGCATCCACACAGTAAAAAATTTATGTTAGCTTTAAAAACTCTGTAAAAAAAGTCAGAGTAACAGTTTTGGCCGATCCCCCTCATCCACATTTCCAGTGAGCATTTAACATGGTCTGAAAGTTAACCACTATTAGGAAGAAGGAGACCTAGGGGAGCAATACTGCACTGGCAAGGTGATAAACTACAGGCAGTATAATCAGACTGTTACAGCACAAAATCGAGAATGTGGAAATACAAGTTCTAATCTTGACTTGATGTGTGGCTTTGGCAAAGTAATTTCAGTCCCTCCTTTCAGTTTACTAGCTAATAAACAGAGAACAGTAAGTTATTCCGAGGATGCTGTGATATCTAATTAATTTTAGTCAAGGAAGCATTTTGAAAACTGACTATACTAAGCACAATTTTCTACTAGCAGAGGTAAAAAAGAAATCAATTAGTTGTGAGATGTCTCTTGGGTCACACAGGTGGAGCACCTGTATTCTTCTGCAGGCTTCTGGTATGCAAGTCTTTCCACTCCAAGCTTTCAAATATATTCAGGCTCTTAGATATAAACACTGTCAACTGAAATTCACCAACCTGACACTTTTGTGGATCTAAGTATCCACTTCAAAATGAAATAAAAGTTCCTCCATACCTTTCTCATAGTGTTGCTGTGACACATTAAAACCTGAGAGATTTTCTAGCAGAAGAAAGTATGTCTGTACACTCTCCAGCCTTTATATCTGTTTTTGAATATTCAAAAGATTCAGCTTTGTTTTTTTGCAAATGTTTTTAGCCTTATGGGACAGCAGAACAAGTCTGCTACCTGTAACATGCAAAAGGATGGGACAGTTAACACTGTGGTTGTAATTTAAATGTTTAAATTAGATACCTGGGCTTTAGAACCAGTGCTGAGATAAAGAAGGGAAAGTTCTCACTTATTATTCTTCCAGCATCTCTGTTTGAAGGTTTGCATTTTGGAGACTGTCAGGACATCACAAAGGTCATCAGCTTCATTGTAATTAAAGCTGAGATTCTGTGAGATGAATGAAAAATCCACTCTAACTGTGGATTTTCTAAATCTGTAGAAAACAGATTTTAAGCATTTTCTGTTTGAGATATGATCTTCACAGTTTTTTTACAGGAGTTCTTTATTTATTGTCGTATCATCAAGATTACCTGGTTTTGCCTAATCTGCCCATTAAACTATGTATCCTGCCCAAGGTCTTCAGACAGTCCTCTGACCACTCAGAAGGTTAAGGCAAGCATCTTCCTGAGTTTCCAAAACCACATAATGGTATTTTCCTATTGTGACTACATGTCAGTGAAATAATTTTATTTCTAGGGATGATTCTAGTGGTATAATACTCTTCAAACATTTTACAGACTTGAAATATAGGAAATAAATTCTGACAGCCTCATATGTGAGGCATAGGCTAGTATAAATGATCACCATATTCTTGGGGGTGGAAGTGCTGAATATAGAAGTGTGTTAATTGGCTAAGTCAAACCTATGGTTATTGGTACACTAATGGCTTACCTCCAACAGTATTCGCTCATCATTAGAAAGTTAAAGCATATTTTGAGCATGACATTTGAAAAGCCAGTGGTGTTAAACTAGATCTCCAGGTAGCAGAAGGAGCATTAAAGTCTTACAGAAGATGCAGATTTTAACCTGTGACACAGACAAAAACAGACAGATTTTGTTTTGAGAGAACTTCTTTTGAAAATGACAAGGAAAGAATTTAATTAAATTAAGCACTTGCTTAAATTTGGACCAACTGTTTAAATGATGAGGAAAAATGCATAGTTAACTGATATCATTTTTAGTGTTCTCTAAAAGTTTGATTTCAAACTGGAGTTTAAATAAGAATGTCAAAATAGGGGAAGAGGGCAGTTTCTGTAGATATTTCAGCTGTATCAAAACCAAAACCTAGAATTCATGTGCAAATGTTTATTTGCATGCCAGCCTTGCTATTTGATATTAGAGATTTGGATCGTTCAGGTACACATAGAACTTTACAGTTATTTACTTTTTTCCAAGTCTTTTGATAGCCCTGATATTTGCAATAATGCTTTCTGATGGCATATTTTTACTACATTTCAGTTTTAAAGTATTTCAGAACCATTGCAATAATTTGTCTGCATGTGGTGGGTTGACGCTGGCTGGACGCCAGGTGCCACCAAGCCACTCTGTCACTCCCCTCCTCAGTTGGAGAGGGGAGAGAAAATATAAAGAAAGGCTTGTGCGTTGAGACAAAGGACAGGGAGAGATCATACACCAGTTACTGTCACAGACAAAACAGACTCGACTTGGGGAAATTAGTTTAATTTATTACCAATCAAATCAGAGTAAGGTAATGAGAAAATAAAACTTAAATCTTAAAACACCTTCACCCCACCCTTCCCTTCTTCTGGGCTTAACTTTACTCCCACCTCCCCTGCAAGCAGCGCAGGGGACGGGGAATGGGGTTGGGGTCAGTTCATCACATGCTGTTTCTGCTGCTCCTTCCTCCTCCAGGGAGGACTCCTCACACTCTTCCCCTGCTCCAGCAATGGGGTCCCTCTCACAGCAGACAGTCCTCCACCAGCTTCTCCAACGTGGGTCCTTCCCATGGGCTACAATTCTTCATGAACTGCTCCAGCATGGGTCCCTTCCATGGGGTGCAGTCCTTCAGGAGCAGACTGCTCCAGCGTGGGTTCCCCACAGGTCCTGCCAGGAGCCTGCTCCAGTGGGGGCTTCCCACGGGGTCACAGCCTCCTTTGGGCACATCCCCCTGCTCCGGCGTGGGGTCCTCCCCAGGCTGCAGGTGGATATCTGCTCCACCATGGACCAACATGGGCTGCAGGGGACAGCCTGCCTCACCATGGTCTTCACCAGGGGCTGCAGGGGAATCTCTGCTCCGGTGCCTGGAGCACCTCCTCCCCCTCCTTCTTCATTCACCTTGGTGTCTGCAGAGTCATTCCTCTCACATATTCTCACTCCTATCTCTGGCTGCATTTGTGCAGGTTTTTTTCCCCCTTCTTAAATATGTTAGCCCAGAGACGCTACTACTGTTGCTGATGGGCTTGGCCTTGGCCAGCGGTGGGTCCATCTTGGAGTCAGCTGGAATTGACGCTATGGGACACAGGGGAAGCTTCTAGCAGCTTCTCATGGAAGCCACCTTGTAGCCCCCCTGCTACCAAAACCTTGCCATGCAAACCCAATACACTGCATTGTAGTAATGTTGAGTCTCAGACTACAGGGTCTTGAGCGCCTTCTCCTCTCATGGTCTAGTCTTCAAAATAGACAGGAATGAAACGCTACAAAAAGGGGTATCATCCTGATGAAAATTAATGGAAGACTGTAGCATGGCCAGTTGTCTTTGTCAGGAAGTGTGTGCACAGGAAACCCTCCATCCTACTAAGATGCAGAGCGTAAAGATGAAAAACTCCATCCAGTCTGATATCTTCTGTTGTGCTTCATTAGAACATACAAGTGAAAAGAACCTCCATGTTTAACTAAGTCCAGCATTCATTATTGTGTGCCGCTATATCACAAAAGTGTCCTAATAAACTAAACATTCTCGTCAGAGCATCCCTGTAACTCTTAACGAAAGGATGTTTTAGGACTTTACCGCTATAATAGTTAGAAACTTTTCACCCATCTCCAGCCTGCACTTACCTATGACCAGCACATATCCACATAAGGTTCTTCAAGCCCTAGTACACTCTCTTTTATATCCTCTGCTCAAACGTACATCCTTAAATTAAATATGCCAGGCACTTTCAGTCTCATATTCAAAGGAAGGTTCTCTATTCTACTTTTGAATAGAGAAAAGTTTTGAATAGTTTTGAGACACAAAGTCACCAGTACTGCAACGGTGTGTCCCAGCACCCCATGCTCCCTACTGTTCTTTCTCACTGCATTGTGCCCCTTTCAACTTCCAAGCATCAGATTCTATTATCCTTCCCCTTGAGGCATTAAACAGCCATTTCACTTGTGGCATTTTCTCCATGTACACTGTGATCAAGTCACCTTTCAACAAACCAGCCTCCAACCTTGTTACACATGGAATTTTTTGCAGGTCTTTGGGCCACTGCTTCATGGACATTTTTTGCATGCACTCCAGAAATAATACAGAATATAAAAATACTTCAGTATCAATCCATCCAATGCTGTAGTCAGGGATAATTCACCTCCATACACTCCTCTACCCTGTTCATATGCTAGAAGATCACATTTAGTCTTTTGTGTTGTTGTTACAGAACATATTTGGAAACTGATACTGGATTGCTCACTCACCGTGACCCCTAGCACTTTCTTGGAGTCACATCATTGGAGGAGATATTTTTCCACTCTTTGTCAAATGCCTGAATTTCTGTTCTAAATACTTAGTTTCACATTTAATTGTATTAAAGCATATTTTATTTGAATGGAACAAGTAACCCAAATCTCTGTATGTAATTAGCTTACCATCATTTAGTATTCTCTAATTAATCAATGGTGAAGCTTATGTTTATGGTATTCAGATGATCTATGAAAATGTTTAATAGCTTAGGCTGTCATCTCCCAATATCAAACCCTAGCAACATCCCCAAATTCACTATTGACAGCCTTTTTTAATTGGTTAGGTACCTGATTTTTATCCATTGTAGCACATACCTTATTTATATTGTGCAGGAGCATTAAATACATTCCCTCTAAGTACAAATAGTTTCATCAGAAAGAACCATTCTGCTGAGAGAACAAAACCAGATTTTTTTTAACGACTTATTTTCTGTTGACTAATTTTGACTCCTTTCATTTAGCTCTGTCTCAGCTGACAGTGCAAGAGGAAAGTGTTCTCCGGATGTTGCTAACAAAAGTGTTTTTTACCACTGCTGCTGCTTATTTGTGACTTGGACACAATAAAAAGTTAGCTGCAGCCATCACTGCATAGAGAATCCAGTCTTCAGGCAGCTCTTAACAGAATGGTACGACCTCACGCTGAAACAAGATCCTAGGCATAAATGTCTGCTTTCTGCCTCTAAAATGCTAATATCAGTGTCCAGATGGAATCCAGGCATCTTATTAAGTAGACCATTTTTAAATACTGGGCTCCAAAACCTAGTTTGAAACACGAAAAATTTGCATTAATCCTCCCGTATTATATTAGCATAACTGCAATTCATTTGTGGCCTCACTGTATTGATCTTTATGCCAAAACTTTCACTCAAGCAAAGAACAGGTTCATTTGCAGCTGCAGCTCTCTCCCCTGCAGCTTCACAACAATGTTAAATAGAGTCTTTATGCCACCCTCCTTGCATATGTTTTTCAGGTGGCTGCTAATCACCCTTTAGCTCTGAAGCAACATGGCAGCAAAAGAAAGGTCACTGGAAGGTTTTCTCTGTCTTTTTTTTTTTTTAAGTTCTTGCCACCAGACTTTAAGGCAAAGCTGAGATTTAGATTTTTATTACACTTTTTGTGACATAGATAAGAAATTTCAGGTTTTGGAGTCAAATCCCTCTCCCACCTCCACCCTGCCCCATCCCCTTCAAATGAAAGATTTAGGTATGGTCTGAAATTGCAATCCAGCCTCCACCCATCAGCTAGTCACCTTGTATTTAGATGTGTGGGACAGCTCTTTTGTGACCAGATAGGGTGATCTGTCTGCCTCCTACCTCTCTCCTTCCAAAGAACATCATTCTCGTTTTGATGGTATCACACGTTTTATCTCAGTGGTCCCAGCATACCAAGTTATCCAGCTCAGTTTACATCACTATCTTACCATCATTACTTAGGGCTCCATCAGGGCCAGCTCATCAGGAGTGTTCCCACATTGGACTGCTCAGTCAATCTGGATACGTCCTCTATGGCAATGCAAACCCAGAGGACCAAAATCACCACCTATAGAATGAGATGTGAATGGGTAGGTAGACCTGTCCTGTTGAAAGTGCTATGAAGACCTTAGGGTCCATGAAGCAAGAAGAAAGAATCAACTTAAGGACATGAAGCTGTTGCCTAGTTGTTAGGGGATACAGAGATGGAGCAAATTATAGAAGTCAGTCCCATAATGGCTTTGCTGTCAAACTGAGATTAATAATATCACCAGAACTTTTCCTAAAGAACAACACTTCCCCACTTCATTGAAAAAAAAAAAGAGTCATTGAATGAATCAGGTTGGATGGAAGCCCTGAAGGTCCTCTGGGCCAACCCCATGCTCAGAGAAGGGCTGACTTCAGATGTAGATGGCTCCCCCAGTTTGGTATGATCCACCAACTTGCTTAGGCTGCTGTCTGTCCCATCATCCCACTCATTAATGAAGACATTAAACAATCTCAGCCCCAGTACCAAGCCCTGAGTAGCAGTAATGGAGGAGAAAGCAGAAGTTTGCCTTCCCCCATTGGCTCTCTTCAGCAGAGGACTCAGCAGGACTACAGGAGACCTCCATCCAAAGCCTTTCTCCAGGTGAGATGTGCTAAATGTGTGGTGTGAGATCTAGGTTCTTTAAACTGCATAGAAACAACTCCTTTTCTTGAGGGTTAGAGCATTCATGGTGAATTATTAAACTAGAGCAAAAACTGAAACCTGAAAGCTTTTCCTGTCTTGTGGCTACAGTATAGGAAATAGGATAATGAAAGTAATTTGAGGCATACAGTATATTAAGCATACAAGAGGCCTTCTATACATTTGCAAGTATAATCCAAAGATAAATGACATAATTTTTTCTCATAAAATTAATTTTGATGAGCAGCTACATTTTCCTAATACTGATCCCATTAGTACTAATATTTATCTAATATTTTGAGATCCATGGGTAGAACCAAAAATTATTATTGTGGTCTTAAAATCCAATTTTCAGAAAAGCCTATTCCTCTGAAATCAGAAGTATTAGATCTGTGAAATAAGCAGAAATAATTTTCATCTTGATTTCCTGAGTAGTTCCATTGAAATCAATCTCTGCAACTACGTGCATGCTTGAGAAAAGAAACACCCTAGTGCTCTGCTGAAGAGAACCTAAATTACCAATAAACACAGTTTAGATGCTCGGTATACTAATGCAGCACTAAATCCAGTACAGTTCACTCCAGAGGAAGAAAGTCTTTCCTAGTTAGCACAAAAATTACACATATCCCCTGGGAGACAAGTCCTGGTCCTGACTTGACTTAAAACAAATATTCATTATTTTATATTAGTAATTTATATTAGGTCTTATAATAAATGAGCCTTCAGTGGAAAAGTATCTTCAGATAATATAACCCATGACTATAGATTTCCTCAGGCATCGTGCTCTAGTTCAGCTATAGACGCGGCTATGCTAAATAAAGCCTTTTCTTTAGAATTTGTGTGTATGTGTACATGTGTTCACCCATACATTATATGTTTTTTTAAGAACACAGCACTAAGTGAACCTTTAAACTCCAACTTAGTCTTCAAACTTCTACAACAACTTTTTTGATAATAAGCTTTACAAAAAAAGGTATTAATATCAGTGACTTAAGATTTGAAGAACTAATAATACTGTATTCAGTTTAGGTTTCTAACATAGTGCATCTGCACACCAGAGACATCCACTCTGGCCAGGGAAATGTACTACAACCTTGCCTGGAAATACTATGCTGTGATAACTCCTGCTGAAAGACTTTTGTGAAGACCTCCCTGCACACTGCACCATGGGATGCAAGGCATGTATCTACATCTGGAGTACTGCCAAAGCCAGATGAGGAGAAACACGTGTCTTCACTGCAGTGCTGGAAGACTCCTTCAGCAATGCCCACTTCATCTACTTTTAGAGCATCTTGCCATCTAAACTCCCTCTACAGTCATTGGGGAGAAACAGGCATCTGCAAGGTGCAATTAGTCTATTTTTGGTATTTATCTTGGGGTAAGGTGACTCATGCAGTAGAGGCACCCATTTCTCTGCATTGATTATAAAGGCTGCCTAGTAATTAGCTCAAATGCAAACATCTACACCACACGCCCAACATTAATTGAAGCGGATTTTACCCTATCTGTGTCTGTGAGCCTTGAAGGGAAGTAGGTCATAGGAAGGTTTCTAATAAAATAGAGCCAGTTCATGAAATCCAGGAGCTCATCTCTGTGTGGGGAATCGGAGGAATTGAGGTTACAGCCCAACATCCCAGGAAAGGTATTTCTGCTGGTTACAAATCTCTTAGCTTGGCATTCCCTTGTAGTTTGGTTCTCAGCATCCCACAAAGTATAGTATGAGTAGGTTGAATAAAAAGGATCCATAACTTCTACAGTCTCCTATTATAACATCACTGTCAAGCCAACATTTGGCTTGCAATGGTCCAGCCTCAAAAAAGAGTCTGACATCACTGAAAGCAGCTGAGCAATGTTTGGGGAAATCTGGAATTGCACCGTATATGTTCCAGCTGCATGTGATGAAAAAGAGCCTGTAATAAAACTGAGTTTGACACTGTCAAACAGTTTCCTGGTTGATGTGATCATACTAAATATGAAGAAAGAGACTAGCAAACCAGTTAAAAGGGTCATGAAGTTTAAATGCAGAGAAAGAGACAGCGAGAAATGTATCCCAGTTGTGTACCATTTGCATTATAATCAGAATGGCTTTACAGGAAGTGAACCCACCAGAATAAAAAAACTAAGCAAGGAATATTTAAATACAGTGAAACCAAAAGCAGCACTCAGTCAGCAAGGTATGTAGCGTCGGCTACGGTAAGTTCTGTGGCTGAGCACTAGATTGAGGCAGACAGCGGGGTTCCCAGAGCCAGGGAAACCCGAGGAAGAGCAGAGAGGCCCGCCAGGAGCTGGCAGCACCCATGAGCAAGGCTGACACGGCTTGAGCATTGCCAGGAGCGACTGCGGGAGATTTAAATGGCCCTAGGGAGTGTTAGTGACTAGGAACGTTGCCGACAGGGTGGGCAAATAGGGCATGGCGTGTCAGCCAGGGTGTTGCAACCTGCTTGTAGGTCCACAGCCCAGGAAGTGCTCTAGGTCTCTGCTATAATGGTGGGCACTTGTGTCAGAGTTAAAACCAGTGTTCTGCAGACAAAGCCCCTGAGATGTCTGACGCTTCCACCCAGATGGAAATGGTAAGGAGGGAGACTTCAGTACAGGCAGTAGGGTGCAATGAGTGCCCAGACCCTTCTCCTGAAGAAAAGGTAAATACCTGCATAAGTTGTGCACAGGTTGATGATCTGTTACATCAGGTGGCCGAGTTGCAGGAAACAGTCAAGAGGCTGCACAGTATTAGAGTAGCCAAGATGGAGATAGGTGGTTTCAGAACCATGCTCCTGTAGCAGACACCACTGAGAATGAGACACCTTGGACCCTGGTGACCCACAAAAGCAGGACCCCACTTCAGTCTCCACCCTCCAGCATCACAACCAAAAACAGATATGAAGCTTTAACAGCCACAGACACCCACGAGCAAGGTCTGCAAGGAGAAACTGTACCAGCAGCACACACTGGATACGGTAAAAAGAAACAATGACTGCTCGTAGTGGGTGACTCTCTGTTAAGGGGCACTGAGGCGCCCATCTGCTGACCTGGTAGGGAGTCATGTGATGTATGCTGCCTTCCAGGAGCTAATATCTGAGATATTGCCAAGAGGGTGCTACAACTTCTCAGGAGCAGGGACTACTATCTACTGCTACTCTTTCGTGTGGGCATGAATGACACCGCAAGCCAGAACCTGGGCAGAATCAAGGAAGATTATAAAGCCCTGGGGGTGCAAGTGAAAAAAACTGGTGCCCAAGTTATCTTTTCTTTTTGATGAAGAACAAGTCAAAAGCTTATGGGTAAGAATAAAGGGACAGCCTAATATGAGTGACACCGTTGTGGGTGTTTACTACAGGCCACCTGATCAGGAAGAGGAAGTCAATGAGTCCTTCTACAGACAGCTGAAAGTAGCCTCACAATCACAGGTCCTGGTTCACATGGGGGACTTCAACCACCCTGATATCTGCTGGAAAGACAACACAGCTAGGCAGACACACAGTCCAGGAGGTTCCTGCAGAGCACTGATGACAACTTTTTGACACAGGTGGTGCAGGAGCCAACAAGGAGAGGTGTGATGCTGGACCTTGTACTAGCAAACAAAGAAGGACTGGTTGGGGATGTGAAGGTTGGGGGCAGCCTTGGCTGCAGTGACCATGAGATGGTAGAGTTCACGATCCTGCATGGAGGAAGCAGGGCAATAAGTAGGATTACAACCCTGGACTTCAAGAGAGCTAACTTAGGCCTCTTCAAGGACGTACTTGGAGGAATCCCATAGGTTAGGGCTCTAGAAGGTAGGGGGGTCCAAGAGAGCTGGTCAATATTCAAGCATCAGTTCCTCCAAGCTGAAGATCTATGCATCCCTATGAGTAAGAAATCAAGTAAAGGGGGAAGGAGCACGGATAAGCAAGGAGCTTCTGGAAAAACTCAAATGGAAGAAGGAAGTTTGCAGAATGCAGAAAAGGGACAGGCCACTTGGGAGGAATGTGGGAACGTTGTCAGAGTATGGAGGGATGCAGTAAGGAAGGCTAAGGTCCACTTGGAATTAAATCTGGCAAGGGATGTCAAGGACAACAAGAAGGGCTTCTTCAAGTACATCAGTAGCAAAAGGAAGGCTGGGGAAAATGTGGGCCCACTGCTGAATGAGGTGGGTGCCCTGGTGATGGAGGATACAGAAAAGGCAGAGTTACTGAATGTCTTCTTTGCTTCAGCCATTACTGCTAAGGCTGGCCCTCGGGAATCCCAGACCCTGGAGGTAGGAGAGAAAGTCTGGAGAAAGGAAGACTTCCCCTTGGTCGAGAAGGATCAGGTTAGAGAACATTCAGGCAAAATGGACACCCACAAATCCATGGGCCCTGATGGGATGCACCCACCAGTGCTGAAGGAGCTGGCAGATGTTGTTACTAAGCCACTCTCCATCATCTTTGAAAGGTCGTGGAGAACAGGAGAGGTGCCTGAGGACTGGAGAAAAACCAATGTCACTCCAATCTTCAAAAAGGGCAAGAAGGAGGACTCAGGAAACTACAGGCCAGTCGGCCTCACCTCCATCCCTGGAAAGGTGATGGAACAGCTCATTCTGGATGTCATCTCTAAGCATGTGGAGGTAAAGAAGGTTATCAGGAGTAGTCAGCATGGATTCACCAAGGGGAAATCATGCTTGATGAATCTGATAGCCTTCTATGATGGCAAGACTGACTGGGTAGATGAGGGGAGAGCAGTGGATGTTGTCTACCTTGACTTCAGCAAGGCTTTTGACGCTGTCTCCCATAACATCCTCATAGGTAAGCTCAGGAAGTGTGGGTTAGATGAGTGAACAGTGAGACGGATTGAGAACTGGCTGAATGGAAGAGCTCAGAGGGCTGTGATCAGCAGCACAGTCTAGTTGGAGGCCTGTAGCTAGCAGTGTTCCCCAGGGGTCAGTACTGGGTCCAGTCTTGTTCAACTTATTCATCAATGACCTGCATGAAGGGACAGAGTTTGCTGATGCAAGTTTTCTGATGATACAAAACTGGGAGGAGTGGCTGATACACCAGAAGGCTGTGCTGCCATTCAGTGAGACCTGGACAGGCTAGAGAGTTGGACAGAGAGGAACCTAATGAAGTTCAAAAAAGGCAAGTGTAGGGTCCTGCACCTAGGGAGGAATAACCCCATGCACCAGTACAGGTTAGGGGTTGACCTGCTGAAAAGCAGCTCTGCGGAGAAGGACCTGGGAGTCCTGGTGGACAACAAGTTAACCATGAACCAGCAATGTGCCCTTGCAGCTAAGACCACCAATGGTATCCTGGGGTGCATTAGGAAGAGTGTGGCCAGCGGGTTGAGGGAGGTTATCCTCCCCCTCCATTCTGCTCTGGTGAGGTCACATCTGGAGTACTGTGTCCAGTTCTGGGCTCCCCAATTCAAGAAAGACAAGGAAATACTGGAGAGAGTCCAGCGGAGGAATACGGAGATGATTAGGGCACTGGAGCATCTCTTCTATGAGGAAAGGCTGAGAGAGCTGGGGCTGTTTAGCCTGGAGAAGAGGAGACTGAGAGGGGATGTTATTAACACAAATATCTTAAGGGTGGGTGTCAGGAGGATGGGGCCATACTCTTTTCAGTGGTGCTCACCAACAGGATAAGAGGTAACGGGCACAAACTGAAACACAGGAAGTTCCATCTGAATATGAGGAAAAACTTCTTTACTTTGAGGGTGACAGAGCACTGACAGGCTGCCCAGAGAGGTTGTAGAGTCTCCTTCTCTGGAGATATTCAAAACATGCCTGGACGTGATCCTGTGCAACCTGCTTTATGTGAACCTGCTTTAGCAGGGGGGTTGGCCTAGATGACCTCCAGAGGTCCCTTCCAACCCCAACCATTCTGTGATTCTGTGAATATTCAGAAACACATTCATACAGTTGGACAAAAACCACTTTTCCTGGATTTTAAGGGGTTTTTGTACATGTTCATCTTCCCAAACTACTACACAGATCAAAATTTCAAATAAACCAAAAGCCTACCTTTTCCAAAATATTTTTGATTGGGTTTAGTTCAAATGTTTAATTTCACTTTGACAAACCTTTTGTTAATGTTGCTCAATTATTACAATGAAATTAAATTTTGAAAGAAACTATTTGCATCCCTCAAAATGGAACTTCATACAGAAAAAAAAAAAATAAGATTTAAGCCATCTGAAACATGGAGAACTTTCTAGAATAGTTCTGACCTTTCCAAACAAAAGAGTTTCTTTTTTACCAGAATGATTAGAAGCTTGTTTACAGAAAATTCTTCCAATTCTGCCAATCTCTATCCATTTTGAGTCAAAAAAGGGGCATAGTTTTCTTCATACTTCTACTCTCTTGGTCAGGAATAGCTGCAACATCACAGTGGGGACAGGCCGGTACACAAGAGACCTAGGTGGAGAATGTTTCTTTTGATATAGTTTCTACAATGCACAAGGGGATGCTCAGCAGCTGCTTGTTATACGGAGGAGGATATTAACTATTCTCTGTGTGTTCCAGTCCCTTGCTCACAGATATGCACACAGATCTTGCCTTGACTCACAAACCTAATGACCTGTTCCCTGTAAAGACAGACTCAGGCAGTAGCACAGTCCAGGCTGAACCTTAGCCACCAGCAACAGTTAAAACATTTGTCTTTTCCTTGATACCTTGGGACTGCTCTCTAATGCAGACAGTCTGAAAGAGATAATTTTTCTCATGATGCTCTTAAAAAACTGTGGCTTCTCTATCAGATGAAAAACCACTCAAAGAAAGAAAGACTGAAAATTAAGATCGTTATGCTACACCTTTTATGGAAAGTCTAGGAGAATGATTCAGTGAGGGCTGTGAATTTAAGAATATGATTCTTTCAATCAAAATAAAGTGATTCAGAAGGCCATCATCTCAGATTCTCTTTTTAAAGCTTCACAACTGCCTTTAAAACTTAAGGATCAAAAGCAATTGTATTATCTTCCTGTTAAAGAAAAGTAACGCAATTTAGTCTTTGATGTTTAATCTTGCGCTGTCTTTCCGCCTGCCTGTGGGCATGATCCTGTAAGCTGTCAGGAGCCTCCCAAGTTGCCTGCAGCACTTAACAGGGCTGGACTAGCTCATGTCTCTCCTTGAAGTCAGACCATGGAAGTCCTCCTCTTCATCAGTTTCATGCTGCAGATGCTAGACAGGCACTCCAAAGATCCAAAGTCATGTCCTGTTAATACCTATGAAACCTATGACAATGTCAGTCCCTGTGACCCAAGTTCCCAATCTTAAGTGCTAGAGGTGGGGTTTCATTATTCAGTTATTTAAGACACAAACTCTTCAAGGCAGAGACTGTACTGCACAGGTACCTCTCTGCTGGTCTAAACCAATCTCCTTTCTCTTTCCCTCTTTCAAGAAATGCAGTTCTTGCGAGTAACCCTTTTACCTTTCCTTACCAATATGAACATAGAGATTAAAGGCACACAAGTTGCTTGTTCCTTTTTTTGTGTGTGACTCATGCTACTTCAAATCAAAGAGCACCTAGACATAGAATAATTCTTCAAGACCCAACATAAACACACAGAACTTCAGAGTGTGTATATGCTTTTATGTTTGTATATATAGAATCCCAATAAGTACATACTGAACAAAAGTAGAATTTGATTTCATCTCCTGACTGGCAACACCCTGTCAGGCAAGAACACAGCTATGGGCTTGTTAATTTAATTTCACTTTCCTACATACTTTGACAGGTTAAAAAAAACCCAGGCTCCTATAATATATATGCACATCAAGATGCACTAGATTTATTCATGATTCTCCTCTTGCACTCATGGAAAATTATGTTCAGTTACCATATTGACTTAAGGCAACTTGTAAGAAATTGAGGAATTTGTTCTGAATTAGTGTCTTTTCCCAGTGGTATTGCTTTCACCCATGGAAGACCCAGCACTTTTAATACCTGCCTCAAATTACCCCATCCCCATTACAGGCAAAGATGAAGAAGATCATGCTGAAGATCTTTCACTGTCATAAGAGCAAGATCCTGTTGGAGAAATGGACAAATCACTCTGATTCATTTGCAACAAATTGGGGCTTTTCTGCAACAAAAGTCAGTCTTTTTTATTCCTCATAAGACAATGTAAATTTCTTCTAGCTGTGTGTAAAGTTAGCCAAAAAGTTCATACAAAAAGTAGAAAAAAATCTGTTTCTCGAGATGATGGGCTTGTTAAGGACTGATCCCACCACTGTTGCTCATCATTCCCACAGTGGTTCACATTCCTGTGCCAGATTCAATGATGTTTAAGCTAACTGTTAGGTAGAAAACACTTTGAAGATGAGAGACTGTGAGAGAGCCACCTGAAAATACTTAAACTGGCTGGGGCACTCTGCTGAAATCCTGTCATGTTTGTAACATAGAAACATCATGTGTGGAGCTGAATTTCAATCAGAGCTTTTAAAAAGCTTAATGGTTGCATGGCTATTTATTGTCCCTCTGCTGTTACCCTTTTGTTTAAGGCCTAAGCTAGAAGATAAGACTATTCTCTCTCTCTCTTCAGGTCCTATATTCAGGAATCTTAATGGAAGATCATCTAGACTGTGAATCTATGTAGGACTGAGTTAGAAAAAAATGCAAAATTTCAGCTCTTTCTTGCCTTTGATGTTAGACAAGAATTTTGAAGAACTAGATGTCAGATTTGGATGCATATTGTGGCCATCCAGCACCAAAAATCTTTATAGATACTCACAGCTGTCCTCATTTTGCCATCTTTTTTGTCTGTAAAGCAGAATTTGATTAAATATTTAATTTCACATGGGGCAAAATCTGGGCTGCGTAAAAAAAAATCAGCGGAGGTTTTGCTATAGATCTCATGAGGTTTCAGAAATTGCCAAATTTAATGATTTCCTCATTAAGAACACGCTATTTTTGGTACCTTTAGAATTTCATCTCTCCGGAGCCAGAGGGCTATGAGATTTTCTCTTTCTGATATACATGCAATACACACAGGTGCAGATAAAGCTTAGAAATGTGAATACTACAGAGCTCTGAAACCAGATAAAATGAACACTAACTGTGTGATCTTTCAAACAAAATATCACCACAGCCTTAAGTCTTGTAAGCCAGTCTCATGACAACTCAGGGCCTGTCAATAGAGAATGCATTCAGTATGTAAAAAAATATTCCATTTTATATGAAATAACTGGAAGGTTTGGATTATTTGTTTTGATATGCCATTTACATGAAGGTTCATAAACAAGACTGCTAGGTGATTAAAAAACCACAGCAAAAGGCAATTTGGGGAATTTAATTTAAAGACTACTTTGCAAGTAATATTCAGCACATTTTCACCAGCTCTGCTCAGCAATCTTTAAGCAGCTTTCAAAGTGCCCACAAATCTGATGGAAGGTAGTAACTCAACAAGTGAATTGAGCTGATGCTAATCTTAAGTTTGATGCTTTTACTGTGCTTTCAGAAAGAGAATATATATCCTTTGGAGATGTTTTCCTCCGTTTCTGTGGAAGCAGAACTTTTGCAGCATGAGAGAAGGACATGGTGTTAGCATGTTTATTAATTTAGGGGAAAGGTCTGCTCTCTGTAGAAACAAAGCCATCGTTCTCATACATATTGACAGAATGTAGGCACAGCCGTGGCCGGAGGTGCCTTTTCTGTTTCCCTCGGTCATGTGCTGTGTATCACTGATCTGGAATGACGCTGAGAATATTTTTTGTTGTTTAATTAAAAAAAAAAAAAATCCATAAGCAAAGAGGATTTCCCAAATACTTACTTATGTGTTAGTGAGACTATGGCTGAAGGAGCAGCTCTTCATGAATATACCAGTAACTTGAGTTAATTGGATTCTGAGCCCCCCTCTGTATTGAACCTCAGAAAAAAGCAGACAAAACAGCCAAAGCAGAGTCCAGCATCCCCTTTAAATTGCTTTCTCAGTTGATTAATGATGCCACAAGAGAAAAGATCATATTCAGCAAAGTCTTCCTAATCCTATTAGTCCAGAAAAGATCCTTAATATCTTACCAGGTAGGAAGAGGAGGAGAGATCTGAACCGGACATGGCCTTTGCAGCTCCTGGACTCTTGGAAATGTGTGGACAGGAATGGGTACGCTGAGCGTTTCCTACGTACAGATCCACAAACAGCTGGGGAAAGTTACAGGATGATCTAAATAAAATGCATGAGCACTGCTGGTGGCTAATAAACTACCAAACATGCAAATACCATTGATACACGGCAGCATTGAATTGCAAATGCATGCTGCAGTAAAGGGCATACAGCCACTAATAAATGTAAACTATTAATACCAGCTTTTCAATAAATAAAGCCACAAATCATGCCAAGGCTTACCATGAGTGCTGCAGAGTGTATCAGTAACTGCTCTATTTCTGTTCAGGAAAGTAATCATGACAATGACAAAAAAAATTGTCAGAAAAATGTATTGAGATGAAATAATAATAATAATATTAATCTTGTTTCTTCTTTAACAAAAGGTATAAGATCCTTGTTTGAGCTGAGGGAAATATTTTTACAGGCTTCTACCTTAAGCCTGAATTTTATTCTTTTTATAGTTCTTTCTGCATCATCCTGCCCACATGTAGGGCCTTGAAGTAGGAATCAGGAGCTTTTACTCCTGCTCTAATCATAATACATATTTTTTAAAAAACTTTTTTAACCATTCAGTCTCAAAACACTTTGAAAAGGAAGTCTTTATCCCCAAAATGAGGCAACAAACTGCATGAAAAAACAGTTCCCCTGTCATCACATAGAGCCCAAAGGAGGTCAGGAGCAGAGCAGTTTGCTGAGTGCCAGCACAATTCACTCTCCAGTAGATCCCTGTTTGCAATTGTGCTAATTGTGGGGCCGGGGAGGGGAACCTGGGGGTTTGTGCCTGCTGTTATTGAAGTCAAAGGCACCTCTGCTTGAGGGCAATGGTGCAAGATCAGGTCTTTGGGGACGGGGTCTATGTTGGCACTGTTTCCGCTGTTAACATCCTGATGCTCACAAGGTCTTGGCATGGGACAAGCCCAGCTCCTCTTTAGTCAGGGGACTGAGGCAACTGGGAAGGAAAACTGGGGTGGAAAAAAAAGAATTGCAGTCAAAATAGTACTTCTGAACAATGGGGCTACGTTTTCACACAGAGCCCAACAGTGAGTTTAATTAAATACTACACATATTTACTTACTGAAAAATCCTGTTTCATTAACATAAACAGATAGGAGAGCATCAGTGCATGACAACCCACAGGGCACTGGGGAAAATCTGTTTTGAATTTTGTACATCAATCAAGTGATTCGTATATATGGTATTTGCAACTGATGGCTGCCTGAAAGGAGTCTAGTGATTTTTACACCAGGGTACACCACTAAAAACCTCTCATTAATAGATAATCAGCTTCTACTGATCAACTCCTCGGCTGCATTCCAAAGCATCTGTTTTGCCTGTTTTGTGATTTAGAACTGCTAAGTGTGATGAAAGCAGGTTTGTGTTATTTCTTTACTCATTAATCTTATTATACTATTTCACCCTCAGCAGTGATTTTTTTTTTAAAGAAAGATGATAAAAAGCAAGTGAAAAATACATTAGCCCACTAAATGGCCCATTATTTCATTATGTTTGTGCTAACAATGTAATAGCAAGAGCCATTCTACGCAAATAATATTTTTTAAGGAAAAAAAGTAATGAGAATAATTACTTTTTTAGCCAAATTGAATAGTTTATCACTAGACTTTTAGGCTTCAAGTGATTTTGGTGGGATTTTTTTCCTACTAATGTTACACAATGAGATGAATAGGAAATTAGTAGGTGAAAAATGACTTACAGGAATAACATTTTTTAGTCAAGGCATGTAAAATGTTGAGCATTTGCTTTTCAGAGTGGTAGTCTAAATGTTGCTTTAAGCCTTTTTTTCCACTGCATGGTAAAATACTTCAAAATGCAGGGATTTTTTTAAAAGGTGCTAGCTGTGTCTGTGAACATGTGGTGGTTTCCAGCTTTGTTTTATGTTACTGCACCTGAAGCAATTTATGGTCAAAACCCTCATGTAACATCTATATGTTGTTTATATATTTCAATTTGGAGGTAAAGTAGCCAAGGGCTAATCACACATAGATCAGATTTGCCACTAGTGTTTTCTGATGTCTTATTTTCAGGCCCTATTAAACCTGACACAAAGATAGGTGGAAAGGAGAGACAGGACTAAATAAATAAAGCGACAGTAAGCTTTGAGAAAAAAAAAAAAAGCTCTTAGACCAGTTTGCTGTAGCTTTCATTTGTTTCTTTGAAAATCTTAGCTGCTAAAAACCTAACCTACAGCTGACATCCAAATTTTAACTCTAAATGTAAACCATAGAATCATAGAATCATAGAATTGTTTAGGTTGGAAAAGACCTTTAAGATCATCCAGTCCAACCATTAACCTACACTACCAAGTCCACAGTAAACCAAGCAAGGGTAGACTAGACTAAACCATGTCCCCAAGTGCCACATCTACCCATTTTTTGAACACCTCCAGGGATGGTGACTCTACCACCTCTCTGGGCAGCCTCTTCCAATGCTTGACCACCCTTTCCGTAAAGAAATTTTTCCTAATTTCCAACCTAAACCTCCCCTGCCACAGCTTGAGCCCATTTCCTCTCGTCCTATCGCTAACTACTTGGGAGAAGAGACCAACACCCACCTCACTACAACCTCCTTTCAGGTAGTTGTAGAGAGCAATAAGGTCTCCCCTCAGCCTCTTCTCTAAGCTCAACAATCCCAGTTCCCTCATAAGGCTTGTGCTCCAGACCCTTCACCAGCCTTGTTGTCCTTCTCTGAACACGCTCCAGCACCTCAATGTCTTTCTTGTAGTGAGGGGCCCAAAACTGGACACAGTATTCCAGGTGCGGCCTCACCAGCGCTGAGTACAGGGGCAGAATCACCTCCCTGCTCCTGCTGGCCACACTATTCCTGATACAGGCCAGGATGCTGTTGGCCTTCTTGGCCACCTGGGCACACTGCTGGCTCATGTTCAGCCGGCTGTCTACCAACACCCCCAGGTCCTTTTCGGCCAGGCAGCTTTCCAGCCACTCTTCCCCAAGCCTGTAGCGTTGCATGGGGTTGTTGTGACCGAAGTGCAGGACCTGGCACTTGGCCTTGTTAAACCTCATACAGTTGGCCTCGGCCCATCGATCCAGCCTGTCCGGGTCCCTCTACAGGGCCATCCTACCCTCCAGCAGATCGACTCTCCCACCCAGCTTGGTTTCGTCTGCAAACTTACTGAGGGTGCACTCAATCCCCTCATCCAGATCATCGATAAAGATATTAAACAAGGCTGGCCCCAAAACAGAGCCCTGGGGAACACCACTCATGACGGGCTGCCAACTGGACTTAACTCCATTTACAACTACTGTCTGGGCTCGGCTACCCAACCAGTGTTTTACCCAGCAAAGAGTACGCCCGTCCAAGCCATGAGCTGCCAGCTTCCCAAGGAGAATATTGTGGGAGACAGTGTCAAAAGCTTTGCTAAAGTCCAGGTAGATGACATCCACAGCCTTTCCATCATCTACCAGGTGGGTCACCAGGTCATAAAAGGAGATCAGGTTGGTCAAGCAGGACCTGCCTTTCATGAACCCATGCTGGCTGCTCCTGATCCCCTGCTTGACCTGCACTTGCCTGTTGAGTTCACTCAATATGAACCTCTCCACAATCTTTCCCGGCAAGGGAAATCTTTCCATGCAGGGCTCTGAAAAGTGCTCACTTATCCTCTCTGCCTATTCCTTTTTTCCAGGTTGCTTTAGCTCTGTGGACTAGACTGCAACCCCAAAAAGGTTATTTGCTCAACAATATCTGCAGAGCTCAGTAACAATCCAGGATCTCCAGGTATATTGAGCCAAAGCGGATGCTGTGATGCTGTCAATGCGCTGTTTTGTTGGTAACCCACTGGCTAAAGTGGCCCTCTTCTGACCAACTGTGGTCCTTGGCCCATTTCCCAGGACATTTGCCCAAATGGCAGCTTGCCTCTCTGTGAGATGCCATCTCCTGAATATGTTTGCCCTTGCCCTGAGGGAAAGCATCCAGAGCCAGTTCATGCTGGTAGAAGCTCAGTCCGGGCTTCACTTCATCCTCACATAATTCTGCTCACATGGACAAGAAGAAGATGTATGGGAACTGGATCCCCCTTCAATGATACCTTCTGGAATTACAGATTTGTTCCTCACTATTTCCCTGTGTATTAGAGCATGTCAGGTTCCTACCTCATACCTTATTACTATCATCATCATCATCCTGGAACATTTATATTCTCAAGCTGCTGAAACTTTGCTTATTAGAATCTCACAAATTCCATTTAGTGAAATACTGCCCATACTCTGTAAAGCCACCTTACTGGCAGTGCAGTTCTGTAAGTGGGCAAGGTTTAGCACAGGCTTTAAAACAAATAAGCATGGATAAATTAAAAATTTAAGTAAACCCACTTCAATGACAGATGTAGAACAAATTACACAGCAATATCACTGGCTCAGTAGAGAGTCCAGAGCTGTGGGGCTTTCAGGAGATGTACCTGGCACATGACCCTCTTACTTTTCTATCACTTATACTTTCTGGGAAAGGGATGTGACATCAACAGTTCCACATGTTGGGTTTTCTTTGTCGCTAGTGGCTATTGGCAACCTGAGGTAAATTAAAGGAGTCCTGGGTTTTAAAACAGCTTTATTTGCCCATGGCTGGGCTATGCTGAGTACAAGTCTGCTGCAGCCTGGGGCTGGGGCCATCATCTTCAGCTTTCCTCAAGGACCATGTGGGACCCTGAAAGCTTGTGTTTTCCATCTGCTGTGATCTTAGAGATGCTTCTACACTGCAGCTTCTACCTTTGGTTTTTAATCTATTTGGCTCTTGGTGTTTTGAATTCCAAGAGAGAAACCTTCTGAAAATGAAATTATCATAACTGAGATTTGTCAGCAGTTGAGCAAAAGACTTTCTGCTTAGTAAACAGTAATCTGAAGGTACAGTTAAAACATCTCTTACCAATAAGTTAAGTTCAAGTACAGACCAGCCTTCAAAACACCCTCTAGTGGCTCTGTGCATCATTTCAAGTTATGGGTCTAGTTTTCACAACCACATAAGAAATATATCCACATAAGTGAATTAATTTACTGTATTTTGCAACTGAATCTCTTCCCAGGCAGAAAAATATATTTTTTAAAATTTATTTACCTACTTATCAGTGAGAAGAATAATCTGTGTCAGCATAAACAGATGCTTTGTATGCAAAAAAAAATTTGTAACTGCTACTCATTTTTTCTCTTCACAGAGGAAGAGAGAGATTTGTGCATTTGTAATGTCACAGCCTCCTTTTTGGTTCAAGCTGTGATTTATATTTCAGAGTTTGGGCAGAGAAAACTGCAACCTTTTATCACTAGATATAACCCAAACATCTCAAAGCAAGCTCAATTGCTTTGATAGCCATTAATGAGCTAAACACCACAGACAGTTTTGCTGGCTGAACTTCATGGAAGTCCATGGAGTTAAGGTGGAACAAAAACTAGATATTCCTCACCTACAGGGCATGGTATTCATCAGGTCTAGGTGTGATTTTCTCCATCTACAGGATATTAGCAATGTCATTCACTATAGAATTTCCAATGATAAACAGTACCTGAAAAATGTAGGATAAAGTACATCAGTAATCAGTGGAATAGGATGTTAAAGAAGACAGAATTTGATCCTGGGAGGTCTTTTTACAGGACCAAAGTTAACTTGCCTTAGTTTCACACCTACCTATCTTCCCACAAAGAAAAGCAGATTTTGTCCACTGACTTTCTGGTAGTGTCCATGTTACAGCATAAACTGTTTGACCCAGAAAGAGTCATACACTCAGAAGCTGAGAACTGCAGTCCAAAATGCATGGACTGCCTCACTGCATCAGACTGGCAGGGTAGTGGATGCAGACTCAAAGCACTTGAGTCAGGGGAATCTTCCAAATACCATGCAGGGACTTAGACTAAAAACTTCAGAGGCGCAGAGATGCTGAATATCCTTGTCTAAGACAACCTCATCTGGACCCAGAGTTTCACTGAAAGTCATTGCTACTTTCACTCTAGTGTGCCAAAGCTAGCTTTTGAAAATGAGATACAAGTTCTTAAATCACATACACAATTCCAATGATTTTATTTGCAATGGAAGTAAAGAAACGAACAAAAAAAGAAACATCACCTGGGAGACACAAAAATTAGCTTTTATTAAAGTCTTATTCTATTAAAGTCTCATTTCAAGTCTTTGACTATGACCAGGAAGACTGGTGCTTTGTCTCCTTTCCAAAACACTGAAGCAAATACCAACACTCCATGAGACATTCTTTGATTCATTTATGTACTTATTTTTAGAATGAGAGTAAAAAGGTGTCTTAGATTTTCCAGCATGTGATAGGCTAATTGAAATTAATACAAGCACAATAAAAATTAACTAATTGGTCTACAATCTGATCTTTAAAGGCATGCCACAGTGGGCAGCCAGGCAGAGCAACACAGTCAGTGTTCCAACAGTGTCAGCCTTAATCAGCATCCAGGCAGCTCAAATCTCTGGAGAGTTTACTAGACACCTTCTCTCATTATCCCTTTCTTAAGGAAAATACCACATCCTCAAATCAATAGGAATATTTAATTGAACTATAAATACTCCAAATGGAAAAATCAGCTTCAGAGAGCGGTGTCTCCATATCAGTAATAGCTCTCAAGAAAGTCATCTTAGTTTCAGACAGATTTCTTGGTGTGGTTCAAGATGGCACATTTTCTTCCTATGCTTGTGTTGCCTGTCCTTCAGACTGATGTGGTATTAATAGCAAAGGTTTCTGTCACTTTTTCTACACCTATTTTGTCTAGGACAGTGCTTCTTTTGTTTTAAATGGCTGCAAGAAATAAATGGTATGCTGTCCCTCTATATTATTGCTCTTCCAGTAATGCATCCATTATTTTCTGCCTTAATTTTTAAGGCATGACTTCTTTTTGTCAGGCCTGTTTTAAATCATCAATGTAGAAAAAATTTGCAGCACAGTTACAAGGAAGGCCCATGGGTAGAAGCTCTGCAATCTTACTGTACCCTTCTCTTCCTTTTCCTGCCAGTTTTACCTGCCAGTGCAAGCTTCGAACACAGCTAGAGTGAGAATGTAGACCTGTCCTTGGCCCCACATTGTCATGCCCATAATTTTCAGCAGTAATGGTCATCATGGGAGTGGACCATGCCTTAACATATGTTTCTTCAGTCCTCATCATGATAACACCATAAACTTACTTGAAGTTTGAAGATTCAAAGAATTGAAAAAAAACAAAGATAAAAGAAACAATACATAATAAAATCATAAGAATATGTTGCCCTGCTTAGTCCATGTACTGGGAATAAATCCCAATCAGTATTGTTTAAGTGCCACCCCAGTAAGTCAGAGAGCATAGCTTTATTTTTGGAGAACAGCTGTACAATTAAATGAAAGCCCATTTTGAGCACCAGCTCCCCTCACCTGATACCATTCACTGCTTTGCCTTCTTTCAGGAACGTCACAAGATACATTGAAATGGCCCTCTTTTCCCTCACCCCCAGCATTCCTGTGCAAACTATATGCCAGGATGGAGGAATTCAGTGATAGACATTTGTCAGTGATGGCATTGGGCACCTAATCTGCCACTGAGTGAGCAGGAGCTGAGATACTTAAGGTGAGATGCAGCTGAAATTAAGACGTCTATACTGACGTTCAACTCAGTTGGCCAGGCACAGGGGTATAAATATATAGGATATGCTTAGGCTGCCTGAGATACCTGCATGGGGCTGGTAGATGTGGCATAAGACCTGTGGGAGACTTGTCTTCGTTGGAGTCGTAGATGGAGACCAGGCAGAGCAAAACAGGATATCTCAAATAGTAAGAAATGCTTATTGATGGAGAACAAAATTGAAGTCCTTGTCAATACAACATGCAGTGGTTCTGCTTGGGCTCAGCTTGTTTGCCTAACATACGTGTCCAGAGCTACTTGACACGTTTTTAGTTATTTGAGGCAGCCCTATGGGACTGACAAATATTGCTTAAGTTAGCACTTGGACACCTATATCTAGTCAGCTGGACTGAGCTCCAGCTGCCCCCTGAAGAGTGTGCTGAATGCTCCATTAACTATATTGATTAGATCTTCATGATTTTTCTCTTTATCACTCGTTTTTCAAGTCCTCTCTACGTACTCAATAACATTCACATTCAAGTTGACCTTTTGAACCTCCTCATATTGTTAGAGTAGGTTCATAATTAGACAAAATAAAAATCTCTGCTTTTCTTTGCCCTGCTTAGTCCATATATTATGCACTGGCAATAAATCCCAATCAGTATTGTTTAAGTGCCAGTGGATTAAATCAAATAGCATAGCTTCCCTTTTAGAGAACAGCTGTACAGTTAAATAAGAGGCATGTGATTACTTAAAAGTGCTATCTATGTAAAAAGAAGTGAAGTAAGGTAAGCCTCATTGTAAATCCATTGTGCTCGTTGCCAAGTAGTTCAGACATTCCACAAAAGCTTGAAATGTGGAAAAGTGTTACCTGCAGGAACTGCTCTTTTAAAACATCCCCACAAGCTCCTGACCCTCATTTATCAAAAGCTTGCAACTGAGCAATTGTAGTAGTGCTCATTGCAGTAAATTACCAGTGTGCACACGCGCACACACACACGCACACAAAAAGCTGCTAGGCAGTATCAAAAGAAAGGAGAACGATCTCCTCCAGGTCACTTTGGTACTTTTCCTTAAGAGTTAAATATTGTTATCACTTTGACCAAAGCAGTCAGTAAGTAAATGGGAACTTGTGGGCATATTTCCATTTAAAGAAAAAGAAATGTCTAGTATGAAACAGGTTATAGTCTTTGATATAATCTTGTTTCTTTGCAAAGGATCAACAAAGCTCAGTTTCTCTGAACAGGCAGAAAGAAATGACAGCATACAACTCTTTCACTCACAATTTCTAAGCCTACTTTTCCAGTACTTTACATTCCCTGAAAGCTCTGTCTTGCAGTTTTTCCTCAGGGATATACTCACAGCTGTTTCTCTAGTTTTCTGCTGGTTTTCTCCTCTCTTCCTCCCACGCATTCAATTTTTCAAACAGTTTCTTAGCCTCTGTGCTTGTACCCAGTGTCAGGGACCCCTCTCATGCTTTTATATTGCTGGGTGCCACTGTTACTGGAGCAGTGGCTTTTCTTTTTCTTACCGTTGCAGTACTTGACCTTCACATGGTTCCCTTCAGTTAGCTCCAGTGAAGGCTGAAACAGACCTGACAGCTTTAAATACGTCTATACTGGTCTTGTGAACTAAGAGCCACTTGATGGCAGGTGCAAATACAGCATGATTTAGGAGTTGTACCACTACGATAATACGTGCATGTTGGTTATACCAATCTTCCCACTGAAGCTGCGACATTAACATTCAATGTCATATTAATTATAGTCATGCAAGCAGCCATATACACGCGCACACACAAATAATATTACAGAGCAGGATCAAAAATCACATATAGTCACAAACGTATTTGTCACTGATACGTATCCAAGAAACTAAAACTATTTTTTGAAGATGGAAGGAAAGGTGATGATTCATAGGCAAAACCCTGAGGTTTTTACTCTCTTTTGAAGCGATACTGGTCTAAAGTGAAGGAGACAGGAATTTCCAGCAGGATTCATTAATTACTTTGGATATACTGTAACCACTACAAATACGCACTTCTGGAATAAATCAGATTTGAGAATAGTGTTGAAAAGGTTCATAATTTGCATAATTCAACAGAGTTTTAGACCTATTCCAGGATATCGCCGCCTAATGGTGTCCAAAATCAGATAGCCCTTAGACAACAGACCAGGCTGAAGCTAGAACAGATCCGTGGAGTTCAGGCAAATGTAGGATTTTTCTGTCAGGCTTTTCATTTTCACATAAAGACTACTTATTGCAGCAACAAACCATTCCATAGCACCCTTTCCCAGCCTAGAAGTGTGGAGATAAGGAAGGCATCTCTAGTTCTTAGTTCTTGGATCTGTTTCACACACCTACATGAGACAGGGTGGTAGTAAGACCTTCTTATCAGGCAGTGTGCTCTGTTACTGACTGAGACTATCTCAGGCAGTAAAAGCCTTCTGTAAGCAACAGAGCTTAGCTCTATCCAAGTTTTCATATATCTAAAGTGAACAGATTTCACTGGAGCATTGCAACATTAATGATATTCTAGTAAAAAGTAGTTTAGATGCCATAACCATAATATGAGGTTGCTTTGTAGCAAACAAGAGGATAGCTATGGTTCAACTTCTAATGACTGGAGTGCACATTTGTTATTAGAAAGATGCAGAACTCCACCAACCCTGATTGAAATATGTCATCTCTCAGCCAAATGGCAAAGAAGTGAAATAGAGAATGTCTTTTTCTACAAGTGGTCATTCAAGAAAGCTTAAAGGTGAGTAAGCATGGAAATATTAGTCATCATAGATCCCATTTTATGCATATAGGGAAGCCAGGGAAACTCAGGGTATTGCTAAGCTGCTTTAGGGAACCAAAAAACCCCATGTACATACCATTTGGCACACCAGTTCTTGAAGACAAAACAAAAACCTGTAGCTATGGTAGAGCAGTGACCACATGTTCTGGTGCTATATTAATCTTGCCTATGATTGAACACTTGGGAAAATAAAAGTGTGGAAATGTCCTATAAAAGAATCCAAAAAGGAATCACAGAAAGTTCCCCACAAATCTATTTCAGCCATCAGAAGAAGTGATTTTCAGCTCCATCCGTTAGAAAGACTGTTTATAACACACACTTTTCTTCAGAGAGCTGAATACTAATTCAGAACTCAACTATGTGGAAAAAAATAATTATTGAGAGAGTGCCAAAAGGCTTTTATGAAGCTAATGAATTAGCTCCAATTGGAAGAGAAGGTCAGTAAATTCAGGGCTTTCTGAAAGCTCACTTATCTTCCTCTGTAAAAATAGTAGAGACCCTCTCATACTCCTTGGGCTGTCCATGTCCTGCAAGCTTCTGGCCTGCTAGAGCAAGCAGGAAGAATTTGGCATCTCTGGTAATGCTTGGGATTTGCACAAGATTTTTACACTTGATATTTTTTCTAAGACCATTCATTTTCTAAGATCCCTTGCAATATACAAAAGGGCTGACATCTTTTTTTTAAACATAGCTAGGCACGACTGTTGATAGATGGAAAATTAGTCCTGATTTACGTCACAACTAATAAAATAAAATTCTTGGTACATATACCTTTGGAAGAAACCAATAAAAATCCTACACTGCTTCATTACTGCATAGGAAGCTTCAGTGTGCTCTTGCTTTCTGGAGATTTGAACAGACTCTGCTATATGCCTACACTGCTCATTTTGTAAACATAATGAAATAATAAAAAGAATTTTAAACATATTTTAGAATATTTTACACTAGGGAGTATGGCTTTGCTTTGAAAAAATATGGCATGACAGAGTTCTGTGTTTGCTATTTCTTAATGATTTCCAGATCAAACATGTTGACTTTATAAATATTGTACAACTCTCCATGCAAACTCTACTTGGAATCGGAGAGCTCACACTAAGATTTTCCTTTTTTGTCTGTCTTTGCCAGTAGTAATGATTCAAGAGATCACACTGCATCCTCAACAGTAAGTCTTACCTAGAAAAATGGAACATAGTACAGAAATTCTTGAGCAAGTGGATTCCTAAGGGGTAAGTCGTTTCTCATGGCTCTGCACAACAGCTTGGGTGTGGAAATACCTTTCTGTGCTACCACAGTGTTAGGCAGGCATAGCACCATCCTAACATGGTAAGCTGCATCCAGACTCAAGCTGATGAAGCCTTCTTTGTCCAGTGGAATGTGAAAGTGTCCACAAATTCAGGCATATCCAGTACACATGAATTACTGTGCTGCTTCTTCCTAGGTCCCCACTGCTTTAGAGAGGGAGGTGAAATAAAAACCTAGAAAGCATGAGTAATGCTAGAGAAATGCCAAGTATACAAAAAAAAAGATCTAGCACCAGTGGAAAGGGAAGGAAGAACTAACACCTTAAAAGCTTACCTTTACAATAAGGTTTGTCTTCAGGCATTTGCCATTATTTTTAAACAATGAAATGAAAAAATCCCACCCAAAAATATAATTGCATTTTAAAATCACAGAGGCATCACAAGGAGCATAGAAGAGATCCAGGGACAATGTAGGGTGGATGCAACCAGTCTGCTCCTAAAGGAGCTCACAGCAATGCAGCCAGAAAAGTTTGCACCACCTGGCCTGGGAACTGGTATTTACTCCCAGGAGTAGATGCACTTAGCAGTGTAGATATAACCTAAAGGTTACAGGGTTTGCAGTCAAGTCAAGCAGATGTGATTAGAGAGGGACCCGGCAATTTAAAGGAAGCTGTCTGATCCTGAGCACTACATACTTTTAAGGAGATAGTCCACTATCTGAGAGAAAAAATGCAGTTTGGATGACAGAATCATCATCAGATAAGTCTTTTCTACTTGTACCCATTGTGCTCTTATGTTGGTTTTGGCTGAGACAGAGTTAATTTTCTTCATAGCAGCTAGTAGGGGGCTATGTTTTGGATTTGTGCTGGAAACACTGTTGATAATACCCCTGTATTTTGTTTTTGTTACTGCTGAACAGTGCTTAAACAGAGTCAAGGCCTTTTCTGCTTCTCACCCCACCCCACCAGTGAGTAGGCTGGGGGCGGGCAAGATCTTTGGAGGGAGCACAGCCGGGACAGCTGACCCCAACTGACCCAAGGGATATTCCACACTATATGACATCATGCTCAGCATATAAAGCTGGGGGAAGAAGAAGGAAGGGGGGACATTCAGGGTGATGGCATTTGTCTTCCCAAGTCACCATTAAGCATGATGGTCCTGCTTTCCTGGAGATGGGTGAACACCTGCCTGCCGCTGGGAAGTAGTGAGTGAATTCCTTGTTTTGCTTTGCTTGTGTGTGCAGCTTTTGCTTTACTTATTAAACTGTCTTTTTCTCACCCCATGAGTTTTCTCACTTTTACTCTTCTGATTCTCTCCCCGATCCCACCAGGCGGGGAGTGAGCAAGTGGCTGCGTGGGGCTTAGTTACCAGCTGAGGTTAAACCACAACAGCTCTGTATGACATACCTTTTGACAAACAAAGAATGCTTTGCTTCCAAGAGATTGTTCCTGTGACATGTTATTTCCTGCTCACAGAGGGAAAGCATTTTTGAATGCTGGCAAAATGATCTGCAACACTGGTGTGAGAGTGTCACGTGATGCCATTCAGTTTTGGTTTAACAGGTGAAACCTGTCCCTGGTAGGTTAAACTGAAGACACAAAAAAAGGAGGCTAAAGCATAGCTTCTCTTTAACATCCATCTTCAACCTACATATAGTGTACATAGATTAATAGGTTAGAGAGACCATTTGCATTATCTGACTTGTCTTTATAGAATCATAGAATCGTTTAGGTTGGAAAAGACCTTTAAGATCATCCAGTCCAACCATTAACCTACACTACCAAGTCCACTCTAAACCAGTCACAGCTTGGACCATGTATTTTTACACAGCAGTTCCAGAAAGCAGGGATGAACTGGAGAAATTCTTTACAAAGACATGAAATTTGAGTTTAATGATTGAGAGTGGAAGAGAATAAAGAACATGATGAGCAGAAATATTTTTTTTCATCTCTGGCATATTGCTCTGAAGCAATAAAGGACTAAAACTGTCAGACAGCCCACAGACATTGTCTCTTCACGGCAACTGATGGAAAGGAAGAGCATGACCTTAATCAATATTAAGGTAGTCTAAAATGTGTTTCTAACCTACCCGCTATTATGAGTAACATTTTAATTTGAAAGACAACTCTATACCTTCAAAGATCATCACTTAGAAGAAAAAGACACTGCTAGGGTTTGGGGTTTTTTAGCATTCATGGGAAACTCATCAACTGCATAGAACTAAGAACCAAATACTGTAGGATGAGCTCAAGGGGAATTTGGGGGCCAGTATCTGGAGAAACCAGCTGTTAACCTCATTAACCTTTGACAGTACTAGTGCTAATGACATTGCCCAGTCTACCTCATCTTTTTATATTGATTAATTTGCATTTCACAAGAAAATTCATACCAATACTGGAAAAATTAACCATTAAGAACAAACAACATAAGAACTCTTTCTCACAGTTTCCTTCTTTCTTAGGGAGTTGAAGAGAGCTGCTGATGCAAACATTGCATCAGCATGTACTGACGTTTGAAAAACAGAAAATGTTCTCACTCAATATGCAAGTGATGTGATCAGTCCAATAAAGAACATGGTCTTTATCACACTCGTCATGTTCCCAGGATGTTATCATGACTTACTCAGACTCCCACAAAAGTAAAATAAAACCTGAGGTTGCTTAATCTTTGAGGGGCATTGAAATTCAAGAGGAATAATAAAAACAAATACAGAAGAGCTGTTCCTAAAGAAGGTTAGGGATTTATCTATGCAACTTCCATTAATATATATTTGATGGGATCTGAGCAAGTAAATCCCCATGCACTGTGCTGAACATCTGCAACAGGGTGCTGAAACAAATATTTATGTTTGAATATGTTTTTCCCCCTCCAGATGCTAAATACTATGTGTATTTTCCCATGTCTTTCCAAGGCCAGTAGTGTGTGTCTTGCATCTCAAAGGGTCCCAATAGAACTAGGAGAATCACTTCACTGACGCAATGCTGCCCACTCTGAAGTAAAGGGCAACAAACTCTTGGTGTCTGACAGAAATTTTGATCAAGTTGAATGAGGCAATTCAGACCTTTAATAGTCACCATGGTGTTGTGATCCTTGTGGAATTAATGGATAACTAAATTAGAGATGAAACTTCAGACAAATAGAAAGTGCTCAGCTCAGTCTTTCAAGGAATTGCCTTGGCTTCTACCTTAGCAGGGCAAAACATTCACATAGTATAAACCAGTGTGATTCTACTGAAGTTGAAGAAATGACACTGATCCATATTAGGTTCAACAGAGCAGGAAGAAGGTGTTAGGTAACATTGCTGTATTTAAACCTCTGATATCAGTGTATAAAAAGGAAAATCAAAAACCAAAATCAGATATCCACACAGACCTTCCCAAAGTTGAAGAACGCTCTCAGCACAGCTCGCATCATCCAGCTCTGCTATTACACACAGCACATAAAATTTGTCTAGTCAGAATGACAGTCTCAATGACTTCTAGGAGATAGGCTTTTGAATTATCTGGGAAAGCCTCTGTACAGTGGCATTAAACTTAAATTTATGGATATGCTACTTAAAATCTGAATGTAGCAAGCTCATTTTTACAAACAGTGAAGGGGAGAAGATCATTTCTTTGCATAATTAAACAGCCAGTGGTGTCATTAAGCTAACTTACTTCCTTTGCTTGTTTGTGATATGTTGTCCATCTTCCCTCTACTTTAGTGCTTGGGCTCTGAAGACAAGCTTCCTTAGTTCATAAAAAACAAATAAAGTAAATTTTCTAAGACCATAGCATGCATTTTTCCAAACACACAAATGTCTGCAGTTATTTTCTTCATATCAAAATAGAAAACCAGAAATCACTGTGCTCCAGTCCATCAATTCAGTTTCTGATAGGAGACGGTATCCCATGTTTCAGAAGAAGGCAAAAGCCATCCCAGATTTGGCAGATGGTTTTTAATATACTGATATACTGATATCAGAACAAATAAAGCAACAACTTCTTGTCCAAGAAAGGCAGAGAAGTCCGGAAGGCTCAAACCAGGCACAGATGAACAAAATTCTGCTTTAAATTCCACTGTGATTCATCCAGAAGTTCTGTAGTGCCAAGGTTTTATTCAAAGTTAAAAGAGAAGTGTTCTTTATTTTGAACAAAGGTTTCAAAAAAGTGTCTGCTAAAGAAATAACACGGAAAAGTCATTGTTCTTCAGATGATGAGTGAGGAAAGCTAAAGCAAACAGACACACCAGCTTCAGTTGTTGATCAATCTTATAATAACATCTTCCCAACCTGAGATACTGGAAAGAAATTTTGTAATGGGGAAAACACAGCAAGATCCGAGAGAAAAGATATTTGCTTCATCTTGAAAAAAATGAAGTAAACAAACCACATATGTGGAAGTTGACAAAAAAAGAAATGGAAAAGATCACCTTCAGTGCAAGGCTCTGGAAAGCTCTATTTGAAACTTAATAAATTAAATAGGAAGTGCTAGGTGGATTGTTGCCATGGGCCACAACCAGTAGGACCAAATCCTGGCAGGGAAAGGTGAATTTTAGCTCTAAAGCCACAGCTTCCTGGGAGCAAGTGAATAAAGAGCAAAACTTAGCTCTCATTTGGAAAAAAGAAAGCGTAATGTTCCATCCTCATGGCTGCAGAGCAAAGCTGAATACTCTGACATGAATAAACCATAGATGTTTGAAAAAAATGTGGTGAATAAAATAATTGGTTATCTATTATTTTAAGATTTCCCCATGTTCAAAAACAGCCTCATGATTTGTGACACTTCCTGTATTTTTCTTGAGTTTGAGATTGGGGGGATCAGCAATGTTGCCTTTCTGTGGATCCCCAAACCTCATGGAAGAAGAGTGAGGATGTGAGCCTTTGGGTGGCGGGAAGCACAGAGCAGGGCAGACACCAAGCTGTTTTTATATGGCCTAGCAAAAGAGCTGGGAGAAGCGTGTAGCAGCAGCGTGTACCAGGACGCAAAGGAAGGTCAGCAAAGTAAATTAAATCATGTGACTCTTCATACAGATGGAGCTAGCTTGTAGTCAGGACTTGAAACTGCTAGTTTAATTCTGAATCAAGGAGTTTGTACTTACTACTTGGGTACCTTAGTGTAGATGACCCCTAAAACTGCAAAAAAAGAAATTCCAACGTCAGACTTCTGCTTTCCTTTTCCAGACCATTCTTGTGGCCAACATTCTTGTCTGTCATTTATAGAAAAATAAAATAAATACAAATAATCTAAATTTCTGCCACCACTGTCAGAAAAACAATTTTGTAAAAATAGCATCATGCTATTTTGACACCTCCAGAGTTGCATTTTAGGTTGCTCCTATAAGCTGTAGAGAGGAAAGCAAGAATGCGATGCTTTTCTCTGCTTTCAACCCTTAAGACCCACTGCAGCTCCAAGAGACAAAAAGAAGAGCGTTTCTGTTCATTCTTCTCCATTTACCACTGATTTGTTCATTAATGTCCTGCCAGATCCAGCTGAGCTTATCTGCTGAAGAAAAAATAGCTGGACAGGTGTCACTGAAGTCATAATTTGTCATTCAGATGACAGAACTGAGATTAATTCTGGCACCGCATGTTGAGCTTTTCAGGGATTAATGTTTAAAACCCCAACCCACAAAAATAGCTTCAGGTGAGCAATTGGTCTTGTACTGCTGCATTTGTGAACTGAATTCAATTGATTTTGGGAATCACTGAGAAAGAAAAGAAATTCCGAAAACATATTTTTTATCAGGATTTTCCAGTATAGTCCTATACAGGAGGGTTCTTTCAAAGCAGCTGTAGTTATATCTGCTGTATTTGTATATTTGACATTTCAGTCAAGAATCTCTCCTTGATTACCACGAGCTGGCATTCATTCTATTTGTCACTGAAAAATTAATTTTTCTTGATATGTAAAAACCTCTTGGAAATAGCCTCAGTTTTTATGTGCCAATTCCTCTGACACTAATTAGGAATTATAGGCTGTGTCCCAGAAGATTCTGTTTAGCCTGGTGAGGACTTCGCTTTTGCTGAGTTCACATGAAAATTTTTCAGAACAGAGCCAAAAACCCCAAAATGTCCTATCAGAGACCATATTAGAGCTCACAACCAAATGGAAAACAGAGTTCAGGTGTTGTAACTCATCTAGCCTTTTGCTAAGCCTCACAGTTAAGAGATCGCAATGCATCAGGACCATCCCCAATGATATTTCGCATGCTTCTCATGTGTTCAGGTCTGTGCAGCTTTAGAGCGGCTTTGGCAGAGTATCACAATAATGGGCAACTTGGATCTCTTTCATCTCAGTGATAAGTGAGCAAGGAGAAGAGCCTTGGTGAAACAGGCTCTGTGAGAAGCATCCTCTATTTCTAGAACATGATTTTCGAAAACTCTTAACCTTATCTAACATTTCCCATCGAAATCAGTGGTAACATCTTCAGTGTGTGTAGTCAGGTCAGTGCTAAATCTTTGTACTGTACTTACTTGTTTTTCATGAAATATGTCCTTGTTTAAGTGTGTCACCTCATTGTCACTGGTTGGTTGTTTGAAAGCCTCTGCGACCCTGTTCTGTGTTTGCATTGAGCTGCAGCTTTAAATTTAGAAAAATTTATTCATTTTTTCATAAGAAAGCAATAATCTCTCCAGCATTAGGAGGTGTAAAGGAAGAATTGCATAAATTTCAGCTAGCCAAGGTCAGCATTAACTTAAGTACTGGAGCTAATTGTTAGCATCTGCCCTTATCCACAAAACCAGGAGCTGTTTTCAGGTCTTTTGGAGTTCCTGTATAAATCCATCCTTCCATGCTTTAAAAGGAAACATCCAGGACTACATTTGTAATGAGTCTCTACATACATTTACTCAGATCAACAATTTCTCTGCTCACATTACCACTGCTGAAATTTGAGGGCAAGGGGTGGTGGTGGGGGGTGCATGTGAAAAATGGTGACAAGTTTTATCTTGTCAATTTTTAAATGAAAATTTTTCTCCATTTTGCAACCAGCTCCAATCTGACATTCCAGGGAGCTCAGTCCAGATTAAAGCCAAGACAGATTCTCCTTTTCCCCCTGTATGAGCTCGGCTGGAGCTGTGCTGGGTAACTCCCTGCAGACAGGGAGGTCAGCCAGTGAACCTGTGAGCCTTACATGTCTCTTAGTTGAGCTTCATAAAAATATGAAAAATATAATCAGAAGTCACATAAATAAAAGAAGCTTTTAAAGATTAGACAGACACTGATCATTTGGCATTTTGGGCTAGGACTATAAACACTGGAGTTCTTTGAAAAATTTTGTTTCTATTTTACATATTTTTACAGCATTTTTTCATTCCAAGATAGTTTGAAAAGTGTAAATCACAAAATATAGAAGCATGTTTTTCATTATAAAGACATCTTGAAGGACAGCTTCTGGCCAGCCTTTTGACAATAATTTTCCATCTCCCACCTTCTTTTTTGCTGCCAGCATCACTTACGGCATTCTCTTATTCACATTTCCAAGCATAAACATGGAGATAGATTGTAACCTATATACTCACATAGCTGATTTCAGCAATGTTAGCAATACTCAAAATTAAAAATCAAATTCTGATAGCTGAGTTGGTCACTGCTTCTCCTTTTTTTCTTTTTTTCTCAAAGCAGTTTGACATATTAGCATGAAAAAGAAAGTTTACAAGATTTTTAAAAATCCCACTAGTAGCATAATTTCCAACATATAGACATAATCTGTGAAAGGAATAGAGTAAAATACTCTGAAAATTCTTTGTCACAAGAAAGATAAGACAGCTGTCAAAATTATGATAACACTGCATTTATTCTTGTAGTTTTGACCTTAGAATAGATTAATTGATATTCTATTTTGTCCTTTTCTGAAGAAAGAAAACTCCTTGCCTTCATTTTTGACAGAAATATTCCCATAGTTTTGGACTGGTAAAGACAAATTCAGAAGAGAAATAGGATTTATTCCAGCTAGACGAACAGATTTGACACCCATGTCAAACACTATTACAACCTATATGCTTCAAACATAGACTGGAAGTTAAATACTGCACAGACTCAAGCCAAGCATTACAAAAACAAAATGTTTCACAGCCCACATGCTTCTTTCTATATGTTCTCAGTGATTCAGTAATGAACAACACGCTGAGACAACATTTGAAGCACTGCAATGATGCGCAAAGTGCACAAAACAAAAATTGATATATTTATAGGCTGAAATTCATTGCAGCCACAGGAACTTTTCATAATCAGGTTCTGCATGAGGGGAGAGGATGCCTGGGGAGGTGAAACAAATTCACAAGCCAGACTATGGAGCTGCTTACTCCCTCGCCTTCTCCCTCAGCATGCAGTGACCACATTCCCACATCAGTTTTTTAAAGCCCTGAGATTACTGGATCCTTACAAATATAAATCCATAGCTTCATGTGCCCTCACCTTACTCCAGCAAGCATTTTAAGGAGGACACCCTTCTGTTTGGTGTACATGACGTACCCAGATGCTTTCTGTGGTGCTTTCCAACCTGTTTTCTCTAGGGAGAGAGTAAAGGAGTACAAAGTTTTGGACCAGCTACATGATACCAGCAAAAGTTTTCCCACACTTGCTCTCCACTGCAGGTTTCTTGCAGTTTCCACTCTCTGGAGGAGTCCTTTCCAAAGAGAGCTGCTCTGTTGGCCACAGTGCAAAATGAGGGCTATTTTGGGGGGCTACCAGGATTGCACAGCTGACATTTTATCGAGCAGGACTGAGGATGTGGCAGGACCCTCCCTCCCAGCAAAGAACCCCATCAGCACGGAAAAACAATGACACAGCTCTGCAAAACTTTGCATGCTGCGAGCTGCTAAGCCTGTGTTCAACCTTGAGCGGTGCCTGCTGGTGGTCTCGCTCTAGGTGTCCTGATTAAGAGCAACCACACATTTCACTGAAGGCCAGGGCCTCAAGTCAATAACAGGCATATTAAGGACAAAACATTTTGGGCCTAACTGAGCAGAGCAAGAAGGTGAATGTTTACAATTAATCAAGTTTCCTTTTTCCCCAGTGGATCGGTTTACAATATGCTTCTCCCTCCTTCTGTCTGTGTGCATGTAGCTTTTTCCTGGGCTCCTAAAGCACATACACACGTATTTCCTTCAATATCCCATCTGCATAAGCAAAGCATCAGTACTTCATGCATGCATTACAAGGGTAAACTCAGTAGTGTTTAGGAGGTTGTCAGGCCCTGTTAATGCAAACACTGTGAAGGAGGCTGTGTGACATAGCAAAACAGCGCACTGCTTTTGGAGTCCCAGCATCTCAGCTCTATTCCAGCTTCACCACTAAGCCATGCCTCAGTTTCACTACCTGTAAAATGTATATAATCACACTGCCCCCCTCTAGGGACTGCTTTGACACAACTCACCATATAGGAAGAATGAGACATTGTAAAAAGTAGACGCCTGGTTCCTGCTCCTTTTTTTCCCATATTTACACTGAGGAAAGCAGGAATTCTGTTCAAATTTGTCAATTTGCTAGCTTGGCAAAACCACGCAGAACAAGATGAAAAATCTGCTCATTTAGTTTCCTGAGGACAAACACACAAAATGAATGTCACACATTTCAATAACAATCGGCGTCTATGTAGTTCAAAGGAAAACTTCTGGTCCAAGGAGACAACAGATTTTATTATACAAATTAGGAAGAGCAATCACCTGCCAAGACAAAGGGGTGCTGATCATAACACAACACACAAAGAAGGAAGACAGGAATTCACATTTAAACCTGCAGAATACTAAAATTATTTCTGGTTGGCTTGTGTGTTGAGGAGTTAGGCTGAAATCTTTCTCCCTGCACAGCTTGGCATGCCGAGGAGTATATGTGATGAGATCCCCCATCAGCTCTGCAGCGGCAGCTCCAGGGAAGCCATGCCCACCTGTCCTGGGAAGGAGTGGGAAGCACACCTCAGGAGCAGCAGCAGACCCTTGGCTGCCCACACTCCTCTTTGCTCCCCAAAACTGCCCTGGTCCCATTTTTATGGGATATTTCTAAACCTTTAATAAAAGCTAAGGTTTTCTGTCCAATTTATTATTTTTTGTAAGTGTTACCAGTGCTGGAGAAAGAAAAGGTCAGATTATCTGCAGGCAGGTGACTAGCAGCAGGAGAACCTGCCCTGCGTGGGGCCTTGGCTCCAGAAAAAAGAAACCGGCTGGGAATGAGGTCACCAGAGGTGAAACTTGCTAAATCTCCTGTCTTGCTAAATCTCTCATCTTGCTAAGTCTTCCATCCAGCCTGCTTCAACTAACCACTGTCTGGTCCTCTTTGCTAGACTGGGAAGGGCAATTTGTTGAAGTAGCTGCCCTGAAGGGGAAGATAGGAGGCACACGATCTGCCCACGATGGTGTGGGAAAATACTGGGGGTAGTGGAAGAGAGCCTGCCCCACTGCGGCATCCTGGGCTCTTCAAACCCGCTGAGTTGTCCCATCCCTATATTGATTTGTACCTGAAAGAGTAACACCTGAAAACAGAAAACAAAAAAAGGCCTTAGGGAGTATGTTTGGCCCAAATATCTCCATCAGCTCCTCCCTGGTCCCCAGGTACACGGGCAAAAATAATTTTCAAGCTGAGTCTTTGCTGACATATGCTTTTACAGGTCTGAACACTCAGCACCACCCCAAATCAAAGAGAGGTAAATGGGTAGCTGTAGAGCCATTTGTCTAGTTCAGCTTAAATAATACAGATTTTTTTTTTTTTTTTTTTTTTACATTAGAATATAACCATCTCTGGTTTGAATAATGTGGAGCATTCATTAGGCCAGTCTTGGTTTTCAGGTGTTTGGTCTGCTACCTTGTCCAGCCCTGATCCATCAAGACCAGATACAAATGGTGTTTGGGAGCTCAACTCCCCCAGTGTAGGTGGATCCATTTTATGACATGTTGTATCCTATCTGACACCTGAGCAGGGAGCCTGTCCACACACCAGCTCAGCTCCTATCACAGGATGCTAGGTCCTGCATGGATAAGTAGATAGTAACAGAATACAGGCAATAAAGTCACCATAGCACCCACTTCTGGTTTTAAAGGCAAGAGCAGAATTTCCACTTACTTCTTTGCAAGGAAAAGGTGGGGAGCAAGACAGGGTTCTAATAAGCCAGCATGAAATCTTTTACTCCCTGCCATATTTAGAAAAATGTTATTTTTTCAATGCAACATGGTTTCACTATCTCTCAGCCTCTACCTGCAAACTACACTGTTCTTCTCTCGTGGTAATATAGGCATGACATTTTTCCTCCCTTTTCCTAACAGGCTTGACATCTTAAGAAAATCTAGCTCACCATTTTGATGAAATGCATTTGGAAGGAATTTCCTTCTGTTTCCTAACACTGAGCAACAGAGCCTCTAAAATGCTTATAGAGAGCACATTTTCCTGGGGCTGCAGAGAATGAGTCACACAAGGTATGTGCCAGATCAAATACAGCAAATAATCAGCGAGCTTGCATGCTGGCTGGCCTGAGAAAAGAGCATTTTGCTTGTCAGTCCCGCCATACCTACCTACAGCGATAATTTTCTGGGTGCTATTCAGCAAGAGGATAGACTGTCCCACACTATCTTCCTGCTTCATACAAATTAGCATGAAATAGATAGCTGTACATTGTGAGAAAGCCATTCTGCGCTTGCTCCCACACAACGCTGAGCACTCTGGCTCAAGGCCATGCTGTGGCTTAAGCATAGATTGTCCCATTGGCCTCGGTGGCTACCAGGGGGACTCAGTGCCTCTGAATGTCAGGCCTCAAGGCCTCATCTTTTAAATACCATTTTATAAGGCATTTAGGCACCTTACTATATTCTTCAGATTTAATTACTGCATAAATCACATCTGTGCAATAAGCCCAGAGTGCTGGGATCAGAAGGAAGGTCCCTCAGCTCCAAGACAGACAGAAGACTTTTACTTCTGCATTCTGCTTGCGATTGCTGGGAGGGGTGAGACATGACCTTCATTCTCGCTCCTGCCATCCACATATAACAGGTCACAGTGAGGTTTAGGGAAGCAAGTTAATTACTCCCTGCCCCAAATGTCCCCATCTGCAAAAGGGGGTTGTTCCAAGGTTGCACTGTCCCTTCTGTCCATTAAAAGTGTGTGCAGTTCTGAATGCGGAAAGTGATGATGAAGAGCAAAACCATATAGCATTTTGGGTGAAGTGTTTTTCTCTATTTCTATACTTGTAACAGAATGCGTTTTTGTATTTTATTTTGCCAACTCTGTACATCCCAAACCCGCTGGCCACTACTGGCTAAATACTGCTTGGGGAGAAGAGGGTAAAATGTAAATAAAGTTGTATGTGCTTTATTCTCAACAACTGAAGGAGCAGTTTAACCCAGAAAAGATCAACACCAAGCGCTGGAGCCCATTTTCCCAACCTTCTCCATTAGCCATGCTGAAACATGGTAATTTTCCCCTATGGTCAATAGTTATTGAACTTTCATGTTTTGGTTCATACTTATCCCCTGAAATAGGGAAAGAATATACATATAACAAGTAATTCCGTTCTAATAAAAAAAAAAATCCAGAAATAATTATTTTTGTCTTTAAAGTATCTGCATTAAAGTTACCTCAAGGTCAGTTGCAAAGGTGTAATTATTGGCTTAACTATTAACATCTCTCAGCAAGCTAATTAGCTGGGCACCAAATGAAAACCGTTTATGCCTGAGGTCTAGAGGGGCTAAAACAGAAGATTACTTTAATGTTTCAGGTTAAATTTTCAAGGCAGGAGAACTTCTGCCTCTGGGAATCATGAGCCATTTCCTCACTCAAAATGAAATAAGAAAAGGCAAAAAAACATCAAACAAAAATGATGAAAATTAGCCCACACCTTAACTGCAGGCACTGCTAAAAGATGAATGTATCACCTTCCCCTCTTGATGATGGTGGCTATGCTTGTCTAGCAGGCTGGAGCCTGCATTGTCCACCTGGAGGCCCCACCAGCACAACCTGTCATGCCGCCATCTGAATGGACAGACCGTCACTAGATGGGACAAATTCTCTAGGTTTCTTATCATTACACCTTCATTGGTGACATGCTGAGCCCTGTGACTCTCTCTGGAGCAGAGGACACAGTACCCTTCTGGTGGGTTGGCGCTGGCCGGACACCAGGTCCCCACCAAAGCTGTTCTATCACTCCGCTTCTCAACTGGACAGGGAGAGAAAATATAATGAAAAAGCTCATGGGTCAAGATAAGGACAGGGATATCACTCAGCAATTACCGTCATGGGCAAAACAGACTCAACTTGGGGAAAATCAGTTTAATTTTTTACCAGTCAAAACAGTAGGAGAGAGGAGTGAGAACATGTGTAGGGTAATAAGAAATAAAGCCATATCTCAAAAAACCACCTTCCTCCCACCCCTTCCTTCTTCCTGGGCTCAACTTCACTCCTGATTTTCTCTACCTCCTCCCCCCGAGTGGCACAGAGGGACAGGGAATGGGGGTTGTGGTCAGTTCATCACGTGTTTCCTCTGCTGCTCCTTCCTCCTCAGGGGACGACTCCTCACACTCTTCCCCTGCTCCAACGTGGGGTCTCTCCTACAGGAGACAGTCCTCCACAAAATTCTCCAACATGGGTCCTTCCCATGGGCTACAGTTCTTCATGAACTGCTCCAGCGTGGGTCCCTTCCATGGGGTGCAGTCCTTCAGGAGCAGACTGCTCCAGCGTGGGTTCCCCACAGGTCCTGCCAGGAGCCTGCAGACAGACCATCCTCATGCCTTCCCCTGATACAAATGCATTTTCATGGAAGAAGCTGGACTTACTTTCTTCTTTTCAACAACTCAAACCTAAAATAACTTAGTTAAAAAATGAACCTCCAATGAAAAGCTAAACCATCAAAATATTTAATTGAAATACAGCAAGAAAACCCTTCCTTACCAGCTGTTACTGATGGAACTGAGTCAAAAACTACAGCTGGGTTTAAGGAAAAAAACTGATAATTTTGTAAAACAACACATGTACTAAGGTAATAGGACCTACATGCAGCAGAAATGGAAGGAACCAGAGAATATTCTCCCCATGCTCCTCCTCATCAGTGTCACATGTGGACAGGCACAAGTTTTTGGGGTGAAATAATGAGAAAGTGAGGTGATACAAACAGCAGCAGCCCCACCACCCCCTCTGCCCTCCTGCAGTCCTGATCCCTGTGCACCCGCTCCCAGCACCGTGCTGAAGCTGCCTCCCAGCGCAGCTCCTGCCAGGCACCAGCTGACAAAGCCACACCAGGAGAATATGGGCAGGAGTGGTTTAGCTGCTGTTTGCGTTGTGGCTGCTCTCAACCATGACAAGACAAGATACCAGGTTTGTTAAGGGAAGGTTTCCCCTCCCTTTGAGGCTCTGACAATGTATCAGGATATATCAGGACTTGGAAAGCCTTTAGTTCACCATGGCAAACACTCACCCTGGGGATGCTTAATCAGAGAGATCAAAGCAAAGTAAGAGACAAATGCCCATACTAAAAATTAAGATGCAGGAGAGAGTCTGTGCGCAGACCAAATCTGGTCTGTTTTAATCCCAAGAGTTGGGCTTTCTCTTCAAAACCGTCCTGCAATCTGATCCCCACAGAGAGCCTCACAGACTCTGGCCTGATTATAACCCATTCAAATAGAAAAGACTGACTGAGGACTCTGGAGATTCAACTTCACTTGCAGCATGATAATGCTTTATCTGCAGAGATCAGCTATCCAGTTTTTCCAAGTATCTGTTGCACAATTACAATGGTATTCAAACAGGTCTATGCAAGACTGTAGTTGTTATGAGTTTATACATTTTTTTACTGAAGCAAGATTAGCCCCTTAGTTCCTGAAGCGTCAAAACACATTTATGATCAGATATAACAAATTTCCAGATGCACAGATTCTTCTGAATAAAACTTGGGTTATTAGTTGGTCACTTAATGCTCCCTTGAGGATACAGTCCTTATAAATAAAGCTCATAAATAAACCAGTTAGGCTCACCTTTAACCAAACATGAAAATAAAAGAAAGAAAATTGTGTGGCTTCTTATATACAGCTTTTATTGGCAACATGTGAGCATTTTTCCCATGCTGCTTTGAAAGAAAAACAATGTACATCTTAAATGGAAAGAAAGATTGCTTTTTAACTGGAGTTTGTGGCATGACTCTCCAATCACAAGAACAACAAGTTTGGGGACCGTAATTTACATCTGAAATGCTTCAGAATCCTTCGTGATCTAACAGTGGTAACCAAATCAAACCATATGAAGAGATAAATTGCATGCAGATTACAAGCATTATGACCACAACTGGGTGTTTGGATTTTTATGAGCTATGTGTGTTTTAGCAATACCATCTGGACGTTGCCAAACTCGTTCTGAATAGAAAAATACACATCCACGAAGCAGGGACTTATAAATAGTAACTTGCCTCCTGTCCAAGGCTGCATGTCAGGGCTCCCTTGTTTGCTGCATGCCTGTTTCAGAGCATATTGTGTAAGAACTAGCCAGCCTTGCATCTGTGCATCCAGCAAAATGAAGATTAATAGGTCAGGCATGGAAACCAGAAGTGGGAGTGGTGTGGTGTAGGGGAGTAGGAATAGTGACCCTAAGGTTTTGATTTGGGAAGGGAGGGAAGAGTTGTGGGCAGCGTTATCTGAGAGCTGGGAGGAGAAGGGAGTGGAGAAGCCCAACATTGCCCAGATTTCTCACACATCTGGTGCCTCTCAGCCACATGCACATTTTTATAGGTGCCAGATAAGGTAACAACACTTGGCCATCCTTAAAACCCCAAAGGATTAGCAGTGTAAGAGGACTTTAATCTACTGATGGGTCTAAGCAACATTTCAGTCTGTGCCATTTGGGGGTTTCTTAATGCTGTTGGCAGCCCAGCAGCAGTGAGAGGCCCCCAGTGAGCTTCCCAGCTGGGAAGCATCTCTGATATACAGGGGGAATTAACTTTGGCTCTAAAGACCTTGCAAGCTAATGGACAAGAGGGTCGCGCAGCAGAACAGTATCTGCCACAAAACCGTTTTGTTCGGCTGCAGAGCAGTACCTACTTGAGTACCCACTTCTCTCATAAATAATCACACCCATGTTTGAGCAGGAGCTCTCTTCAATAATGTGAAAAATGTCAGTCTCCACCATTCACACAGGCTTAGGAAGAGAAGAATATTTAGAAGCATCAAATCTGAATCGTCGTCTTTATCCAGAGATAAAGGACATTGTTAAAGCTTTTAGGCTTAAAATTAGTCTAAATATCTTTGATCTCTCTGTGACATCTGCCTTCTATTTCATAAGCTTTGGGTATGCATGCAGATAGACTAGCAATTTTACGTATATGTGTATATATAAACATGCATACATGCACACACTAAAGCTCCCTTTTCTTTCAGAGAAAAAAAAGAAAAAAACCCATTTGACTACAACAGTGTCTAAGTGTGGTGCGTTTGACCATGGCTGGACGCCAGGTGCCACCAAGCCCCTCTATCACTCCCCTCCTCAGCAGGACAGGTAGGGAGAAAATGAGATGGAAAAAACCCCAAAAAACCTCGTGGGTCAAGGTAAAGGCATTTTAATTAAAAAACCAACCAAACAAACAAACAAAAAAAACCAACCAAACAAAAAACAAAGACCACGTGCAGAAGCAAAAAAAGGAAACAAAGATTTTATTCTCTACTTCCCATCAGCAGGCGATGTCCAGCCACTTCCTGGGAAGCAGGGATTCAGTACGCATAGCGGTTGCTCCAGAAGACAAACATAAATAATAAATGTTCCCCCTTCCTTCTCCTTTCTCTTAGTCTTTATTGCTGAGCTGACATCATATGGAATGTAATATCCCTTTGGTCAGTTTGGGTCAGCTGTCCTGGCTATGTCCCCCCCCCAAGATCTTGTCCACCCCCAGCCTACTAATGTCGGGGGGAAAATATTGGAGAGACAGCCTTGGTGCTGTGCAAGCACTGCTCAGGAGGAGCCAAAACACTGGTGGTTGTCAACACCTTTCTAGCTACCAATACAAAGCACAGCACTACAAGGGCTGCTATGGGGAAGATACCAATACACCCAATACACTAAGCTGCAAGAAAAGGCACCGGACTACCATGTCTAACACACAGCTTATCTGGTCCTGAAATCAAAATCAATGAGGAAACACTTCATTGCTGTTAGCTGTCATTGAGTCACCAAACCTGAACCTACACAGCCTGGCGCTCTTTCCCATGAAGTGCAAAGAGCAATTTGCTACTAACTCACTGTCTTCAGGAATCCTGTGGGCCCATTTCATGCTCTGAACCAGAGCTTCTACTGCAGCCTTGGACTACTTTGCGCCTTATTGCATGACAGTATACTAAGCAACCACAGGGTAAAAATTGTAAGACAGCTGCTGAGTGGCTTGAAAAACTATCCTGATCTCCAGACGAATAAGGGGAATTCTGCTTAGGTCATATCTCACTCCCATTTTTTTCTGTCAGTCTTGATCTAATGGAGTCAATGGAAACAGGAAATTTTCAGCAAGGCAATTTGAAGTTTCCTACCAAAGTGATGGGGGAAAGGAGGAGCTTTAAGTTTCTTTTTCCTGACTCAAGGCATGAACCTGTCCTAACTGAAGTTAATAACTATTCCACCTATTTCAGGAGCAGAAACATCCTCTTGCATTTAAATCACTACGAACTGGAAGTGCCTCAATTATCAAGTATATTCCCACCATGTAGACCATTCTAGCAGCATGACAGACTATATCAAGTGGATAGAAGTGTAATTTATTCTGTTTGCATGCATAGAAGACTCCCTATCACCAGAGAGGTGTAACATTTAATGCAGAAAGAAACCCAAAGCATCCAAAAAACCAGTTGCCTCTTTGAATACTTGAGAGACAATAAAAAGGATGCCAAAGCAAGCCCCTTAGCCAAAACTTTAATAAATGTTGCACAAAATGAATTAGAAATTCTAAGCACCTGTACAAGAAAAGAATTGTTCCTCCTTGATTAAACATACATTACTGCTGGAGGTGTCGGGTCTTCCTGTCATAGCACTGGAATTCAGTGTTTGATCGTCGTACCTGAGTTTAAACAGACAAGCTGGCAATTCATTGCCTTTTCAGTTTATAACTGTGTCTCTTGTTCTCCTTTTTTAAAGAAAAAGTTGGTGTTCTTCACTTAAGTAATGTCATTAAGAAATCAAAACTCATTTTTTCAGCTTTGTAGCTGAGCAACTGAAAGGCACAACCTCCATTTACCTCACTTCCACTTTTTGAACATCAGTAAAAAATATGAATGCAAATGGTCACAGACAGTGAAGAGAAATATCTAGTAGTTTGTCTCCAGGATTGTTCCCTACAGCATATTTTCCAACATTTTTTCTGATCATTTTAAATTACTCATTTAATAAGCTAACTGTTCCTTCCTATCCTAGGGGAGACTATTTTGCAGTGCAAGACATTCAAGTTATAAGGGTCTCTCTGTTTAACTTATCTATATAATAATATAACTTCCTAGTTATATATTCTAATAGCAGTCTACCTGACTACCCTTTCACCATCCTGCACCCTTCTTCTTCACTTTTCTATCAATACAATAAAATTATCTTGCACTGATCAAAGGAATTAACTATAGAATCATAGAATCATTTAGGTTGGAAAAGACCTTTAAGATCATCCAGTCCAACCATTAGCCTACAATACCAAGTCCACACTAAACCAATCAAGGGTAGACTAGACTAAACAATGTCCCGAAGTGCCACATCTACCCATTTTTTGAACACCTCCAGGGATGGTGACTCTACCACCTCTCTGGGAAGCCTCTTCCAATGCTTGACCACCCTTTCCATAAAGAAATTTTTCCTCATTTCCAACCTAAACCTCCCCTGGTGCAGCTTGAGCCCATTTCCTCTCGTCCTATCACTAACTACATGGGAGAAGAGCCCAACACCCACCTCACTACAACCTCCTGTCAGGTAGCTGTAGAGAGCGATAAGGTCTCCCCTCAGCCTCCTCTTCTCCAGACTAAACAACCCCAGTTCCCTCAGCCGCTCCTCATAAGGCCTGTGCTCCAGACCCTTCACCAGCTTTGTTGACCTTCTCTGAACACGCTCCAGCACCTCAATGTCTTTCTTGTATTGAGGGGCCCAAAACTGGACACAGTATTCCAGGTGCAGCCTCACCAGTGCCGAGTACAGGGGCACAATCACCTCCCTGCTCCTGCTGGCCACAGCATTCCTGATACAAGCCAGGATGCTGTTGGCATTCTTGGCCACCTGGGCACACTGCTGGCTCATGTTCAGCCGCTGTCTACCAACACCCCCAGGTCCTTTTCAGCCAGGCAGCATTCCAGCCACTCTTCCCCAAGCCTGTAGCACTGCATGGGGTTGTTGTGACCCAAGTGCAGGACCCAACACTTGGCCTTGTTAAACCTCATCCAGTTGGCCTCGGCCCATCAGTCCAGCCTGTCCAGGTCCCTGTGCAGGGTCACCCTACCCTCCAGCAGATCGACACTCCCACCCAGCTTGGTGTCATCTGCAAACTTACTGAGGGTGCACTCAATCCCCTCATCCAGATCATCGATAAAGATATTAAACAAGGCTGGCCCCAAAACAGAGCCCTGGGGAACACCACTCATGACGGGCTGCCAACTGGACTTAACTCCATTTACAACTACTGTCTGGGCTCGGCTACCCAACCAGTTTTTTACCCAGCAAAGAGTACGCCCATCCAAGCCATGAGCTGCCAGCTTCCCAAGGAGAATATTGTGGGAGACAGTGTCAAAAGCTTTGCTAAAGTCCAGGTAGATGACATCCACAGCCTTTCCATCATCTACCAGGTGGGTCACCAGGTCATAGAAGGAGATCAGGTTGGTCAAGCAGGACCTGCCTTTCATGAACCCATGCTGGCTGCTCCTGATCCCCTGCTTGACCTGCACTTCCCTGTTGAACCTGCACTTGCCTGTGGTTATTGATCTCCCCGCTTCCCTACTCATTCCTGTCAGGGGGTGTTATTTAAAGTCATGCACAGTACCAGCTCATCCTCACGATGAAAATTGTTTAAATACATGAAGACAACACTGTTTACAAAATCAGTGTAGTGTATTGTGTTGCTTTCTTGTTAGCAGGTGGGTCCCTTTCTTTAAAAACTGAGACTGTTTTTCCTCCAGTCATGAAATTAAGAAATTTTGCACCAAGAAGTAATATTCAAATTGAGCAAGGATTTTGAAGTGGGGAGGGCTGCTTCAGTTAAGCTTTATAGCTCCTTGTTCAGCTCAGATTTGTCGTGAAATGCCAAGACTGAATACGAACATTTTTAGTTTTGGTGCAATGACATTTTGGAGCACAGGTCCCACAGACAATTTGAAATAGCATGAAAGTTTAGCATGCAGTTTGGGGTTAACTGTTGTTAGGTACACTTTTAGCCTGTGGTTAACCCAAGGCCCCCAAAACGTAATGTTCCCTTTATGGTTATGCTGATGTTCCCTTCCATCAGCAGAGCCAGACTGGGACCTGAGGTATAAACTAGATTGATCTATGCCATATTCCAGCTGCTTCACACATCCTTAACTCGTGTTTTATGTGAGTTTATATGATGCTGAGGGCATTATTTTAGCAACATCCAGTTACCTGTTGATAGCATGGTCGTATCTGAGTGAAAAATTTTCTGCTCCTGGGAAATATCTCAGGATGTTTCTGTTTAGTTCAGCAAATAGCATCAAACTGTACAGGAGCTGAATTTCTGTTCACTTCAGTAATGTGATATTCTACTGCTGACAGTCTCCCTGGATGGCTTGTAGTCAACTGTCCAATCCAATAAACCAATGATATGGGCATAAAAATGAAGCAGAGTCAGATAACCACAAATGTGAGAGCTCTGCCAAGGAGACTGGTAAAGCACTGTACAGGGTCTTAATGGTATAAAACAGGGAGGAAAAAGAGAGATGAAATAGGCCTGGGATGTAGGAATTTTTCTAATCAATACCTCTACATCATTTCCCCTCCCTGAAAACACTACTTGCCTCTTTTTAGTTTATCCATGCCTAGCAAGATGATCTGCACTATGAGTGAGATACTCTTCTGTGAAAGTTAATGGTATTAATCCCATCATCCGATTCATCTGAAATTGCACCCATTGCATGCATGCCTCAAGCAAAGGGACTTGTAGGGCAGGACTGTGTCATCATACAAGAGGTTGAAAATGTTCGTGATACCCAGCAAAACATTGCCCCTCTCTTTGTGAGTGTTGGCCCCATCTATGATTCCTTGTGCTGACACCTGCAATTCCTATTTTGCTGAAGTGCTGGAAGTGCTGACCAGTGCCCAAGTTTTCCACAAGTCTCTGTCTGAACAGAAAGTACTTCTAGCACAGGTACCTCAGCCTGGATCAGCATGCACAAAGGCCCACAAACATGTGCAGAGAAAGGTTACTGCCCTCATCAGAGAATGGGAAGAGTAAGAAAAAAATTAAAGGTAACCAACAAGAAAAATGAGCTCTCATATTTTCTTTCTATCACAAGTTCTGCATTTGAGATCTCCTGAGATGCCACTGCTGTGTGCTGATGATAAATATCATGCAGATAAGCTATGGCAATGGAGTGATTTTTTTCCAATCAAATTATTTGTCTGGGCTGAAAAGAAATATGTTACTTTCTGACAAAAACTGATTAGCACAAATCCATGAAGACTTGACAAACCAGCACCAAAATGGCTGTTGTTTGACAAAGTAGCACTCTGAAAACAGGCAACCATGACACAAACACAAAAAATCACACATCTTTTGGAAACCAGAAACACCATGTTTCTGTGAGCAGTGTCACCCAGTCTGATTTCAGCTGGTATAAATCACTGCCGTGCTACTGAGAGTGAATGGAACCAATCTCAGTTGCTTCATTTGTACAGGACCATGGCCCTACTTTGACTGCATTAGAAGATGCTCCAGAATGGAGCCCTCATAGTCCAGAATGGAGCCCTCATAGTCCAGGAGGAAGCAGTTAATGACCTGCTATGCCACCTGGACGCTCACAAGTCTATGGGGCCGGATGGGATCCACCCAAGAGTACTGAGGGAGCTGGCGGAGGAGCTTGCCAAGCCACTTTCCATCATCTATCAACAGTCCTGGTTAACAGGGGAGGTCCCTGATGACTGGAGGCTTGCCAATGTGACGCCCATCTACAAGAAGGGCCGGAAGGAGGACCCGGGGAACTACAGGCCTGTCAGCCTGACCTCGGTGCCGGGGAAGATTATGGAGAGGTTCATCTTGAGCGAACTCCACAGGCAAGTACAGGTCAACCAGGGGATCAGGCCCAGCCAGCATGGGTTCACAAAAGGCAGGTCCTGCTTGACCAACCTGATCTCCTTCTATGACCTGGTGATCCGCCTGGTAGATGATGGAAAGGCTGTGGATGTCATCTACCTCGACTTTAGCAAAGCTTTTGACACCGTCTCGCATAATATCCTCCTCGGGAAGCTGGCAGCTCACGGCTTAGACAGGCATACTCTTCGCTGGGTAAAGAACTGGTTGGGTGGCCGAGCCCAGAGAGTAGTGATAAATGGTGTTAAGTCCAGTTGGCGGCCGGTCACAAGCGGTGTTCCCCAGGGCTCTGTTTTAGGGCCAGTCTTGTTCAATATCTTTATCAATGATCTGGATGAGGGGATCGACTGCACCCTCAGTAAGTTTGCAGACGACACCAAATTGGGTGGGAGTGTCGATCTGCTGGAGGGTAGGATGGCCCTGCAGAGGGACCTGGACAGGCTGGACCGATGGGCCGTGGCCAACTGTATGAGGTTCAACAAGGCCAAGTGCCGGGTCCTGCACTTGGGTCACAACAACCCCATGCAACGCTACAGGCTTGGGGAGGAGTGGCTGGAAAGCTGCCTGGCCGAAAAGGACCTGGGGGTGTTAGTAGATAGCCGGCTGAACATGAGGCAGCAGTGTGCCCAGGTGGCCAAGAAGGCCAACAGCATCCTGGCTTGTATCAGGAATGCTGTGGCCAGCAGGAGCAGGGAGGTGATTGTCCCCCTGTACTCGGCGCTGGTGAGGCCGCACCTGGAATACTGTGTCCAGTTTTGGGCCCCTCACTACAAGAAAGACATTGAGGTGCTGGAGCGTGTTCAGAGAAGGGCAACGAAGCTGGTGAAGGGTCTGGAGAACAAGTCTTATGAGGAGCGGCTGAGGGAACTGGGGTTGTTTAGCCTGGAAAAGAGGAGGCTGAGGGGAGACCTTATCGCTCTCTACAACTCCCTGAAAGGAGGTTGTAGTGAGGTGGGTGTTGGTCTCTTCTCCCAAGTAGCTAGCGATAGGACAAGAGGAAATGGGCTTAAGCTGCGCCAGGGGAGGTTTAGGCTGGAAATTAGGAAAAAATTCTTTACGGAAAGGGTGGTCAGGCATTGGAAGAGGCTTCCCAGAGAGGTGGTGGAGTCACCATCCCTGGAGGCGTTTAAAAAACGGGTAGATGTGGCACTTCGGGATATGGTTTAGTCTGGTCTACCCTTGATTAGTCTAGAGTGGGCTTGGTAGTGTAGGTTAATGGTTGGACTGGATGATCTTAAAGGTCTTTTCCAACCTAGATGATTCTATGATTCTATGATTCTATGTGGAAAGACTGGCATTGATTTACCTTGAATTTTAATACAGACTTCGATCTGGCTTTAAAGATCAGCTAGAACACAGTTGTTCTGATTAGACTATATAAACTCACACACAAATTCACAAGTACGATTGGATGTATACATGTATCCCTCCCCTGCACACAGACATTGTATTTATTGTGCATGTGTATCCATGCCACATTCACCTGACCATTAGGACTGCAGCAAAAAACCACATTGGCAAGCTGTGCTGTAGAAGTTATGAGGAGTCTCTGCATAAAAAGAAGCTGCTTTAGGATCCAGGCTTCTTCCTGAACTGTACTGGTGATCAGACATCTGTTCAGAAGCAGAAGAGAGTTGAGCATTGAGTTTATAATGGCCACATTATATAAACTGAAGTTTCCATCAGATTGGCCTTTATCACCTATAGCTCACTCCATCCACTCTAGCCTCCCTGTAAAATGCCTTTCTAGGAGAGCACCATGCTACAGTCAAAAAGTATCTCTTCACAAAGAGAAAGAGCAAATTAAAACAGTAAAACCCTTCACATGGTGGTGAGCTAGCCTTTTTTCTACTCTCTCCGTAGGTCTTTCCAACTCCAGTCCTGCTGATCAGGATTTAAACAAAAGTAAAATAAAACCATGCTTTTCTATACAATCTCTGTTGCAAACCTATCTAATTTCCTACAAAGAGATAATAAAGACAGACCCAGCTTTGTCTTAATGTGAAGTCTATTGCTTTTAAGTCAAATTCAGCAGAAAGGCTTTGAGAGAAAGTAGAAATTGATGTGAAGTTCAGTGGTTCTTCAAAGCCTTAGAGTCTATAAATTTGGAAATTTCAGAGATCAGCCATAAGGGAAAGCAGGGAAGAAGCTCACATTCTCAAACCAGCACAGCACTTTTGCATACCGCATTCTCACCTTGCATCGTGTGGGGAGCAGAGGCCTGAAGCAAGACACATGACCATCAAAATACCTCAACCTCACAACTCTTCCAGGTACCTCAAGTCTTTGGTGGATCAGAAGACCTTGTACCTTGATATACACTGTTAGCAAGTGACATAGTAACACATTTCATGGGCAGAGGAGTTAATTTTTTTCAGGGTTTTTTTGTTGTTGTTCTACTCACATTTAGTCAAATAAGAACCAGAGTACCCGAATAGAGTTCAGTTCCCCAAGAAGTAACTTAAACTAGACATTAATGCATATTTTTCTTTTACAAATAGCTGATGTCCACAGTGAACTGAGTGCTGTATAAAAGCTGTATAAAGGAGATGAACCTGTTTTGAAGAACTTGCACTCCAAGGACACAAGAAGTAAAAAGGGGAAAGGTATAACAGCAAGTAAACAGCAAACCACTGTGGCCTAAAGCTTGCAACTAACCAGTCACTGATAACACAAACTGTTAGAAATACAATAGACTTGCTGAGACTGGAAAGTGATGCACTTTGTACTGATACAAGGACACAGTGTTTCACAGCAATTTCAATTAATCTGCGGAAGGTTTTGGCATTATATATCACCAAGGCCAAGAGCTTCACAGGAATCAAAAAGGTCCAAGATTTTATACAACTACCAAGACTAGCTAGAATTATAGTAGCAAAGAGGAATAAAATTTAAAAAAATTTAAAAAAAAATTAAAAAAAAAAGGAAGAGGGAGAAGAGGAAGACCTGCAAAACTTCCTGCTTCCAGGCATAGATGAATTTTCCACCTATGGAAGCTGGGAGGAAATTTCTCAAAGGTTAATTTTCAAATTGCCACTAGCTGTGAAACTTCTTGTCTCCTCCTTTGAAGCAGCTGGTGCTGTCTGCTGCCAGCTGCAGAAGATTGGCCTTCATCAACCTTGGGTCTGACCTGATCTGGCAATTCTCCTTGTCCTATATATTGCAAATTTGAAAAAAAAAAAAAAAAAGTCTGCTGTCACACAAGAAACCACAGACAAATATGTCTTAAAAGACAAGGTTGTCCTTTTCTCCTTCCTTAGTGAAGGCTTGGAAATAGAGCTGCTTATATCAGGGATTTTCAAACATCCCAAATGTTTAGAAAGTAATGTATGACACCAAGAAGTCTGATAAAAAAGAAGTTCTATTCATCTTGTAGCATAACACGACAACAAGGGGATATTTAATAAAAAATGTGAGTGCAATAAACAGAATTTGAAATTGCCTTAAAATCTCATCTCCACTTTGACGATTAATCAATTTCAGCAGCTGTTTATTGCTTAATACACAGCACATCGATAGAGATTATTGCTGAAACAACAATTCCTCTTAGTCAATCCTAACAGAGGTTGAAATTTTCCAGAGCAAAACAAATTATTCACACTGATGGGTCAATGATTGTCTGTAGAGAAGGACAGGTAACAGAATCTTTTCTAAAGACAAATACAATGCACAGTTTGGACCACTAAATGTGTCAAATGTGTTTTCCTTTTTCAACTTTACAAAACACCAGTGCAGCAGTTTCTAAATGCACTGTGACTTGCTAATTCTCCTGAAATAGAGGATAATTATATTAACAAGTGACGGAACAGATACTATTTTCCTAGCAATGAGAAATGTGGCTCTAAGGATCATAAATACACTTCTGATATCTCAGCTGCAATCCCTGCCTCATTACCCACAGCTACTTTCTGTACAGGACTCCTTTATTCTGAGTATCTATTTTAAGCCCCGGATCATACTCGTTTGGTGGAAATTGGGATAGTTCCTCTGATTTCAATAGAACTATGCCTACCTGCATCACCTATAGATCCAGACAGAAAAGCAAAAAGAGAGATGAGGCATAACCACTGTTTTAAGCATTCAGAACAAAGTTTAAACAACACTTAATGTTGGGGGTGGTGGGGGGACCCAAACAACAGAGGGAAGGATCCGGACACAAAGCTAAATTTTCTTGTTCAAGGCTTTGTTGTTACAGTGGTAAGTGGATAGCCCCACATCTGTATGCAGTCATTTGCTCCAGCCCTTCCTAGAAGGAGCGTTTTTCAGGAGGATGCCAGGGTCCTGCAGATGTAGAGGTCTGTCTTATACACCCAGTCCAGGAATAAAGTGGATGAGTCAGAGTGCAGATGGCACTTTGAGCAAATCGGAAGAAACTTCATTACTGAAAATGTCAGCAGCAATTTTGGTCCACACCACAAAAACTAGGCTCTTGGCAAACGTTTGTTGAGACAAATTTCTTTCCATTTATTTTCATCACTGCCTTTTTCTACCTTCTCTACTAAAGATCGATTCTTCTCTGCAGCTTTCACAACACCTGCTTCTGGCATCTCACATGCTACCTGCATCGTAACAGAAATCTTGCCATGATAGTCCTTGAAGGGTTTATTAATCCTGGAGCTGTTTACTAAAAGAAACACTTTTAGGTACTATAAATGTTGCCCATGCTCCTTAGAAAGAGAGAGAACAATCTCTTTCTGTATATATAAGGAAAACCATTTTCATCTAAGAAAAGCAGTAAATACCATCTCTCTCCTTTCTACCAGAAGCAGATCCTTGAAGAGACTTTTTTTGATGAGTGTCCCTAGCTGAGGGTTTCTCAGCCTGTGAAGAATGGGGGTGGTCACAGCCATGTGTAAATGCAGTCAATGCAGCCTCTTGACAGGTATGAGGAATTCAGTTTCTTCGGTTGGGTTTGCTCCTTTTGTGGATACCGTCTAAAACCCAGGCTTCTCTGTCATATAATTACTGTTTTTAACTGGCAATATTGTTACCAAAAAGACTGAGTTTTAAAGGATGCCATGCAGAGAAATGTCTGTGTTGTCTTCATCATGGGTTGGTTGTTTGTGCAACGTCCATGGCAAGTATTGCCCCACAGTCAGTGCTTATGCAGAGCCCCCATAACACAATATACTGATAATAAAAAGCAAAACCAAACATTTTCATGTGACAGGTATGAAAACTCCCCCCACCCACAGGATGCACTCACAGATGGCTTTGCAAGGCCCTGTTTCAGCCCTAACTCTGATTAAAGCAGGTGCTCAGCTTTGAGCCAAGGAAAGTGTCCCTTGCCTGCCTTATAATACCAAAAAGGTTATTCACGTCTGAAGAGGATGGTGAACAAGTGCTTCTGAGAGGGCCAAGCAGCTGCAAGGGAGGAGGTTATGAGCTTGGATCATTTACCAAAACACATCAAATCTACCATCATTCAGTTCTGTAATGGATCCATGAGCAGTTCCCAGGACCATAGTACCACAGGGGAGAAATCTCTTAGTCACTACACCTAACTGACTATGCAGTATCATCCACATCATACAGTAGGTATCTCATACACACACATGGGCTCAAACACACAGTTATAAAATCCAAACCACTGTTTCTGGGAAATATGCACATTTCTCCTCCACCCCACCTCTATCCTTTAAAACCCTTCAACAACAGTTCAAATTAATATCCTGGGAAATGGCTCACTGAAGAAGACTCCACACAACTTAAAAATGACCAGCACAGAACCCATCTGCTCCCAAATCAGGCAGCTTTGTCTCGAGTGAAGGTCAAGATAAGACTCTGCAAATGCAATGCTCACTTTGGCAAGTAAGGGGAAACACAGGTGCCATTCCAAACTCAAACATGGCTGCCAAAAGGCTCTGGATTTCCAGGGGAATATGACCCAACGGCACCAAACAACAGCAGTGCCGGCTCATGCTTAATCATGCCAGCAAGCAGAGCCTGGAGTGACACGTTCACTTCTGAGCCTGCCTTCGACTTGTCCAGAAAGTGATGTATTGTACCGAGCACCCATCTGACTCCCCTCTCCCAGCACAACCATGACTGATATTCCTGCATTACTTTCTCCTTACACACGTTAAGTTGAATAACATTAGGTACACTCATGGTTCATGATACTCAGTGCTGTAGCTATTCCTGAAACTCTTGCTTTGAAGTAAAAGAGTAGGAAAACAGCAGGAACATTTTGTCCCAGGAGGATGAGGGTTTACTTTGCCTTTTCTTTTATTCAAATCCTTGCCTGCAGCTCAGAGGAGCTATACAAATGGAAAAGAATAACGAGTAGGTACTAAATTCTGTTGAAATCATTGATAACATTTCCTAACGGTAGTCCTGGATCAATCTTTTCTTTTCAAATATGGGAGGCTGCATTGGGTCTCGCTGGGATGGAGTTAATGTTTTTCATAGCAGCTTGTATGGTGTCGTGGTTTAGATTTGCGACCAAAACAATGCCTATAACACACCAATGTTTTACCTGTTGCTGAACAGTGTTTGCACAGCATCAGAGCTTTCTCTATTCCTTACTCTACTTTCCCCCCCTCAGTGACTAGATTGGGGATGAGCAATAGGCTGGGAGGGTACACAACAGGCAGACGACTCGAACTAACCAAAGAGATATTCCATGCCATGTAATGTCATGCTCAGCAATAAAAACAGAGAGACAAGGGGGTTTAGGGATGTTACCCATCTTTTGCTCAGGAACTGGCTGGGCATCGGGCTACCCGTGGGAGGTGGTGAGTGATTGCCTTTGCATCACTTGTTTTGTTTTTCTTGCTTTCTTCTTCCATTTCTCCTCTGCTTATTAAGGGTGGCTTTTTATCGTCACACACAAGTTTTCTCACTTTTCTTCTTCTTTTTCTCTTCTCCCTTCCCACTGGGAGTTGGGTTTAGGGGGAGAGTGAGTGGGTGGCTCTGCAGTGCTTAGTTGCCTGCCAGGGTTAACCCACTACAAGGTTTATAGTTAAAATCATCTCGCTTCATAGCATACAGCCTTCTGGCACTGGGAAACATCTGTGACCAGTGGGCTATACTGTCACTGGCCCTCAGCAGCTGTGCAAGTGAGTGTGGACAGGGTACGGCAGTGACCTTCTTCTCTCCAGGGTGTACCATGCCACAGCCGATGCTTTCCCTAATTACAGCTGCAAGATAGAGGGGGAGGCTGACCACAGGACTCCAGCCCTTCTGCCACGTACAGCCAAGGAAAGCCCCAGGTGTGCGGTTTCAGGCTCAGAGCAGCTGAGTTTTCTTGCCCAGAGCTGAGGAAGGCTGAGAGAAACACTACACGACTGGAAGCTCAGTTGGTGACTTTTCTAATTATGTCACCACTGTACCAGTATGCAATATTATCCCTCAAACTCCAGCTCCCAGCATCCTGCGATTACATGAGATTTTTTTTTGTTGTTAAAAAGAGAAAGTTTCTAGACCTAAGCTAGAAAATGTAAGTCTCAAAAAACCCCCAAGTCAACCAAGATCAGCCTCTCATTTCTTAATTGCATATTAAGGACATGATATATGAAAAGTCATCTGTGAAGCTGTTTGGGAAGAAGCGAGGAGGGACAGAGCAATGGCTCCCAAGCACTTGGAGCTGGAAATAAAGTTGGACTAACACTTTGGTTCTTCATTCCCACACTGTGTCCTTGCTGGAGGACAGTGGTAACATTGATCATCTGGCATTATGTATAATACAGTGCAGATGTTCTTCAGTCACACAGACAAATGCAACGAGGAGGGGAATTCACACTTCCCATTGGAGACTATTGACTAGTGAAGGTGTCTAACTGCACTGTGACCACAGTTAAACATGCAAATTCTCTATAAAGCAAATGGAGAGAGGCAGGTCCCTAAGCAGAGGCAATTATATGTAAGTTGTCTATTTAACATATATCATATGAGTGACCCACACCCACCCACAATGAGTGTATATAACATGTAAAAATTTACCAACTGGGGTTTCTGTCACCTGGAATAGAGCAAGGGACAGTCACTACCTTAGTTACTTGCACTAGCTTAAGGTGAATTATTTATAGATTAATTTATTTTGATGTTCATGGACCACATTCTGCATTTGATTTCTTCACTGTAAAGTAGAGTCACTGAATGACATAATTAGAAACACTACAGAATCACACCAGCGTGACAACTGAGTCCCTGCTCTTCCCTGTCCCCCGCACCCAAGGGTCACAGCTCCAATGGACTAACAATGATTTCTTGCGTGGGAGCAGCTGGGCATGGAATTTGGATCTGACGAAGTTCAGAAAGAAAGAAAAACCTAAGTGAACTGTAAACAACTACTCTTAAGCTCTAATGAGTCAATCAAGAAACTGCACAGATTTGAATATGCAATTTAATTGACCAGTAGAGTCCCAGACCTTGGCATTGTAAGTGAAGGTAAACAGCAACACATTAAAAGCTCACCACTCTGTAATTAATCTTGTTATATGTTTTTAATGAAGACTAAAGCCCCACAGAAAATTATGGGATACATATGCCATTGATTTCATTAGAGTGTTGCATGGCAAAAATAATAAAAATGGTCTTGCAGGCTTATGTGACATTCTTAAGGACAAAGTAACACTATTACTGCATTGAGTCTAGCTTAACAGTGTTGTTATTACAGTAAGAAGCACACTTGTCACACTTGTTACACATTCTTCAAAATGCTCCTAAAAGAAATATGCTCTTAATATTCTTACACAATGCCTCCAAATGTGGTTTTCTGTTATGCTCATAACACTGTATTTCTGCTCCAATGTTGTGAAACAACTTCGCTTATGTTTGCTTTCCAGCAATTAAATCAGACCTTGAAAAGGTTGCAGGGTGAAAATATAAAGTAAAATGAAATAAGTGAATAGTAGTTACAGTTTATATGAAGCTATAGTGGTGTCCTGCCTATAGGGGAGTCCTTGGTTATATTGTTTTGCTTTGATTGTTTCAAAGTCTTTTAGTCAAAGATTTTTGTGTATCCCCTTGCTCAGATATGTTGAGTCCCTTTCTTCCCTGGGTCATTCAGAGGGAGAACAATTCAGGGGCCGGAGGCAGCACTGACAGGTGGAATAAACACAGCATAGACTGCTTTAACCTTTAAGAGGTCTCTGACATGTGTAGATGTTTATGTAGAAAGACAATACAGAGGGAGATGCAAAGAAAAATGGAAATGGAGAGAAATACACAAAGAGCACCAGCATGCCTGTGGCAACCATGCACCTCTGCCTTTCCAAGTTCTCCCAGCTTTGGAAACATTTTGCCACCAGCCAAAATTTCAGTTTCCCACAACACCTGAATAAACAGCGAACAAACACTCTGCCCATCACCCTCACTGCTCCATAGGCCTCGGGGTCTGGCCTGTGCACAGTGCTAGGTATGTCCTACAGCTGGCTTGGTGTCTGCCCTCTCTGCTTTCCCATCGGCTGATGCAGTCTTAGCTATTTCCCAAATATATTCATGACTATAAGCACAGAAGAACGGCACAGACTTCCTTGTACAATCAGTGGAAATGTCCTCAGCACTGAGTGCAAATTGAGGACAAATTAGTGCCACATTTATGGTAAAGAATCACAGGAGGCTTGGGCTCCTGTTTGACTCAACTCTGCTTTATGGAGACAACAGATATTTTGTAGGATAAATCATCACACAATTATTTACAGAATAAAGTGATTCATCCTGTGCATTGAAGCTATAATGCAGAAAGCACGGATGACACTAGAATGAAAAATATAACCCTTCTTGTTAAACACATTAGAGTTCTATTATATATTGTGCAACTCCCTATAAAGACTACAGTTTCTATTACATTTGCTCACTGACTTTGAATTTCTGAATGAAGGCATGCATGCAAGTGGAAGGATCTTTTTCAGGCAATTTAATTAACTTTCTCTCAGAACATGCTAAGTGAAAGCATATGAAATAGGTGTGATTAAGTCAGTGTGTTTCCCAGAAAATACTTCTAGATTCTTCTAAGGAAGCTAAATGATATATTTGTAGGAAAAGAAAAAAAAAGTCAAATATCTTTTGGTAAGTAGTAATTCTGTCCATGACTTTCATGTGTCATGAAAAAAGCATGTAGAATTACATCAGCTGATATTTTGGAGTTTCTTCGCACAAAATATTCATCCACATGGATTATTCAGGTCTAGAGGTTAACACGTTGGGACACAGCTTCATTGACCACATGGGCCACCAGGCTCTCCCCTTCAGGCAGGTCGCATCTGCTGCTGGAGACCTGAGTAGTAAATGGGAATCCAGCCACGGAGACAAGTGTCCCTTCCAGCAGCTCATGCTCCTGAGCAGTCAGGGCCAGGAGGACATCATACATTGACCATGAAGGCAGCCAAAATTTGTGAGCAGTATCTCTTAAACAAAGACTGATATCTTACTCCACAGTGGCGAATACCAGACAGATAAAGCAAAGAGGGGGTGGGGAAAGGTCAATGCTAGGTGTAAAGCAGATGCCAGTAAATGCACAAATTGCTTGGATTCAAAGTATTTACAGCTGTAACAAATCTTGGATGTGCTGTATTGGATAAAACAGGGTTCAGGAGCTGGATTTCAATACCCATTCAGATATAAGGACTGAAAGCCTGCAGGCCTGTGTATCTCTTACTTGAACTAGGTTGCTTCCTCACTCTCCTACAACCACACGTGCGCGCTCAGGCTTTTACACTTGCTGTCAGATCACATTTACATGTTCTGTGATGGTCTATGGGTAAAACAGGTGATGAAAGGATGGTTTTAAGTGCTGTATTTGTAATTTCTTTGAATTCAAGTGTAAGCTGGGTAAACTGATTCAACAACATAAGAAGCATCCTTCTCACCCTTCCCTAAAACTGGAATTTAAGCCTACCTGAAAACAAGTTTCTAAAATTGAGGACTCCAGTCATCCTTGTGTTTATTTTTCATTTTTCTGTATGTGCAAACTCCTAGCAAACCTGAACTCAGAGTGCCTGAATGTAGGGTTCATGCTGTGTATTTGACCTGATAAAAACCACGGAGTCTAAGAAAAGCTGATATTTCGAAAAACAGTCAGTACGTGCTTCCTTGTCTTGCCAGGAAAATGAAGGTTATGCTGTTACCCTTACCTTTACACCTCTATTGCCATGTGTCAGATTGGTCAAAATAGAGGCCTTCATAAAAGTCCTATACAGGATTTTTTTGAAAACTAGTCCATGCCCAAGGTATCTAAATGCTGAACATGTCTTAATAACAGCACCTCATAATCCAATACAAATCATTCCAAGGAGCTGCATTAATACTGAAAAACAAACCAGCCAACTCAGACCTTCAGCAGTATTTGAAATCCTCTGCACTGGAAATGACCTCTTAGATTTCCACTGAGCAACCTGATCCAGTTGGTCCTGCTTTGAGTGGGAGGTTAGGCTAGAAGACCTGCAGAAATCCCTTCCAGCCTAAATTATTCTATAAGTCCATGAAAAACATTCTTGATTGACTTCAGAAGAAGGTGTCCTAATACCTCTGCAAACTCTCAGAGGGATGCTGTCCCCTCTTTGAACATGACATACATCCGAGCTGTCTTTCACTGACCTACTTTCCCTCCTCCCCCCATGCTGAAGTCAAGATCAGACACAGCCACAGTAACTCACACTCTGTGAAGTGTTAGTTGTAATACCTATTCCAGAGCAATTATTAGGCAGCGGCATTTAGGGAAGCCCTAAGATATCTCTGCTATGTGTCAAAAGCTACGCCCAGTACCACACTGTGGAAAGGTAGTTTTAAGATTCCTCAGTGCAGATTTTGAGTTCATACCTTTCTTCTAATGTTCTTCACAGATAGCATCAAATTCTCTAGCTGGCTCCACGTTAAGGTCTGGAGAGCCTAAATTCTTCTGATTAGAAGTAAGGATCACTTCATCTCTCAAGAATTTCTGCCTTGCTGACTCCTCTCCCTCCCCAAAGAAGCAAAATCTTATTATCACTCTGTAAATTGAGTTGGCAGGGTGGGTGCAAGGGTTTTTGTTGCCATGTGCAGATAAAAATTATTTCCATCCATTCTTATCTTTCCTAAGGTAAATTATGCATGTGTAATAGCAGGATATGTGATAGCTGTCCCCTGATTTCTACCAGGCATGAGCAGCCAAAATATTATAGGTCTTAGATATGAGTACAAAAAGCAACCTCTTTTGTTTTGGACTGGCTCCAACTTTGATAGGCAAACACCTTCCCCGCAAGTGAAAAAACAGAGTTAGAAATGGGATTGGTAAGTCTTCATTCTGCAGATCGCTGGCCATTTTGTATTCTCTGGTTTTTCATAAAATCATATTTAAATGAAAAACCAGCTTCCCTCCAAGTCCTTTACTTTCAGCACAGTGAACAAGGCCTCATTTTTCCACCAAAATAAAGCAAGATAAACCTACGATCAAAACTTTGTCCTTTTGGCCTCCATTTCTTATGATGTCTTTTCTTTTTTGCACTGAGAGATACAATTTTTAAAAATCCTCATCCTTCTGCATCACTCCTACTGTTGTCTATTCTCTTTTTGGAGCTTGCAATTAGCTTTGCCCAGCTGCACCCTGGCAAAACGCAGCGAGTCCAGTTCAATCGAAGGGATCAGAAACAAGATGGAAAATTGAAACATTTTATTTTAAGAATCTCAGGGTCTGTGGGAACCTGCCTCATGAGTTTTGAACATCTGGAATTTTGCACGATTTGAGAACAAACAGGATTTGACCGCCAGTAGCTAGAATCGGGACAAATCACCTTGCAGTTAAAGCCTAAGAAAACCAAGAATGCTATTCCAAAAACAAGAACAGATACACTGCTTCTACAGTATCCTGATTTCTAAGGGTATTAGAGGTGATCCTTTCACAAGACTCAAAGTCTTGATCGGAATTTATTCAAGCTGGGGGAGTTTAGATCTATAACTGAGAAAGACCTGGTGTGATTCAAGGTAAACTGTCCCAAGCTGGACGCTTACATTTTCCCTTCAACTTCTTCCCAACCATTAACTAAACTTCCTATTTTAGGTGAAGCAGTACTTGTGGAGATTAGTCTCTTAATGAAAGCCACATACCAAGTGCTAGAAATTCCTAAGTCTAGAAGAAACAGACTCAAGTTTTACTCCCAAACTAATTCTTTCTTTTTAAAGATTTGGGGTCTTACACTATGCATATAAAAACAAGTGATTGCAACAGCTCCAAACTTGTTCCCTGTGTGGATAAAATTGAAAAGCAAACATAGATTTACAGTGGAAAGTTACAACTATGTACACAATCAGCTTTCAGCTCTTGATTTGAAAAGTTAGTGGAGAATTAACTTTTTCTTAGCATCCTTTAAGGCATATTTTGTGCCATGGGACTGAGCAGCTGGTATAATGCCTCTCTCCTCAGTCTCTAACAACATTTTCCTTCCAATAGGCACAGTGCCTTTTGAGCCAGAGTGAGAACAGCTATCGCTGAGAATGAGGCTGCAGATCTCACCAATACTGGATTGTCAAACCCAAATGCTCAATGTTTGGGGAGAACAAAAGGGCTGTGAGTGTGTTTGACACCTGCCTAGGGGTGCAAATAACTAAAGAAAACTCCCTTCATCCTCTTTTTCCAAGTATTTGCCCATGCCAGTTGACCAGGTATTTTTTGAGAATTTATTGTGGCTGAAATGTTTTGCAATCTACTATAATATTACTATTATTATTATGTTTATTTTCCTCTTGTGGAACTTATCAACCTGAAAAAAGTCCTCTTTCCACTCTTAAATGTACCTATTTTTTATGCTTCCCATGGATGTTTGCCCCACTTCCACCTTTTTTCACACATCCACACTTTTGTGGGTGTTTGTAATTTTGACATCGTTCCTGCACCAAGCCATCCCTTTTCTGCCCACTCCCCATGCAGCCCTCTCAAGTCACTTCTGTCATTCCAGAAGAAGTGGAAAGTTTACCGTAATAAATGGTAGCCAGCATCAACCAGATCAGAAGTTCCTCCAGTGCAGACGCAGGACTTGTCTCCAGTGGTGAACTAAGCCTCCTGCCTCCCTGCCCTCAGTCCTTCAGCTCTTTCTCCATCCTGGGGGAAGAGCTGTTGTGGAGTTTAATCAGACACACCAGGGCAGGCTGCTGTGTATCTCAGCTGCTTCCTTCCTGAGCTGTCAAACTAAGAGCAACCCTTAAACAGACAACCTCCTGTTAGTTACAGTGAAGATTTTGACTTAGTAAGAGACTGGGAGCCTTCATAGACTTAATTTCCATCCCAAGGAAATATTTTATCGATGCATGTCTAAAAGCTCTGAGCATTTCTTTTTGCAATGCAATGGCTGAATTTACAGCCCTGAAGTAGCCGATATTCCCATCAACCTCATCAGAGTTTTTGCCAATAGAGGATGCCCAAATAGAGCTATCCAAGTATACTTGCAGGACATTTTCTTGAGTTTTTGAAATATGTTTAATGAAGATGAGGAGAAATGATACCTTAATGAGTAGTCAGAATCAACATGTGGTTATAAGTAACAGGGAACAAACAAAATAGACTTTAAGAATACGTAATGTCAATCAGTTTGACATTAAAGCAAATTTTATATATGTTGGTGATACCAGATGATAATTTTATTAAAAGGGGAGAGAATTGCACTGCATATTTCTGTTTGGATAAAAATAGGCAGATTAAATCTCTTAAGTTTTGCCAGTGCAGAGACTGTCTGGTGTAAATTTACACATTGTGTGAAGTAAAATTGAGTTAAAGCAGCTGTAAATGCTGGGAGCAAGTTCTATCCTAATCCTCAAAAAAATGAAAAACTCTCCAGAAACGTCTCTGAACTGGATAAGGTTGGTTTTCTGCCCGAGCATTGTTCAATTTTCAACTTCCAACATTTCAAAAAATTTGCAATCAAATACAGGCAGTAAAAAATGAACGAAGATGTTTCTATTACACTTCTATCCCTGGCATATCAGGCATGAATTCACACTATTACAGAAAAATGCTAATCTCTTCAGCTATTAAGGACAAACAATCCTTGCATTATAAATTCTTTCCAGTTACCTTGTCCAGCTTTTCTGAAGTTATGTCAGTTTCATAAAACTGATCATAATTCTTGAATTTTTCTGGTCCACAAAAAACCAAATTAAAACATACTTCTGAGAGATACAGGGAAAAAGATGACAAAGTAGAGTAAGTGACTCCTTTCCTGCATCTCATGGAATCATTTTCAGTACACCATAGCACAGGTTCTCTCCTTGACACAAAGGTGGGGCTGTGTTCTTACAATCCACAGAACTCCTCAGTTCTACATATAGAATCATAGAATCATAGAATCGTTTAGGTTGGAAAAGACCTTTAAGATCATCCAGTCCAACCATTAGATCATACAGTCCAACCATATAGCAAAGGATTCGCAAAACAGGGCATATAACATTGGTCAGGAATCCATAAAAGTTCAAAAACCTGAAGAAAACCCCCTCAGAAAGAGAAATCAGAAATAAAAATCAAAATGTCTGGAAGGGTCTTTTTTCTGCTAAATTATCTGTTTTTATAGAAAGTTTATAAGCATTCAGCTTACACTTTACACTTGGTGCAAAAGTGAAGCTCAAGATATGTCACTATAGACCATACGTGCAGCATTATTCGGTGCTCTGCCACTTTGGGTGAACTATGGCAGAATAGAAGCCAGCTAGGTACATTCCACACATAAAGAAAATGCAAGCCTGTAATTTCTAACTTAAGCAGTTTGATTATAAGAAAAATAAATGAATACACACCAGCTTGTCAGATTTCTTTTCCAAGGGAAGCCTCTTCTGGAGGAAGCTTCTGACTGATAACAGTTCAGAAAGCTTCCCAGAAAATATGATATTACAAAATCTTGCTGTATTTGGACTATGTTACTCAAGCCAGAATTAAACAGTTTTTTATTCCCTGTCCCCCCCAATAAAGCAGCAGCAAAGTCAGTATCTCCACCACCAGTTTATGGCAGCTGAACTTGGTAACTTTGCAACCTTCATCCAGTAACATGGAGAACCTCCTGGCTTAACCCAGGTGCAAATGCTGACATGGCCCAGAATATCAGGTGATCCTATCTCAATTCCCAGTACCAAAAACTTGCATGAATAAACACACATAAATGCTTGAGGAACCTTTGAGACTCACAAGTTTTCAGATGTGAACACACCTAACAATCTCTTACACTTGGAAGAGTAGGGAACCCTCTTTCAACACAGTGAACAATACGTACAACCAAATAGTAAGCCAAATAACAAATTTTATATTACTGGAATGTAGAAAAAAACTTGGACCATAGAATCAGCTCTGAAGACCTGAGATGCTGAATGATCATGAAGTGCATCAGTACTGAGAGTAGTTTTCTGTACAAGATATTTTTGTCCACCAGGGTTTTATTCAGAGAAGAAATAAAACCAAGATAAGCAGTACTTCATCACTTTGTTTGTCAGCTTTGAGTCCATTACCACAGCAAATTGGAAGATGGAATGTCAAATAACACTAACAATTACTAGTGAAAAATGAGAGTGGAATTGCAGACAAATAATCTATGATGGCTGAAGATTTTTTTATGTGTAACAATCAGTCAGTTAGATATGCCTCATTCCCTCTGTGGCTGTTACAGGGGCCATAACTGTCAACCCTACCCTGTTTTTGCTGCACTCACTCCTGAACTCTCTTCCTGGATTAAATAAGCATTAGACGTATGTCTGAGGGTAGTGGAAAGACAATACAGAGACTTTGGATAGCGGAAGAAGAGCACCAAGTGACAATATGAAGGGATTTGCCACCTGAAGCTGCAGTGGACACCTTTAATGATTTTGCACAATGAGAAACACTCAATAGTTAAAAAACAATCAGTTACATGCCCATGCAAGAATAAGGAACTTACCAAGAGATATCAGACATAAAGGTTTAGTTATAAAGTCCAGATCAGGAAGCCTACCTCCAGGTTAGGAGCATGTACTGACCTATAAATTTATAATATTTTCCCAAGCACTCTCTAACAGATGCTGTTAGAAAGAAAAGGTACTAACCTATGGCTCCTTCCAAATGTTCTTTGCTAATATTTTTGACATGGAAAAACATCGAAGTGATAATGCCAGACCAGACTCCCAGTGAGACCAGAGCCCCAGGAGGATCTTTCCCCAGGGCTCAGAGCCCTGCACTTCAGGAATTTTCCTTCTGGCCTTAAAGGGCGCAGAGACTGTCACCTTAGCAAGTCACAAAGGGTTTTCAGTAGGTGACAACCACTTTCTCCTTCCAGCTGGGCTAGGTGAGAACATGGCCATTGCTGGATCCTGGTGGAAGAATTGGACTCGGACACAGAAAGTGATCAGTGCTGTTGCCTATGAGGTTGACTTGAATGTCTCACTCTCTTTTTCATTTCCCGTTTAAAAATCCCCATGTTCCTAATGTCCATAAACCCCTCTACATTAAAATAGATTAATCATTTAACCACAACAGTATTTTTGTAGTATATGTATGTATATGCTATGCAATAATTTTATTTTACATTAAAAGGAACTACTTTTATTAGCTGTGTACCCTTGTCTTAGCTGTTGTCTTTCATTTTAATTCATTGTCTTTTTGTCCTAGCTAGTCCAAGTAGTGAACTGAGGTTCCTAACTGAGTGAACACAGGTTACCAAATGTTTTGTTCATGTCTGTAGTGGATGGTTGGTGCAAGGAGCCTGCCAGGACCGTACAAAGGGGCCTCAGAGTAAAAAAAAGTAAGGTCCAGTAAACCAAACACAGCAGTAATATCTCCTAAGTTACAATACAAGAAAGAAGCATGAAAAAGAAATCATCACACTTCAAGGCCCCAGGGTCACCAGATCCGGACTAGAGTCAGAGAAGAAATTAGAAGAACTAATATAAGCTCTAGGACAAAGGGTGAGGAAGACTTTTGTAAAAGTAACCTCTGCAGTATTACATACTACTCATTCAGAGCAAAAGAGGGAGAGGACAGAATAGGGACTTCACAAAATGACTAGAGAGCTAATATAAAGAAAAAAGAAGGAAGCTTTTCCTTTTGTGATGTGCAAATGTCATTTTGAGGTACAAAAAGCCTATCCAGATGGGACAGATTTCATCCAAACAGTGATTTTGTGGAAACAATAAGCTCCTGAGAAAGAGCTCATGGGGGAACTTAACTATAACCATACGGAGGGAAAGAAGAGTGAAAAGCATGTGGGTCTGGCTGAAGAGAAAAACAAAAGGGATCACTGTGCTTGCAAATGAACTATCTCAGAAATTAAATTTGGGATTTGAGGGTACTAATAAAGGAATAAGAACCAAAACCTCCTGAAGAAGGTCATTAAGGGCCTAATGCCCAATAGTAAGAAGTTTAGCAAAAGAAAAAAGAAGGCCAGGAACACCTATATAAAGAGAAAATGGCAACAGGATAGCATACCTGAAAATGTAGCCATGAAATCATGAAGGCATGCATATTAAAGTGTTTGTAAAGTTTGTGAATGTTTTGTAACACAGTCTCCTATGGCGGAGGCCATCCTACTGAGTTAAAGGTGGGCAGCATACCACCGTATGATCTGCCATTCTCTGATATTTGGAATGAGGAGAAGATGGTGTTGTCACACCATCACTTATAATTAATTTCATAAGAAGTTTCCTTAACTTCATGAATGTGGGAAGTTTACATTTCTCTCCAGAACCCTCTCTTCTGATGGTTAATGGATGACCAATCTACAGCCCATGGGAAATAACAGGTGTTATTAACTAGCAGGGTATTCCTCCAGTCTGTTCCCAGATACCATTTCTCACGGGAGCACTCTTGTCCCATGAGAGAGGCAGATCAGGCTCCTGGGAGTAGAGAGGGCCTGGGAACCCAGATCAGGGTGCTGCTGACAGAGTTACCCATCTCCTTCCCTGAGGGGCCGGAAGGTGATGCCCAAAGGGCCTTTGGCGAAGGAGGGAATGCACCACAAGCCAGATGAATTGCCTTGGCTAGAGGTGGCCCAGCCACACTCACCCCAGGGAACGTGCATGGAGCAGAAACCATTGGTATTGGCACAATATATCTCATGCCTTCAGGCACCAGCAGGCAGGTGGGCAGCGTGGGCACCTTCAACAGAGCATAGCCACAAGGGTGGGCAGCTGGAGTTACACTGTGGGCTACAAGGGATGTTCACAGATTATTTCTTTTTCCTCTAACTGAAAGTGTTCAACATTAAAAGACAAACAGGATAAAGAGGGTTGCACAAGCAGCGTAATGCCAGCTACTACACTTTTCAGTCTTACATTTTATTTAAGATACTTTCTTCAGATACTGAGAGCTCACTGGTAACCACTTTGCTGGGCAGTTGTCTTTAGTTGAACTAATAGCCCTGAAGGATTGATTTCAACTATCAGGTGAAGAGGGGAAGTGAAGGATGTTGCAAAGGCTCAGCATCCCTAAAAGAAGCACATGTAGCCCTGTGGATACAGCATATAAGATGTGCTAGCATTGCACAGTAGAAATATGAAAGTGTCTGCCAAAGCCCTGTAATGTCTCCTCCCCTGGTCTTGCAGACAGCACAGCTGGCTTGCAGCTGGAAAAGGCACCTTGTAGCTTTGGTAGCCCAGACTGGCCCAGGCTGCAAACAAGGAGTTTCCCTTAAAGACCAGCTAGTTTTCTCTGTCTTTGTAACCATCTCTTTAAGCAATACAAATGCAACTGAAACAGAGAAGATGCACTTCCAAGACAGCAGCATGATTTTTCTCTGTCTGACAGCTTGGAGGAGAAGAAGCATCCCTCAATTTCTTTTCCAGTTAAGTCTTAGCAAGTTATTAGATGCTTACTTCTACAATAAACTTCTCGGCCAACAACCTCAGCTAAGAACCTTGCCAAGAAAAACTGCTGTGAGGAGAAAGAGAGAGGCACACGGGATTCAGGGTGCATAGGATATAACTGAAATGAAAGTGTATTTACAAGAAGATATAATTTTTATGTTCATCCTGTCTTGTGAATACCTCTAACAACTCAATTTTCCTGTGATATTACAGACTCTGCAGATATTTTAGGTTTCCAGAAAAAAATTTCTCCTCCAAAGACCTTACAGCACAAATGTTTTCCACAGTGCATTTTGAGTCAAGCTCAGAGTTGGCTGCATGGCAAAGTCCACAGAAGTAATATATATGCACAAATCCCAGAAAACAGAACCAACCACTCTGAAAAAAATCTTCTACTTCTTCTACTTAACATTTGTGGGTCCTTTTTTCCCCCTGTAATGACCTATGAACTCAGTACCAGACCATGATGCTGCGTTGGGCCCTCCAATGTCTTTGATCCCTTGAAAAAAAACAAGAAGAGGAAGAGTTCTGCATATATGCACAAGATGATAAGGTTGTTGGTTCTTCCTTCTCCAGATGCCCCACATCAGCCATCTCTTTCTTCCCTTCTTATCACCACTTGCCATCTGGACCTATGCTACTGCATGTCCTCTACAAGTCTTCTGCTGGCCACCTACCCCCCTGGTTCCTCAAGAATCTGCTCTAAGTAAAAGTAACAGAGAAGAAAAGCAGTTGCTAAAAGCTGGTAATTCAGCTACTCATCATGTGTGTTGTTCATTGTCAAGAAGGAGAATTAAGGGTGTCGTGTTGAAGGCTCTGTGGGCATATTAAATCATGGTTGTTTCTCTAAGGCAGTGACACGTGAGGCAAACAGCAACATTTCAGAAGGTCTAATTTAAGAATTTTTTTCTTGCACAAGTAATATATATTTTATGAATAAGATTACATGGGAAATTTAGTTATGAAGTTATGGAGCAAAGTTTTGAGACTATATTCATAAATTATGAAGCCAAAAGAAAGCATTGCAATATTTAATTTCCCAACTACATGAAAGAACCATAACACTTCATTGAATTAACCCTGTCTGAATTAAAGCATTGGTATTAGAAAGCAAGTGAAACCTTAATCTGAGATATTTCTGCAGTTGAAACTTTATTGTAGCTCTTACTAAATTGTACCTGTAGCTGGTTACTCTTGTTGCTTTACCATTGTGGTAAAACATACAGGAATATTATGATAGACTACATGTAGCTGCACTGAAATGTACAGTACCTGCTTGCACCCATACGTGCCAACGTTCTCCCCTACCAGTGCCCCACTGCTTTATACTGCTTTTATAAAGTCCTTTCACCTCCCCACTGATTCAAGCTTCTAACTGTTTTGGTTTGTTTTTATAGCTGGCAAAGTCTTCTGTTCCCGCTGTCAGAATGTGACTTTTGAAGCATCCAATGAAATGTTCTGCTCTCAATCATAATTCATCAGTTTGTTGATAGTCTTTTCCCCAGCTGATTTACCTCCTAATTGTTTTCATTTCTGTGAAACAGAATGTTTTAAAACATCAAGTATCTATTTTAGTCTATTGATCTTAGTTCTGTTATTTTGCTTGCAAATGTAATCAAGTAAAAATCATTTGTACCTAAGCAACCCTATTATTCAGGTTTGTGATCTATTTCTCTTAATCTTTCAAAATGATGTTTAAGTTGGAGTTCCCCTAGCTTAGGTGCTAAAACTAAAATATTTTTTGTTGCTCTCAGCACAAGAACTTGAAAGTAGCTCATGCAGCATCCTACCATACCTGTTAGTGCAGCTTCTCCCCTGCTGTAAGAAGAGAGGTCAGTCATCCTGCACTCTGGCTTGGCTTGGTGGTCTGTTGCAGATACTGCCAAGTTGTGATTGGTCTGGCAACTCATAAGTGAACTTTGGAAGAGTACCTGTCTCCTTTACATAGTCCATTTACCAAAACCACTGTGGGGTTTTTTTTAAGTTTTCAGTCACACAGACCTTCCTATCAGGCTTTATAAATGCCCAGATGGTTAATAAATTTTACAAACAAAGAGTTTCAAAACCTTACTATTTGTCACTTCATCTCCCAGTTATTGGCATAAAGCTAATCAAAGATATTTTATTTGTTTGATGCTTTGATTCATTTTATTCTCAACATCTTTTGATATTGTGCTGATTTCTCTTTTTAATCCATTTTGTTATTAATTTAACCTCCTCTGGTAACAAGCTGCTTCCCCAGAAAATTGGCGTCTCTTCTACTGTTGAGGATTGAAAGTTTATAATTCCCCTGTCTCCTTAGAAAGAGAATCAGTGATCCACAACAACCCCTCTTACCAAATTAGCTGCTTATTTCCAGAATGCTCTTTCTTTTCTTTGGTTTCCCTTCTTCAGAAGCTTCCTGAGCTCTCTTGGTTATATCTCCATACACCAATGTCAATACCCACCACCACCAGCAGATCCATGGCCTCCCATAGCCAGAAGTCTACCAACTCTTGATTCCCATTTCTTATCATCATTCTGGAAAGTGCACGGTCCTGTTTACTTGTTCCTTGAAAATACTTTTCCATCCTTTTTGGCACAAAATTCCTAACAGGAGCATCTTTTCTCTTTAGCCTGCTGGAGATCTCCATTTAGACACACTCAATTGCATTGCAGTCTGGGCTGCCAGCCAGCCACAGGTATGTCATCTCATAGCTGTCTAGTTCAGTCAACCAGCTGTGTCTTCAGAAATGTTTTCTGCTGTTTTCATATTAGAGATATGAAAATAGCAGGGGTATTTCAAATTGTGTTCCTCCTATTCCTTTTCTTCTTTGTCTGGGTAAACTGAAGGAGATATAAAGGAGGGTTGTACACAATATAATTTCATTGGCCAAGTTTTAATGCAATTTTCTTTAGCCTTCCTCTGTAGCCACAGGAAAAAGAGAAATCCCTTCAGGGAATGATTCAGGCACCTAAATAACGATCTTTAGGAGAGCGATTCTTAGGAGCAGCCCTTTTCCATCTGCATTGGCTACAGAGAGACCAAAAGAAAGTGCCTTCACAACACATCCAGCTATGCAGAGTGCTTAGCATTTGGAGATCTGGATATCGCTATTTCACAACCGCTATCATCTGCCTTGAGTCATGCTGCATACTTGTTTGACACACTGACACATCTGGTTGAATGATCAGTAGAAATTTTCTTATCTGAGTTTTGCCATTGCAGAACTGGTACGTCCTCCTTTTCCTTATTCAGGAACTCTCTCGTCATTATAACGTGTGGTATCTGCATTTGTCCTTCTGATCTTTTCTTCCAGTATAGCCACCGACTTGTATTCTGGATAGAGAAAGTCCTTGCTGGCTTCAGACAGGAAAAAAAAAAACAAACCCACTTAATTGTGGACACAGTCACTGCTCCATCTCAAGTCATTGTACACAGAAGAATATGTATGTCATCTGAAGGAAAGTATATGTGCTGTCTTAAAGTATTTTCAAAATAACCCAAGCACCCCAAGCAATCAGTTATTTGCTGTTCCTGCTGCCCTGCTCCACCAGCCTGTTGGCAGGAGGGGACTGTCCCCTCCAGTACAGAGGATGACCTCTGTCTCCGAGTTCTCAGCCACACAGACTCATAGACATGCAAAAGTGTCATCTGCCATGAGCCTAATCATGGGAAGAACAAATGGAGAGAGTAAAAACACCCCCACAAGCCTACCATGGGGAACCATTTTAATCAGTTGCTGTGCCCCCCTCCCAGAAGAAGCACCTGTGACTAAAATTATAATTTTTATAAAGAAACCAAGCTAAAAATGGAAATAACTAAAACAAGGGACACAAGCCTATGATTACACATCTCACTTTGCCTGAGGACTCTTTAGTAAATATGCAATGTGGATGATAATAATGATAATAAATAACAACAACAACAACAGCAGCAATAAATGTGATTGGATCTGCAGGAGTACCAAGGATCCATGGTTTTCAACCAGTCAATTGACACCGCCTCTCAAACAAAAAAAGACCAGGCCACTTATCTCTGCTTCCATTGGCTTCATCTGAAATTGCGAACACTCAAGCCTACTGGTGAAATCAAGTGAAGCAGGTTCAATGCCTACTTTCAGTCACCACATTCGATAGCTCCACAAATCTGTGTAATAACATTTTTGACCATAAAATATACTACACTATTTTAACCTGTTTATGCTTGAAGCTGCCTCTTGAATTCCCAGGGAGGCATTAGAAGAAAATTAAAAAGCACAGCCAAAAAATATAACCATAGTCAACCCCCACTCATAAAGTTTAATTGGAAAGCAGATATTAAGTATGTATCTTTATTACATTTTGAAACAATGAATAATATATGTTGCTGGCTAAAGACTGAGCTCTGAAGAGTGAGTATATTGTTTTCTTATTCAAACGCAAATGAAAGTGCACTGTATTTTCAATTAATATGGGCAGTACTTTCTGTGAAATAAATAAATAAATCCACCAGCCTCAGCTGGTGATTTACATACTCAAGTACCTTTAATCACAAGCATAAAAGCAAGGGTGGGAAGAACAGTAACCAAAGCTGTTGCCAGGACAACTTATCCCTGGATTTAGCACTATCATGAAGGGAAAATCTTCAAGGAATTTAATTAACCAATACCTCAGCCTTTCAGCCTGCCAAGCACTGCCTGCTCCCTTTCAACTTCAAATCCCTCAGGAATGGCTACACTACTGGTAGCTGCACCAGCACAACGGAGAAGCATCGTGGGATATGTCCACATGATTTCTTACAAACTGGCATGAGCCTGCTCTGCCCCCTAGACCACAGCAGGAGACATGAGCCAGCTCTCACACCAAAACTCGCTGTCAGCCTGGAGCCAAGCCCCAGCTAATATATCCTTTCCTTTTAACAGCATATATTAACCTGAGTTTTGCATTGCACTGTTGTGATCGCACTGCCCTTGGTGAGCTGAGTGAGCAGGCAGAGCTTGTTTGCATCTGTCATTCTCTACAGTGCAGATTTAATCTTCGACATGATCACTGCCAGTGAGGTTAAGGAGAGAACTAATCTATCGGGTACATTTGGCTCATGCAGTTGTGTTGGATGGCAGACAAAGTTGTGACAAAATACAGAGGACCTCCCCCACACTCCAGCTGCTCCCTACTCCTATAGACTCCTTGTGCATCCTGCATTTGGATGGGAGATGGCAGAATTTCTCCCATCATTTACGAATAACCTTACAACCTTCCTCAAGGCTTGGATTACCTGATGTCCCACTGCTGCTGGCAGCAAAACATTACTGTTGCTCAGCTGGTGAAGTCCCATAAAAAGTCTTCCTTCATTTGCTGAAAGGATCAGGTAGGATATGTGATTCCCTTTCACAGTACCATACCTGTTTCTTCTTTCAGGGTAATTCCAGAAAAGTACATCTGGAAGCATGTATGAAAATACAGAGAATTCAGTTATACCACTCTTCAGTGAATAGCAGATTATGGATTTTTCCACTTGAAATATATTGCAAATGATTGAATTGTCACATTATACTATGTGGAACAAAGACACACACTGATGTTACTGGGAAAGAACTAAAAACTGGATTTATTTCTCCAGCAGGACATGTGGCTGAAATTAGTCCTGTTTGTTTAAACTTTACACATTTTAGGCTTACAGACCTAATCACTGGAAGAACAGCAGCTTCTTTTTTATTAGATGCTTTCTTTTCAAATGTCAACATCCATTACCAACTAATCCTGCAACAGGAAAAAACACCTGACTGTGGGATTTTCAGATACAGTGACAGAAGAAATGTGCTGCCCCAGCTGGGTACCCATTCTCTTAAAGCATGGACCAAGACTGTACCAATATTGTCCAAGAAATGCCTTTGTGGGAATATATTAGGCAAAAATTTAATCATCGTATTTAAAGGAAATGTGTCACTGCCTCAGGGTAGCAGATATTCATCCAGACTGCTCCCCTTTTCCGTCAAGAACTAAATTTGGTTTAGAGCCTTTAGAATATCATCAAGATACAGGGGGAAACCTTGCTCAGCTAAGCCTACAATTTTCAACACCAGTTCAGATAGGCATCCTTCCAGCCACAAGGATGACTAGGTAGTAAAATGAGCAGATTCAGTAACAGAAGTTTGAAGAAAGTGGACCCACACTCATGAATGAATATGCAGAGTTTGACAAGAGGACCCATCTTGGTGAATTTTAGTTGCCCAGAAGTTATTCACTGGAGTTTGTTCACTGATGGAGACAAGCAGTTGCCTCCAGAGGGAATCCATACCTTTCTCAAGTGGCATATGAGATAGGGGAAGCCGGTCACCTTTTGGATATGTTTTTCTCTCCCCATTGGAATACTGAAGGAGCCTAACAGCTAACTTAGATAAAATATTTAATTCTTAGTCATATAGTTGGCTGAGATGACCCACCTCTCGCTGTGCTACAATGAGAACTTGCAAGGACTAGAGAAGTTAGTCCTGAAATAACAGTTCATGTTCTTGCTTTGGTTAGACATAATGTGGCGAGAACATTTTCTTGATTATTTCAGTCTTATTGTTTTGTGTTGCTATTATATTGTTAGTCTAGGTGTTGGCGAAGCTTAAAAGATGACATCTACAGAGCAAGGCAGAGGGAATGAAAAGGGAAAGGGAAAAATAAATAAAGAGCTTGTGGACTAGTTCTTTTGGGACTTCAAAATGAAAGTTTGTGGTGAAGTTTCTTGTTGGAAAAAAAAGTTGAGTGGTCATAAAAGACCTTATAATTCCTGAATTTATTCAGAATATGCACAACACATGCAACTGTAAGTCAGGTCAGCAAATCACTGCTTAAGTACACTGGTATTTAGCATACCATAATTTTAGCACTTTCCTTCATAGGAGAACCTATTTTCCAAACTAAGAGCAGTCTAGCAGAAATCAAAGCATTTCTCAAACATTTCTCAAATTTATTTTAAAAGGTCCTTTGTCCCCAGCCCACCCTTACAACCTAAAATATTCCCTCCTCTCACATAGCCAGCCTTGTCATGTCTTTCACCAGGTTATATCAGGACTGCACATCCTTTTTCTTATGTCCTCTTGCAATAGTTTTCTTGTTGCCTTCAGATCTTTACACCTTAGCTGGGATTTTCGTCTAAGCCTGCTACCCATCTAAGTGAGATTCAAACGTCAAACTATAGAGACCCACCAATGGACATGCACGCACCCTCACTCTCTGTACTAACAAACACACTACATTCACAGCTGTCTTGAATATTAGCATGGGCTTTCAGTTCATCTTCAGTCCAGGTCTGGAGCCTAGGCCCCTTTATTGGTCACCAACTCAGAGACTGGGTCTTTCCATGTGGTGGTCTTCTCCCACTTGCTGGCTAGTCTGGCTTGAAGATGACTAGCAAACATCTACATACATCCCCACATACAGTGACTAGAAAGCAACGTCATAGAAAAATAGGAATAAAGTTTGGTAAGCAATTTGGATAGACTACAGTGATCAGGTGCAGGGTTGTGTCCAGATCCAGTGTTGGGCTCCGCAGTACGAGAGTGATATGGACATACTGGAGTGAGTCCAACAAAGGGCCACAAAGATGACTACGGGACTGGAGCATCTGACGTGCAAGGAAAGGTTGGGAGAGAGCTGGGACTCTTCAGCCTGGAGAAGACAGGGCTTGGAGGATCACATCAGTGTGCATAAATACCTGATGGGAGGCAGTATGGAAGACAGAGCCAGGCTCTTCTGAGTCTTGCCCACTGACAGGACAAGAGAGAGTGGGCACAAACTCTAATACAAATACAGGAAATTCCATTTAAAAGTAAGAGAAAGCTTTTTTACTGTGAGATGGTCACATACTGCAGCAGGTTGGTCAGAGAGGTTGTGGAGTCTCCATCCTTGGATATATTCTTACAACCCAACTGGATGTGGCTTTGAGCAATCTGCTCTAGTTGATGCTACTTCAAGTTAGCAGGGAGCTAACCATCTGGAGCATTGTTTTGCCATTACCAAGGCTGATGCTGCAAAGCAGCGATTCTTTTCTTTTTCCACCCTGCTGAAAAATAATAATTAATAGTTGTTTGTTAATTTTCAATCAACACCAATTTTTTTTAATTTCTCTTTTTTTTAATTTCTCTTTTTTTCCCCATTTCTCCCAATCATTGTTTTTGTCAGTGTTAGCCTGTTTGTTCTGTATGATGACAGTGGATTGGATTTTTTTTCTTCTCCTTTTATGTCTTTTTTTTCTGTCAGAATTTTCATTAGCAATTTCTCAATTACAGTTCTAAACTGTGGTGGAGGAAGAAGCCAAGTTTTTTAGGTTGAGGTTAATAAAGTGGACTTAAGAATGCGAGCATTAAAGCAGCATCCAAGGAAGTTTTGAATTTCATTAATACCTTCAAGCAATAAATCAAAATATGGAGGAGAAAGAAACAACAGAGGTTTGCATGACTCACGCAAGCAGACAGTACAAGAAACATCACCAGGCTTCCAACACTTCGCTTTCATTCTTCTTTTCTGAGGTTTTTCATACAGTCATTTTTACAATATATATTTTTGTAGTCTCTCATTCTTCACTTTTCTTTCAAGAGAAGCTCAAGAGATGAATGTATGGAACAGATATTCTGTATTACTTCATCATGTCAAAATAACAATACTGGCACATCGGCATTTCAAGTACTGTTGCATGATCAAAATGGCTTTTTTTACAGGCTTAAGTGCTGATTAATGGTCTAATTCTTGTCTTTCTCATGCCATAACTGGCAAAGATAAGGACTAAAATCTTTTAACATCATGTGTCAGGAAAGCTTCGGTCAAAAGTCTTTTAATCATCTTTCTTGGTACTAACAGAGAAGCCAAGGATTTCAAAATGGGGTACTGACATCAAAGCTTATGCAATGCAGGTATTATAAATACGCCATCCACAAATGCTGTTCAACATTCAGTCAGCTTATGGGGAAAGACAAAGTGTTTGATTGAAACAAAAATTCTTTAGGCAGCTTCAGGCTATACTGAAACCCATGTTTCTGGACTCCCTTTCCTGCTGATGAGTGGTGGCACTGAAGCATTTTCATGCTTGGCCATCATAAATGATAGGCATGCTCTTCCTCCAACATGCTAAAAGAGTTTCCCCATTATCTTCAAGGAGAGCAACACAGTGGGTTAAATTATATTTGACTCCAAAAATGCAAAATCCAGGGGACATCAAGAATACACAGGGCCATTTTCTCCCATATCTTCAATGCTCCTACTCATGGGCAATTGCAAAGATGCAGCTGTGAGGTGGTGTCTACATCCTCACACACTGATGCAAGTGACCTTGGAAGTGTCCTCTCCAGAGAACTTAATGTTTAACACAGTCACAATTATTCTCTCTTCCCCTTCACATGTCATGATGTATATGTTTACAACTTTGTTGGAGGTCCATAGAGTTTTAGAGATTGATTGTGATGCACAGAATGGGGATACATGCACAGGTTGAGCTAAGAATCCTGTGTATTTTTACAAGTTACATATAACGTGTCCCTCCCCCTCCTCTGTGTAGGGATCAGCATAACAGTGGCATCCAGCCTTGGGTCAAATCCTGCATATTCTTATGCATCTATTTAAGTCTACAAGTCCTATTGCCTTCAGATAAGGAATCCCAGAGTGAGGATCATCTGCAGTATTCACGATAGTAAAGGATGGTAAAATCATATAGATAACATAAGAGTTTCTCATAATCAAAAAAGTGGGAGTGAGTGCAAACACAAGTCTTTGAGAGCTTCCAGGGGTCACGTGGAAGGTGTGGAACTGCTCTTTGTGGCTATGAGGGAGATGGAGAAAATTTGGATTTTATTTGAGAAGAAGATGTAAAAGTATGTATAATTCCTGCATTAGGATACTCAGTAGTAAGAGGGAAAACCCAAGCCTAGGCTACTGGAAGGAAACATCCAAGGTGTATTTGCACATGCCCACACTGATGAGATCAGCTCACAGTGAATCCATTAGAATGGACAATGCCTCACTGTAATGTGTTCTGTACCAGTCTCTTCTTGCTTACAGAGCTGCCTGGCTCAGAAAGCAGGCAGAGAAATATGTTAGTGTGTCTGTGTATATTAAGAGGTTTTAGGTGTAGGATGAAGGCCGTTCCCAGTCTTAATACTTCTACATGGAGGTAATTGTACCTTCCACCTTAATTACCTTTTTCCCCCATCTCAAAACCTTCTTTTGTGTTCTCTTTGTCAGACCATTCTTTTCTGCAGTCTTTGTCACATCTTGCTGTGCTGTCTTGAAACGTTCCACTTGAGAAGGGAGTTGCTGCATGTATCTAGAAGGTAAAAATACAGAAATAAGAATCCTGACCCCATGACCACAATCACTCAACAGAAAACAGATGGCACAACTGGCAGAGGAGGCAACACCAGGGTCTTTGTGTCTGGTACGGTTGCTTGGATACAAAGGTGGAAAAAGAAAAACAACCAAACAAACATGGAGATACTGCACAACAGCGTGAACAGCTTTTAAGCTTGAACCTTGTGGCTATCAAAAAGCTGGTTGCTGAGAGCAGTAGACAAACAGGAGGGATAGATGCAACAAATAGGCAGATGCAGCTGACATTAAATCTTGCAGAAAATTTAGCCTTAAGTTCATCCCTTTGCTTGCAAACACAAACCTACCTGGAATGAGAAAAGCAGTCATAGTGGCTGGCAGATGTGCATGCAGTGTCAAAGTGAAGGGGGAAAAAATGCAAAGATTTTCTGGGAGAAATACAAGAGATGTAATAAGCCTTCGAGTGGCTGTTTAACACTGGGTTGACTCTGCAGGAATAAGTCAGCGCTGTGCAAACTGAGTTACAGTAATGGAGCATCTGGCCCAGTGTGGTCAACTATTTTATATTTATGTAACTCTATCCTGAGTCCAAAATACCAACTATCTGCACACAAGACAGCTCTACTGCAGCCTTAATGGAGCAGGGAAAGAAGCAACCATCTGGTATAGGAGACAATGCTGCAAAAAGTGGACAAAGCCAAAAAGAAAAATCATTGTTCTTGGAAGGAAGAATTGTAGAATCATAGAATCATAGAATAGTTTGGGTTAGAAGGGACCTTTAAAGGTCATCTAGTCCAATCCCCCTGCAGTGAGCAGGGACATCTTCAACTACATCAGGTTGCTCAGAGCCCCATCCAACCTGACCTTGAATGTTTCCAGAGACGCCATGGATTCATTCTGTGTTTTTTCCAGCATATGTAGCTCAGAGCACTGATGATAGCATACCCAGTTACTAGCCCAACTTGTTTTGTTCAAGTTTGGGGACTAGATATTTATCATTCAGATCAGCTTTACCACAAATTTACATTGACCTCAGTGGAATAATCCCTGTTTTATTTGCTATTAAGTAAGATTAAGAGCAAGTTCTTGTTTTTTAATGTCTTAAGCAGAGCATCAGGCAAGGCAAAGCTAAGCCTCATAGCTGAGATTCACACTTCCAGGTGCTTGCGCAGTTTTGGATTGTCATGCTCCATTGTGAACAGCAAGTCTGCTTTGAAAGGTGAACCAAAAAAAGAGAAAGTAAAGTCTTGACAGGTCTGCATGCACTGGCCCCTGCTCTGCCAAACTAGTGTTATTTAACACCTCAAAAGCTGGTCTAAAAGCAAGACACATTGTGTAAAAAAGACAGAGTACTGAACAGAGCGAGATTTGCCGTACCTAATTTTGTACTGAATTAGCCTGTCAGATTTTTCCCCCTTAAGTAATGATTTGTGCTTGGGGGGCGGGGGGAAATGGAGAGGTCCCTTTCTGCCACATCTGTAACTCAAGCTTGTGTTGCAATGAACCGGTGTGGCCCATGCAGTGGCTGACCATTTTCACACTTCCTTAGGGGTTCCCATCACAGTGCGGCCGATGGGAAAACACAGCACTGCCTGCAGAGCCCTGTGAGCCAGGCAGAAATTCAGCAACCAATTTTCATATTCCATTTGTAGCATGGCCCCTTTGGGATGTGAGGCAATGGCATTTGGCTAACAAAACACAAATACCTTGGGTGAAATAGCTTCACAGAACCTTAGTGAGACACCAAGGTTTTGAGGACTGAAAATGTGACCTTTTTGTCTTGTACCATTTTGGGAAATCAATACTTGCGTGCTTGTTCTTTTCTCAAAATAAATATTGCACAGCTGGTTTTCTTTTCTTTTTTTTTTTTTTTTTTTTTTTTTTTCCCCCATGCCTGGTCTCCAGTACTCACAAGCAGCTCTGCAGTAAGTAGCTGTCAGGCTGGGGAGTGCACAAGGCAGGAACCCTAAAGGTTACAGACTCCTGGATTCTAACTCCCTGGCCATGTCTCCTTGTCATTGGTGTTCATGGTAGATCACGATGGGAGAATATCCACGCCAACGTGTTTCAGGCTAACATCTCCCTAGCACTAAGTATGTGTGGTTGTGGGTGGTTTTGTTCTATCTCTCCCAATAACTTTTGAACTATTTTGCCTATGTCAACTAAATTCATCAGGTTTAACTAATGCAACTAATTCTGCTGTACACACAATAACTTGGGTAGAGGACATTGGAGAGGTAAGAGTCTCCTTCCCTCCATTCCTGTCTTTCCCAGTAAGATCAGATAAAAGCTTTGATTTCCAGTCCAGTCTAACTCATTGTGTCTCTGTGGTGCAGGTGACTGTGCGATGGATGGCTACTGAGTGCCTGCATCCCACCCACACAGACCACAATGCATGGCACATCGGGAAACGCAATTCAGGGGAGCTAAAGCTCAGTCCTCCATTTCACTCTGCTCCCTAAAAAAACTGTGCCCGCTACATAAATAAGGAACTCTTCAGAATAAGGAGATTTTTCTTTATGCATGTTTGGACCGTGCCTAATAGCACAATAAAGCCCTGGTTACCTCAGAAGCCTCTACGTGTTTCTATAATATAAATAAATAACCATAAAAAATGAGTTGTCAGAGAAAAAGGTCATGGATCAGCAGAGTAAATCAAACTTTAACAACCCTTCAGGGCCAGACTGCCTAGCAACAAAACAATTCATCATTAAGAAGTTTTTGCACTTTATTATAAATTTAGATTTAAAAGAAATGTTGAAATCCCTGGGTCAAATTTTGCTCTCAGTTACTTTGGTGCAAACCAAGAGCAATTTATTGAAGTCAGTGGAGCTGCTATAAATTGAAGGAAGAAAAAAAATTACCTCCATATATTGTGAAAAATATTATTTTATGTTTTAAGTCTAGGGTGTACATACTACTGTTTTAAATATTTACTGCTATATAAATATGGCTATTTTCTCAAACAAATTATTGATTTAGATGTCTTTGTTATTTACACTTTTTGTGCCACAGTCATTTCAAACATATAAAGCAAAAGGCTTGGATCTCAAGTGGTCTGAATGAGCAATTGGATCAGAAAGTTAAAACCAAACCAATCAAATCCTGGTGTTTTAATTAAGCTAAAGAACTAAAACTTCTAAAATTAAAAAAAAAAAAAAGTCCAGATTAAGACTGTTTAGACTTCAGATTTTGTCTTAGTGTTAGTAAACTGATTCTGAAAAAGTCTATTTGATTAAGAGAATATGTGACAAGAAATTCAGGAAATGTCATAACTGTCCAAAATCCATTTTCCCTCATATGTATATATATTTATTTTTCTTCTCTCATACACAGTAAGAGATCCATCTCATTTGTACTGCATATCATAACGATTGAATTGCTGGCCTCGCATCTCGCTTGGTTCAGGCAGGCATCTCATCTTCTACGCAATCTTGGTGAAGTAGCAGAGCTGGTAAGCAGATCACCCCATAGGACTGTCCTTCGTCAGGGGGCACACTATTGAATCTAGTCTTTTATAGACACCATAGGAATGTGCCAGCCGTGTATACTCCAGGCTCTCTTCCTTTTTCTACTATCACAGGATGATTTATAAAGCATCCACCTCTTCCTTAATACAACTTTATAGCTGGTTCTTGCATATCTCAAAACCAAGGGTGTTTAATAACTTTCACATCCCAGTCCTGCCTCTTATAGCTTTAGATGTTTCTGGGTCTTGGCTGACAGAGTTTCAGGTGTGGTAGTCACGTATTTCTGTAGATTTTTCAGGAGAGTTTAATATCAGATTTTTACTATACCATCTGAATAATTTTCTGTAGTTTATTGCTTTGTCCTCTGGCAGTGCTTAACTGCCCTCTTTCCCTCTCCTTCGTCCTCTGCAAAAAATAACAATAAAATAAAATGGACTTGTCAAATCCTAATGGTTTTCACAGTACTAGCTCAGCTCAGAGGCTTGAGATGGCCAGTTTCAGCTTGTCTTTGATTATGTCATATGGGTCAGCTTGATCAGAATATAAATTGTGTTTGTCTTTCTGATTCTAATTCCAAAGGCCTGGTAAATTTTCAATAATGTCAGAAAACAGACATCTGATTAGAGTGATAGATTTTATAACATGAAGCTGTTTCATATTCTGATAGGTTGGGTGATTTTAGTGCTTTGAATGTTAGATTTTTAATTGTAAACAGAAGGTCATCTGCATAGATTAATAATTTGTGGGTGTCTGGCTTGTCCTTTTATTTGCTTTTTGCATCCAGTAGTGTTTGCCAATGTTTCTAGTTATAAGACAGGTAATTGCATGTCTCTGTATACTGTTAGCGGCAGGGGTTTTATTATTACAGATCATGACAGATGGGCATATGTACAGAGCTTTGATTAACACCCCAGATTTATTTTAAAAACCCTATATTTATTGAGCCTGTAGCACAGATAGTCAAGAATGAGACTGATTTTTTTGTTTGTTTGTTTCCTAATATTGTGTCACTGAGACTCACCAGGAGTCAGTATTACAGATGGCTTGTAACAGGACTTATACTAAGACATTTAAAAGCACCTGAATTACTTAGGAGCTTTAAGCTATTGAGGTATAATGAAACTTTCTGAAACTGAGCATTCAATCTGCTTGAAAACCTATAAGAGCTGATAAAAGAATTTAACTTATGAATTACCAAAATTTCTGTAAGTTTTCAAAAATATTCAAAAGAGAGAACTGAAAATCACTAAAATTAAGCAGCCAGAAACAAAAAGTCAACAAAGCAGGAAACCGTGGGTACTTGGAGGCCAACTTAGATGGTGTTTGGGTATCTATCTCTGGAAAGCTTGATGAAACTCTAAAGCACCAAGGTGTTTCCTGGTGCTTATGTGAAACTTATGTTTCACCAAGACAGAAAATCAGTAACTTCTGCTACCTTGTGCGGCATCCCAATAGCACAGAAAGTCTTAGTACCTGTTCACACACCCCAATCAAATCTGTAGGACCCCTTGCCAAAATTCCCTGGTGCCTCTTACCTCACCCCTTGATCTCAGTATGAAATCCAGCAACTTCAGCCACTTCCACTGAAAAATGTAACCAGAATAAAGAAAGGAAGAGGGGAACTAGGAGATGGTCATCAATTTTTAGTATGATAGCCTAAAGCACTTATTTGGATTAATCCTTTTCTGAATCACATCTTCATCCTGAAGGTATTCAAATCCATACTTCCTACCTCTTGCGAGTGTGCTCAATCACTAGGTTTTCTAATAGCTTTGAAGGAAAGAGGGAAGAGACGTCTGTCCTGGTTTCAGCTGGGATAGGTTAATTTTCTTCCTAGTAGCAGGCATAGTGCTGTGATTTGGATTTAGTAGGAGAAGAATGTTGATAACACGCTGGTGTTTTTAGTTGTTGCTAAGTACTGCTTATGCTAGTCAAGGACTTTTCAGCTTCCCATGCTCTGCCAGGTGCACAAGAAACTGGGAGGGGGCACAGCCAGAAGAGTTGATCCAAACTGCCCAAAGGGCTATTCCATACCATGTGACGTCATGCTCAGTATAGAAACTGGGGGTAGTTGGCCGGGGAGCAGCGATTGCTGCTCGGGAACTGTCTGGGTATTGGTCAGCAGGTGGTGAGCAATTGCATTGTGCATCACTTGCTTTGTATATTGTTATTATTATTATCATCATTATATTGTTATTATTATCATTACTATTTTACTTTATTTCAATTATTAAACTGTTCTTATCTCAACCCAGGAGTTTTTCTCACTCTTACTTCTCCAATTCTCTTCCCCATCCCATCGGGGTAGGAGGAGTGAGCGAGCGGCTGCGTGGTGCTTAGTTGCTGGCTGGGGCTAAACCACGACTGCGTCCTAACCCACATTCAAGGGAAGGTAGGCAAAGAAAGGCATAGAGAATGGGGACAAGACTGAGGATCACGGATCTGCAGGGAGCACACAAAGAGGAAGCTTCTCTTCCCAATCTTTGCTCTCTCTACTACAATGATATTTTGCCTTGAAATGCCATCAAATAAATGCAGCACGCCTTTTTTTCTTTAATTCTTCTCTTCCTGACCACCCATATCAACCCTGAAATGAGCAAGGGGAAGGGAAAGCTGCCACAGTACTACCAGTACAGAAGTCCTTTTCACAGGTGGTACCATCCATGTCAATATAAACAAAAATGCATAGGAAAGGAAGAAGATAAACAAAATAATTTGGAGATTTTTCAAAGCAGAGGGTAAGGGGTGGGACTGGTGAATCTGCACCACTGAGCTTGGTTTGGCTAAATGAATAGAATTAGTGCCAATGATCCTTTTCCCTTAAGGGATGACATCTGTGGTTGATTTATCTCTAAATATTTATGGCAAACAGAACCATCCCAGGTATCTCTCTGCCCTGCTAAAGCAGTTCATCACATGTGAAATCTTTGAATCAGAATACTTGGAAATTTAGCTCTGATTGGAAAGGGGGAAGAAAAATATATCCCTATTTTTCAGCATATTAAAGGGGACTTTCTTTGAACTTTATGGTTTAGGACCAAATCAAACTCCTCTGCAGATTTATACTCACATATACATGCTGAACCTCTTTTAAAAGTTATTCATGACCTTTATCAAAAGAGTCAGGTATAATCATGACTCTGCTGGTTTGACCCTATATAATGCTTATCTTTCCTCAGCAGGTATAACCCTTAGACAATTGTTACACATACAGGCAATCAGAAAGACAGACATCTGGCCAGAAAGATGTCTGACCAGAAATATAGCCTTAATCTTCCAGCCAAATATCTTTAGGGCCTCACAAATGACACCAGAAATCAATGTGCGTGCAACTGATTCAAGCCCCAAATCATTCTACTCTGGAAAAAAACCCAAAGATGTCTCTCTAAAGCAGATAACTGCTGATAGGTCAGCTCCACTGGTGGCATCAGTTAATAGGAGAAATGCTTGATTTTGTGGTCTAAATATAGGCATCTAGTGCCATCAGGATATGCCACCTGGTCTCCAGCTGTTCTCCCAAAGGGTACAGCTCTTAAATCTTCTGTCATAGCTGCCAGTCCTCTACAGCACTGACAGATCTATATTAGTAGGATACCCTATGACCTCACAAATGACAGAGATGACTGGGTTTAAGAAGATGCATCCCACTCTACCTCTCCACTGCCTGTAATGGAAGTTCAAGCACTGGCGGCACACATACATAGACTGCTGCACATTGGCATCTACATTTAGGTGCTCTTGACTCCATGTCTCTAAGTCTGCTTTATACCCCCAGAATAGGGATAACATTAGACTCTATGTGGCACAAGTACGGTGTAGATAGAGATTGTCTCACTAGGTACCAGAAGTAGCATGCCCATACTGCATGGAATTTGCCCTGACCTAATTAGCCCAGCTTAGAAACAATAACTGTTACCCTGACTGGAATTTATGGCAATTAATGGCTTTACTGCTTTTTGTGACGTGTGTATTGCTGTACAGCAATTTACCTTGCCTTAAAAGGCTAAGTCCCCTGATTCCCAGCCTGCGCTTTGATTTCATGATGTGCTGCCCTGTATTGCTGTATTAAATTTGATCAGTGAGCCAAAGTGGTAGCTAAGAGGAGACTTTCGAGGGAGATACCCTGAAGTGCCCGATGAAGTCAGTGTTAGAGTTCATGGTTTACATCACCATGCACCACTCACTGGGCCTTTTCTATTTTCTTTCCAGACTACTTTATCCCTCTGCAACCTGACATATATCCCCTTTAAGGCTCCTTGATTCCAGCTTCCTTAAGATCATTTCCTCTCATCTCCTCTGCTATTCCATTTTCACTGCTTGCATTTCTTTCCCATGGCACTCCTTTCCTTCAGCAAATCTGAAGGGAAGCAGAAGCTCTGAAGCACATTAGCTTTAGCTCATTTAAGTTTTTTTCACCTCTGCTCCTTATCCTCCTACTGATGCTGCTCTGTGCCAAGGGAATGGGAAGGAGAAGAGTAGGAGGAAAAGCAATTAGCATACATCGAAGCACAGCTGTATTAACATGCTCCAAAGCACCATGTTATTTTGGCTGAGCAGGCTAGAGCCAAGATGAATGTGGTGTTGCATAGCATGGACATTCACTAACCTTGTCTAAATTCTGAAAAAGCCTGATTCTGTTTGATTTCCACAGCAGCTGTTATTGTGTGACCTGCAGAATTATTCAAGCTCAACAAAGATACTGAATCAGAGTAGCATTGTGAGCTATCCTATTTCTTTACAGAGTAAGGTGGGCTCACAGTGAGTTGAAACCCAGCTCCTGTGGAAAACAAGATAATTTGAAATTTATTGGATAATCTCTTTCTCTTGTTAGCTTGGATGCTCTGAAGCTGAAAGGTCATAAATACCTGTAAAGGGGTTCAGCATTTCTGCACAATGCAATGGAAAATAGAGGGTTGGTCCAAAACTGGTTGACAGGGAAAGCTCAAAAATCCTTTTTTAGGTTTCAGTGCATAAATGTCCTTTGGCTAGAAAAGAAATATAGTAACTAAGGAAGAATGTAATTTCCAGGTTCAGATATCTACACGGAGGTGTTCAGTGCCATTTTAGACACCACTGGTCTTCAGGTACTGCTACAGAAAGATGCTGTTTCCAGTGCAACTCATGGCTTATCTGTGTGTCCTGTGCAGATTTGTATGATTTTTTTAGGGATCAGTACTACAGACCTTGGTTGCAATAGACCTCAGGACGTAATCTACACCAATGCCATGCTCAAATACTGGATAACTTCAAAAGTTACATTTTAGGAACAATTAAAAAACACAAAAGAAGGTAAGAGACTCTGAATTCTAGAAAAATATCTTACTTTTCTGCATTTGGGCAAAATTCATTATTATCTTTAAAAAGAAATCTGAACATGGTTTGATCTAAACTTAGTTTGGGATCTCAGTTTAGTGAAGTGTAGTGTTGCTTTCTTCAGAGATCAGGCCAGGTAGAAGTCCAAGTTTTTATACTGTTGCCAGCAATGCACTTTACCCTAATCCCAGAGAGGATAGCTTAACTACCAGCATCTTCAGTCTTCACAGAAAATGCCAGGAAAAACACAACATGGTGCCAGCAGTAAAGAATTATGTCCCATTAAAATGGGACAGAGACCTTTAATTGAGCACTGAACAGATCTCAGGTAGTCATAATTTCATGGTACTCTCTATCAGGACTATAATTCACTCTTTTTAGTAGGATTTCAATGACCTTGTAATTGGTGTGGAAGTTATGGACTGTATCATGCTAAAACTTTGTATAAATATCACATATCTGAAAGCTCACAGGTCCTATGATTGCATAATACAAGCTCATATTGATTTAATTCTTTACAGCCCCCAAGTCTTCTCACATCCTAAGAGTACCCATGTCAAATTCAGATCCAGAAGAACTTTATTAATGTTAGACCACGATACTGGCAATGAGCATTTGCCACATGTAAGAGACAAAGCTATAGTACTCCTGTTTATACAGAATAGTATATTAATCCAAAACCAGACCTCAGTGGTCTATTAAAGTAAGGATGACATTATGTGCATTTATTTGTTTATATGTGAATGCTGAAAAATCTTTTCTTGAGTTGGTGATTAATCCTTTGATAATCCAATATTAATTTTGACCTCCACCTGGTATTAAAAATTTTGATGTATTAACTGTGTGAAAGATTAAAATGCAATTATTTGTTTAGGACAGCAAATTAACATTTTGATAAAGGGGGATAATGCACAAGCAACTGCTTTTCAAATGTTTAATTTCAGTGATTTCCCTTGTCCTGGTTTCGGCTGGGATAGAGTTAATTTTCTTCCTAGCAGCAGGCATAGTGCTGTGTTTTGGATTTAGTAGGAGAAGAATGTTGATAACAGGCTGATGTTTTTAGTTGTTGCTGAGTACTGCTTATGCTAGTCAAGGACTTTTTCAGCTTCCCATGCTCTGCCAGGCGCACAAGAAACTGGGAGGGGGCACAGCCAGAATAGTTGATCCAAACTGACCAAAGGGCTATTCCATACCATATGACGTCATGCTCAGTATATAAACTGGGGGGGGTTGGCCGGGGAGCAGCGATCGCTGCTCGGGAACTGTCTGGGTATCGGTCGGCGGGTGGTGAGCAATTGCATTGTGCATCACTTGCTTCGTGTATCATTATTATTATTATCATTATTATACTGTTACTATTAGCATTACTATTTTACTTTATTTCAATTATTAAACTGTTCTTATCTCAGCCCAGGAGTGTTTCTCACTCTTACTCCTCCAATTCTCTCCCCCATCCCATCGGGGTAGGGGGAGTGAGCGAGCGGCTGCGTGGTGCTTAGTTGCTGGCTGGGGCTAAACCACGACAGTCCTTTTTGGCGCCCAACGTGGGGCACGAGATAACAACAGATTAATCAGAGTGTATTAAGGAGTCTGTTAACAGTTGCCGGTCACGATATTAGTTCTTCTGATCTGCACCATGTTCTTTTTTTTGCAGCACGCGTTAAAGCTTGCTGTCAGTTTGTGTAGTGTGCTATGCTCTGCAGTGATTCATGATCTTTTGCTTGGGAGGTTCCTTATCAAAGCCCTGACCTTGAGCATTCTTTGGTATTTGGGTTTCATACAGAAGTCACTACTGTACTTCGGGTACTACCTCATAGAGAGAGTTAGCAATTATACTTCTTACTCTGAGAGGCTTGTTGTGGAGGAAATACAGAATGGCACCTTTGCTGCTTTCTTCTATGATGTTTCCTCCTTCATTACAACAACTTTCCTGTATCTTGAACACCCCTGGGCAGTTAAGATACTTCTATTGATAATTCTTGGGAATGTTGTTTCCATTTTGATAAAGGTCAGTAAGCAGTTTAAAAATACCATCCAGAGATCTACCCCAAGGCTGGATAGTTATGAGTGGCAGGGTGTGTGGGATTGTATGCGCAAGTACCTAGGGCAGTGGGGACCTCCAGTGTTTTGGAACTTTACCCCTGAACAAGTGCAGAATCCTGAAGAACTAGTAAAGTATTTGGAAGAAGTATGTTCTCACCCTGGCAACTCCAAAGAGACACAACTCATTGCAACATGCTGGGGACTGGCCCATGCTTATAGAGCCCTGTTTAACACTATTCAGTACCCTCAAGGGAAAGAGAAGGTCTCTGGATCTGATGACAAAACAACAGGCACTGTGGCTACTCCAACCACAGCCACAAGCACTGCAGCTACTCCAACACCCACCACAGGCTCTGTGGCTACTCCAACCACAGCCACAAGCACTGCAGCTACTCCAACACCCACCACAGGCACTGTGGCTACTCCAACACCCACCACAGGTACTGCAGCCACTCCAACCCCAGTGGCAGGCACTGCGGCTAAACCAGAGAACCAACCTGCACCGGTATCAGTTGCCCCTATACAGAAGAAGAAATACACGAGGAAATCAGTTCGTTTAGTAAGGGATGAAGATGAACCAGGGCCATCACGAGAACCAGAGGAGGAAGAACCCATAAATGAGATGGTGACCACCCGATCCCTATCCCTGAGTGAGCTGCGAGATATGCGAAAAGATTTCGGTCGTCATCCAGGCGAGCACATCATCACCTGGCTGCTCCGATGCTGGGATAACGGGGCCAGTAGCCTGGATTTAGAGGGTAGGGAAGCCAAGCAGCTGGGATCCCTTTCCAGGGAAGGGGGCATTGACAAAGCAATTGGAAAAGGGGCAAAACCGCTCAGCCTCTGGAGGCGACTTCTGTCAAGCGTGAAGGAAAGGTATCCCTTCAAGGAGGATGTTTTATACCGCCCAAGCAAATGGACCACTGTAGAGAAAGGTATCCAGTACCTGAGGGAATTAGGCGTGCTGGAGGTGATTTACAGTGACCTGAATGATGAGCGGTTAACCAAAGACCCAGATGAAGTCAGGTGCACACAATCCATGTGGCGGAAGGTGGTACGGAGCGCACCAGCATCGTATTCCAACTCGTTGGCAATACTAGCCTGGAAAGACGACGAGGCACCAACGGTGGATGAAGTGGCTAGACAACTCCGGGACTACGAAGAAAAGCTCTCTTCCTCCCTACGGGCCTGTGTCTCGGCTGTGGAAAAACTGTCTGAAAAAATATGCCAAGAGTTCCAACAACTCAGAGAGGATCTGTCCTACTCCCCACCTGCACGGACCAGTGTCTCAGCCATTAGGAGTCAACGTCCCTATGCTCAAGAGAGAGGATATCGAGGATACACACCACGGGGCACCCTGTGGTTTTACCTGCGTGATTATGGAGAGGACATGAGAAAGTGGGATGGAAAACCCACCTCAACCTTAGAGGCACGGGTGCGTGAGTTGCAAGGAAAAACTATTAGAAAAGGCGGTTCTCCCAGGAAAATTGCAGCTCCAGTTTCCAGTGAGCAGTTCCCGAGACAGAGTAAGAGGGCTAATTTTACTTCCGACCTTGATCAGGGGACTTTTGATTCACATTTACAGGAAGTGAACAACGAATACTGTGACCAGTGTTAGAGGGGCCCTGCCTCCAGCCAGGTGGAGGAAAGGGACAACCGGGTTTACTGGACTGTGTGGATTCGATGGCCTGGAACGTCAGACCCACAGGAGTATAAGGCTCTAGTGGACACTGGTGCACAGTGCACGCTAATGCCATCAAACTATAGAGGGGCAGAACCCATTTGTATTTCTGGAGTGACAGGGGGATCCCAACAGCTAACTGTACTGGAAGCTGAAGTGAGCCTAACTGGGAATGAGTGGCAAAAGCACCCCATTGTGACTGGCCCAGATGCTCCGTGCATCCTTGGCATAGACTACCTCAGGAGAGGGTATTTCAAGGACCCAAAAGGGTACCGGTGGGCTTTTGGTATAGCTGCTTTGGAGACAGAGGAAATTAAACAGTTGTCCACCTTGCCCGGTCTCTCAGAGGACCCTTCGATTGTAGGGTTGCTGAAGGTTGAGGAACAACACGTGCCGATTGCTACCACAACTGTGCACAGGCGGCAATATCGCACCAACCGAGACTCCCTGATTCCCATCCATAACCTGATTCGTCGACTGGAGAGCCAGGGAGTGATCAGCAAGACTCGCTCACCCTTTAACAGTCCCATATGGCCAGTGCGAAAGTCTAATGGGGAGTGGAGACTAACAGTGGACTATCGTGGCCTGAACGAAGTTACACCGCCGCTGAGTGCTGCCGTGCCAGACATGCTAGAACTTCAATATGAACTGGAGTCAAAGGCAGCTAAGTGGTATGCCACAATTGATATTGCTAATGCATTTTTCTCCATCCCTTTGGCAGCAGAGTGCAGACCCCAGTTTGCTTTTACCTGGAGGGGTGTTCAGTACACCTGGAACCGACTGCCCCAGGGGTGGAAGCACAGCCCCACCATTTGCCATGGACTGATCCAGACAGCACTGGAACAGGGTGAAGCTCCAGAACATCTGCAGTACATTGATGACATCATTGTGTGGGGCAATACAGCAGAAGAAGTTTTTGAGAAGGGAAAGAAAATAGTCCAAATCCTTCTGAAGGCTGGTTTTGCCATAAAACAGAGTAAGGTCAAGGGGCCTGCACAGGAGATCCAGTTTTTAGGAATAAAATGGCAAGATGGACGTCGTCAGATCCCAATGGATGTGATCAACAAAATAACAGCTATGTCCCCACCAACTAGCAAAAAGGAAACACAAGCTTTCTTAGGTGTTGTGGGGTTTTGGAGAATGCATATTCCAAATTACAGCCAGATCGTAAGCCCTCTCTATCAAGTGACCCGGAAGAAGAACGAATTCAAATGGGGCCCTGAGCAACAACAAGCCTTTGAACAAATTAAACGTGAGATAGTTCATGCAGTAGCCCTTGGGCCAGTCCGGGCAGGGCAGGATATTAAAAATGTGCTCTACACCGCAGCCGGGGAGAATGGCCCTACCTGGAGCCTCTGGCAGAAAGCACCAGGGGAGACTCGAGGTCGACCCCTAGGGTTTTGGAGTCGGGGATACAGAGGATCCGAAGCCCGCTACACTCCAACTGAGAAGGAGATACTGGCAGCATATGAAGGGGTTCGAGCTGCTTCAGAAGTGGTTGGTACTGAAGCACAGCTCCTGCTGGCACCCCGACTGCCGGTGTTGGGCTGGATGTTCAAAGGGAGGGTCCCCTCTACACATCATGCAACTGATGCTACATGGAGTAAGTGGGTTGCATTGATCACACAACGGGCTCGAATAGGAAACCCCAGTCGCCCAGGAATCTTGGAAGTGATCATGGACTGGCCAGAAGGAAAAAACATTAGAATATCACCAGAGGAGGAGGTGACACGTGCTGAAGAGGCCCCACTGTATAATAAATTGCCAGAAAATGAAAAGCAATATGCCCTGTTCACTGATGGGTCCTGTCGTCTCGTGGGAAAGCATCGGAGGTGGAAAGCTGCTGTATGGAGTCCTATACGACAAGTCGCAGAAACTGCTGAAGGAGAAGGGGAGTCGAGTCAGTTTGCAGAGGTGAAAGCCATCCAGCTGGCTTTAGATATTGCTGAAAGAGAAAAGTGGCCAGTCCTTTATCTCTATACTGACTCATGGATGGTGGCAAATGCCCTGTGGGGGTGGCTGCAGCAATGGAAGCAGAGCAACTGGCAGCGCAGAGGCAAACCAATCTGGGCTGCCGCATTGTGGCAAGATATTGCTGCCCGGGTAGAGAACCTGGTTGTAAAAGTTCGTCATGTAGATGCTCATGTACCTAAGAGTCGGGCCACTGAAGAACATCAAAACAACCAGCAAGTAGATCAGGCTGCTAAGATTGAAGTGGCTCAGGTGGATTTGGACTGGCAACATAAGGGTGAATTATTTATAGCTCGGTGGGCCCATGATGCCTCAGGCCATCAAGGAAGGGATGCAACGTATAAATGGGCTCGTGATCGAGGGGTGGACTTAACTATGGACAGTATTGCACAGGTTATTCATGAGTGTGAAACATGCGCTGCAATCAAGCAAGCCAAGCAGTTCAAGCCCCTTGGGTATAGTGAACGATGGCTGAAATATAAATATGGGGAGGCCTGGCAGGTTGATTACATCACGCTCCCACAGACCCGCCAGGGCAAGCGCTATGTGCTCACCATGGTGGAAGCAACCACTGGATGGTTGGAAACATATCCCGTGCCCCATGCCACCGCCCGGAACACCATCCTGGGCCTTGAAAAGCAAGTCCTGTGGCGACATGGCACCCCAGAAAGAATTGAGTCAGACAACGGGACTCATTTCCGAAACAACCTCATAGACACCTGGGCCAAAGAGCATGGCATTGAGTGGGTGTATCACATCCCTTACCATGCACCAGCCTCCGGGAAAATTGAGCGATACAATGGATTGTTAAAGACTACCCTGAGAGCAATGGGTGGTGGGACGTTTAAACATTGGGATACGCATTTAGCAAAAGCCACCTGGTTAGTCAACACCAGGGGATCTGCCAATCGAGCTGGCCCTGCCCAATCAAAACTTTTACGTACTGTAGAAGGAGATAAAGTTCCTGTAGTGCACATGAAAAATATGCTGGGGAAGACAGTCTGGGTTACTTCCCCCTCTGGCAAAGGCAAACCCATTCGTGGGATTGCTTTTGCTCAAGGACCTGGGTGCACTTGGTGGGTGATGCGAAAGGATGGGGAAGCCCAATGTGTACCTCAAGGGAATTTGATTTTGGGTGAAAATAGCCTATGAACTGAATTGTATAATATTAATTGCTTTATAATACTGTATGTTATCTCTTAACTATATGTTATCTCTTAACTGCATGTTAATATAATAATATAGTAGGTTAATATTAAGTATATAATACTATATATTATGATTGCTATATGCCGCATCAATGGTATTGCAGTAAGAATTGCCCAGCCTAAGGAAAATGAACTTTGATGAAACCATGTTGGAATGAGAACTGACTTCAGCATGCAACAGTCCAACACTGCACACCACCTCTCCTGCTCTGAAAGACTGTGATGACAGATGGAACCCAAAGTCATGGGCTAAATGAACTCAATGGACATTTTAGAGGGATGGGCCATAGACGAAGGGAATGATATCTGTGTGTATATCAAGATAGGGAAAGGGGTGGTGATTAATTGGAACACATTGGAAAGGGGAGGGCCTGTGCATGACGTAGATGGTATAGAATAAGGGGTGGATACTGTCCTGGTTTCGGCTGGGATAGAGTTAATTTTCTTCCTAGCAGCAGGCATAGTGCTGTGTTTTGGATTTAGTAGGAGAAGAATGTTGATAACAGGCTGATGTTTTTAGTTGTTGCTGAGTACTGCTTATGCTAGTCAAGGACTTTTTCAGCTTCCCATGCTCTGCCAGGCGCACAAGAAACTGGGAGGGGGCACAGCCAGAATAGTTGATCCAAACTGACCAAAGGGCTATTCCATACCATATGACGTCATGCTCAGTATATAAACTGGGGGGGGTTGGCCGGGGAGCAGCGATCGCTGCTCGGGAACTGTCTGGGTATCGGTCGGCGGGTGGTGAGCAATTGCATTGTGCATCACTTGCTTCGTGTATCATTATTATTATTATCATTATTATACTGTTACTATTAGCATTACTATTTTACTTTATTTCAATTATTAAACTGTTCTTATCTCAGCCCAGGAGTGTTTCTCACTCTTACTCCTCCAATTCTCTCCCCCATCCCATCGGGGTAGGGGGAGTGAGCGAGCGGCTGCGTGGTGCTTAGTTGCTGGCTGGGGCTAAACCACGACACCCTATTGGCAAGTATTTAAAACAGATACACAATAGGTCAGTAGAAAATTAAAGAATCTTTTTCTTTTCTGTTAAGCTATTTCTGTTTCCTTCTGTGTGGCCAGAATGAAAAGCAGAGAATAAAAGAGGTTTGCCTATTGCTTTTATTCCTGGTCTGCCAGAGGGATATAGACATTACATGGGAGAATCACAACACATTCTTGTAAATCTCCACAGATACATACAATCTAGCATGGTGGCAGCTAAAAGAAAAATGAACTCTGAAAATAACCTTAAATGTGTGCATACTTGGGTGGGGGTGTTTTAATGCCTTAACCTTTTGGAGAGTTCATATTTACATGAATTTTTTAATTCCATATCAAGAAGCTCAGGCAAATGCTGAATAACATCAGAACACTAAATAAATTGTTATATTCCATCTTTCTGAAGCCATCAATCCCCTGTGGTCCAGGAGAAAAAGTACAGCTAAAAATGCTCTCACATATTTTTGCTGGTAGTTCAGGCCATGGGGATACTAAAAATGTTACAATCATATGTATTTTATTAAAAAATATCAGTAAGATCACAGCTGTCATTTGCTACCTTAAATATCCTAGAAGCTCCCAAGCTGCCTAGTCCTGAAAGAGCACTCTTTAACTAAGGGCCAACTCTTCTAATTAATTCAGTATTAAAAAATCCCCAATGCTTCAAAGAGGCAGGATCTGTCTCTAAATGTGGACCCTTTACTTGTTTAGCTACTTGTTTAGCTTCTGCTACCTGTCTGCCTTATTACCTCCACCCAAGAGAAAGGACTGGACCTTTTTTTGTCTTGAGAAAACTCCTGATAGTCCCTGCTGAGTCCTTTGGCATGTTTTCTGAACTTACACACTGCATTTTAAGTCCACCCTGATATTTGAAGTTAGCCCTTCTTTGAGCAAGGGGTTGGAGTAGATCACCTCCTGAGGTCTCTTGCAACCAAAATTGTTTTATGATTCAGTGATTTTTCCTGGGTGCTTGCATCTATCTCATGAAGTATATCCTTTTGTCAGCTGATGGAAACTTTGGAAGTTTTACTGAAAACAAGCCAAAAGTATGATAATTAGCATAGATGTGTGACTTGTGTATTTTCATACCATGATATGTTTGGACTCCTGTAAAATGGTATTTCTCGTAGAACAGAGAAACATTTGTGGCAAGGCAGCAAAATCCTAAGAGCTTTATCTCAACAATGACCATCTAAAACTGTCTGATGCTTATGTCATACTTCAGTTGCCTATTACACAAGTGTCTGGAGGTATTCCTGATGTGCTAAGGTACCTGATGTACCTACCTGCTTTTAAGAGAGATGAAACTGGGCCTGTAGAGGTGGCCAGGTAACCTACAGCCTCCAGAACAGCGCTCCACACTTCTGTCCATGCAACCAACTCTCCCCCTTTGTGTGGGGCTGAATTCCAGATTAGGACACTTAAACATAGGTATCTGTATGTAGCTGCCTGTTCAAGCTCCCTCTCTAATCAATGCAGAGCTAAGCTGAAAGACAACTCTTTAAATATAGGTATCTGGTGCCATTTCTAATGCTCAAGTATAGCCAAGACCTACCAATGGAATGGGCAGATATGACACAAGGTCTGTGGGAGACCTGTGGCCTCTGACCATGTGAAACACCTTACCCTATCTCAAATGATGGGTAATTTCTATTTTTAGGAAAGTGCATCAAGCCATTAGTTATTCCAGTTGATGGTGCCTATGGAGTGATTTGGTTCAATCAAATGAACTGCACGTTGGTGAGTCAGCTGAATACCTGTGGGACTCCACCAGCCAGACTCCCTGCATCTTCACTGGCCATAGCAAGAGTTCAGACAGCATGCACACATTAACAATTACACTTTTCAGATATTCAAATGTAGGTGTCTTAAAGTACATTGAATCCCATACTTAATGTAATTTCTCTGAGTGAGACAGTATCTATTATCAGAGATAGTATAACAGCTGCCCTTGAAACAGTAGGATCAATGAACATCCTAATGTTATTTATAGGGATCATAAAGATATTTATAAGACAAGTTAAAGAATTTACTCTAATTTCAGCTTGTTCCAGAACCCTCTTAAGCCCATGAGAGTCTTACGAACCTCAGTTCAAGAATCAAGAGCTACAAAGTCACTTTTTTAAACAGGTCTGTAGATAGGTATGAGAAAACATAATTAAGTTGCAATGAAGGCATAATAAGTGTGGGATGGATCAAGAATCCTGCCTAAACTCTTGTTTGAGCTCTTAGTCCTTTATAAGAAGATCTGTAAAATCATCACAGCTCTTCTGATGCAAGTGGATAGGAAAATGGAGGAAGCTGGTTCCTGTTTTCTGCCCTTCCCCAAAGGGCCAACCCCAAATGACTACTGGGATATGGTATGCTAGATTAAGGCTGTGCTGAGGCATAGGATTAGAGGCATGTCATACTTAAGGATAACTGAGCTATTTGGGTGGACTACTATTAGGGCTGAGACAAAAATATTGTTTGAAACAGTAGGAACTGAAGAAGGTGACTTATTCCTGGACTCTCCAAGAATTTCAATGCTAGGGTGGACTCAATGCCAGCAGAATTTAATACTGTTACACATCTGTATATGGACCAGGCCACAGGGCTGAGGATAAAACCAGTTTTACAGACACAGTTAGTGTTAGGAGTACGTCCAAAACTATAGGTCACCAAGGATGGAATGGTTACAAGGGATGGTGCTGCATGGACTGTGGCATTCACAGTTAGTTCTGGGTAGAGTTTATGAAGCTATTGTTAAAAGTAGGATTAGTATAATGGTAGGGTAAAGGAAGAATGGAATAAAAACATCAACTGTTTAGTAATGCAAGCCTGAAAGTCTGCAGTAGTGCTCATTCCAGCTTGGGTGAAGGTCTTCTATCCAAGATGGACTTTGCTTATTCAGGTCTCTTCTATCAAAAATAATAGCATGACAGTAAAGAGAGTGGAGAGAATCCTCTAAGCCTAAGAAGGGCAGGGAAGGACTGCTTATGACAGGAGTGAATAAAATTCATTGCGAGATAGTAAAGAACACAGTCAGCAAATCCACAAAACCATACACACATATACACATACAAACACAAACTTCTGGTCCCACATACCACCAACTTTGATTTTATTGTTAAGGCCTTTATGCAACAATACAGTAATTCCAGGATTTCTTTCTCTTGTGTGCTTAACATTATTTCCAACCTTTAGTCTAACCTTAGTCTAGTCACTGTTGCCAAACACTTCTAGAAATAACAAAAATAACCATAAGTCACCGAGCAGCACTAAATTTATTTTGGCAATTTATTAAAAATAATATAACAAATAGACCTCTTCCTGCCCTCTTTTTTTAACCCTATGCTTAAGATGAGTTTCAGTACTACCATAATTGACAGCCACACATAAAATAAAAGAAGAAATTATTGGTACAAGCATCTTAAAATTAATTTTACAGTTGTGTACAATAAATAATACAACTTGTGTCTTCCCTTTCCCCTATTCTGCTCTGCAACTCTGTTCTGGCAGCCACTCAGAGACTGAAAGAAGTAACCATGGTCCCTTTTTTAAAATACTGTAACTTTCATTTGCTCATCTGAGAAATCCCTAAAGCTAGACCATCCCTAAAGCTAACGTAAAATCTAATTATAACACAAGCTCTGCTCATAGAAGTTCCAGAAACAGTAACCAGACCTGAGACAGAAAAAAAAAAAACTTTCACTGGTACAACTCAAGCCCACATTTTACATTAGTGGTCTACACACAATGCAACGATAATTATATCTCTATTATATTCTCAACCTTACACCTATCCCTAACACTGGTAAAGCTGACTGTTACAGGTGACACTGGTGAAAGTTGACTGTCAGACCCTGAAACCAAAGGTTATAACAATAATCTGAGCCTCATATAAAAGCAGAACTGGTTTTCTTTTCTTCTATGTACAGTCCAGTATACAAATTTTAAATATTTCCATGCTCATTTGTTTTATGCTAACCATAGTCCTAATTTTAACCCTGTCCACTGCTTACTTTCCAGCCATACCATCAAGCTGGAAGAACAATAGTGAGCCACTTGGCTCATATACGTGAGGTTTTTTCTGTAGTCTGGAAAGAGTATCACAAAAATTGTCTCTCTTCCTTATTTTCTGATCCCTAATACTAACCTTAACCTTAGCTCTAGATTTCCATATTCCTCAGTCATTGATAAGAATTAAAATGATAACTATGATCCATTGGCTAAGCAATTTGAAATTATTTTATTTTGAAGGTCTTAAGTCAGTACAATAGTGATCTGCTCTCACTTTTTGAAAATTAACACTAACTTTGCTATAGCAATTTTGCAACCACCAGATGTATCTTGGAAAAAAAAATAATTATAAAGAAGTGGTTCTTATGAAGGCACTGTCTGCAATATACAACCATAATTATAGCACTCATCTCCCTCATTCCCATAACTCTAACCCTAACCCTACTGTGCTTCTCAGTCACAGATAAAAGTAACCAAAGATAAGCCATTTTTCAAAAAGACACAAGCATGAATATTACTTTTCTTATATAACGTATAACCATATTATACCATTTGTCCTATTCCTTTTCTTATTCAAAAAACTGTTAGAAAATTTTCATGAACCCATGCAAGTTGTCACAAAAACCAAACATCCCCCACCCCATGTTCTCATTAACACCTATATTCAGCTTAACTCCTGGGTAATACTCAACACTATCACAAAAGATTATTGGTATTTCCTCCAATCCAACCCTAATCTTTCCTATTGAAACATTAACCCCTATTTAACCCCTGAACTGTGGTATTTAAAAAGCTGCACAATCACCCTAATCAGACAAAATAAAGGAATATCAATGTCAATGCTCTTTCCAGTACACTTATCTTTCTGGATTGTACCATACATGCACCACCACCACAGATAAGTTTCAATTCTTTCTTTTCCCAAACCTGACTTTAACCAAAACTTCACCCATCTTGTGATCTCCAGACTGAGCTAAAAGCCTGTTCCTGCAGGGAATAGTAATGCTTGGCTGTTAGTCTATGCCATCAATCATTTTACTGTGAGGGTCACTTATAATACACCAATAGACCCAGGCCTTTCTTCCACTCTTTTCTTAAAGCTGCCACTATCCTCCCTGGTTGGAAAGTTTCCACAGAACCTTAGATGATCCCATCACAACAACCAGCCTCAGCAATAGTTTTGTTTTTCATGCTGCATAAAACATAATCACAAATTTGTCCCATCCCTCTCCTAACCTTAAAACTACAAGTTTTTGAAGCATCAAAGAGTGCCAAAGGTTCTGAAAAGAAAATAGGAATTAGCTCCAGCTGCCCCCAGAACTCATTTTGTCATGCTGTGTAGTTCCAAATACTGACCATTCTGGAGTAGCCTACCCCAGATCCTTCTCCTCAATGTATTGCCATCCATAACTTTAATTCTTGCTGTTTACAAAATTCCTCAGCTCCTCAGGTCTCCTCCTTAGCTCTCTGCAAGAAATAAGTTATAGCCTCCAAACAAAAAAGTACTCATTTTCCTTTCCTGGGTACGCTACTATTTAAATCTTCTTGCTGCTTCTCTTTCAGAAGCTTTAACCTAATGCTAAACATAAGCCTCTCTTTTTGAAAAATATCTGTGGACCCCAGGAAGTAAAAACCTAAAAATAAGTGATTCTTATGAATATCAGCATTCACTATATCCTTAAAGATTTGTCAATAGACTGTGTCTGAAAAGTTTTGGCTTTTTTTTTTTTTTTTCTAGCCATGGACCGATTTATCCTCTTTAGTAAATTTAGTTGACTCCAAGAGTATCCAGTGAAAATGGACTGGTGAGAAGGTGGGGTACAGGTCAGCAGCAACAAGGAGGCATGTCTGGAGAGAGCTGAGATATGTGTGAACTGTTGCTTTGAACATAGACCAGCCAAGGAAGAATGGAGAAGAGGAGAGGATGCATAGGTTGGGATGACTTGTAATGATTTTTGGACAGATTGGCTGTTGTGGAATGACATGCAATAGGGCATAGCTTGGGCTTAAAGACTGGATTTTGGAAAGGAAGAAGAACTGGATATTAGGAAAAAAGATGTTATGGGTCACTCCTTCAAACTTTAGCTTGATACCTTCTCACACCTTCAGACAGTAGTTACTGGCCAAGGCTCAGTATGTACTAGGAAAATAGTATAAAGGCAAAATTACAGCAGTTGAATAGGACCTGAAACAGCCAAACAAATTAACTAGTTGTCCATGTGTTCAAACACCCATAAACCCCATATTTAAGACATCAAATGGGAGCATGTGACTAGATACACATAAAACTGGGAAAGAGTTAGAGATTATAATAACAATAATAACAATAATAATAATAATAATAATATAACAACATCAACAATGAAGAACTGCATAGAAACTATCAGATATACAGTATACACATATAACCTATGCAACGCTACAATCCTGGGGAAGAGTGGCTGGAAAGCTTCCAGGCAGAGAAGGACCTGGGGGTGCTGGTAGACAGCCGGCTGAACGTGAGCCAGCAGTGTGCCCAGGTGGCCAAGAAGACCAATAGCATCCTGGCTTATATCAGAAATAGTGTGGCCAGCAGGAGCAGGGAAGTGATCGTTCCCCTGTACTTGGCACTGGTGAGACCACACCTCAAATACTGAGTTCAGTTTTGTGCCCCTCGCTACAAGGAAGACATTGAGGTGCTGGAGCATGTCCAAGGAAGGGCAATGAAGCTGGTGAAGGGTCTGGAGCACAGGCCTTATGAGGAGCGGCTGAGGGAACTGGGGTTGTTTAGCCTGGAGAAGAGGAGGCTGAGGGGAGACCTTATCACTCTCTACAACTACCTGAAAGGAGGGTGTAGTGAGGTGGGTGTCAGTCTCTTCTCCCAAGTAGTTAGTGATAGGATGAGAGGAAACGGGCTCAAGCTGTGCCAGGGGAGGTTTAGGTTGGATACTAGGAAAAATATCTTCTCTAAAAGGGTTGTCAAACATAGGGACAGGCTGGCCAGGGAACCGGTTGAATTACCATCCCTGGAAGTATTTAAAAGACGTGTAGATGTGGTGCCTGGGGACATGGTTTAGTGGTGGAGTTGGCAGTGTTAGGTTGATGGTTGGACTGGATGATCTTAAAGGCCTTTTCAAACCTAAACAATTCTAAGATTCTATGATTCTATACAAAATATGTTTGATATTACTGAAGGAATGATGATGATGAAACTCAGGCTACCTTCCCATTCACGCTTTTTTTTGTTACTCCCTTTCCTTTGACTGGAATGGACTATGGATGGGGTTTTTTGTGTTTAACGCTCACTGTGAAAGGGGCTGGAATTGGTTGTGTATCAAGAGACACAAATATTAATGTCATATGTCACTCAGGGCTACAGGTAAAACTGACAGATGCTCAGGATTTATTCTGCATTTGCTAAGAAGAGGCTGATTAGAAGTATATTTATAAAGGATTTTTACAAAGACTGCAGGTTTTGGAAAAGCCTCCAAACTAATCCAGCATAGGTACTGATATGCTCCACAAATGCTGTGACTGGACAAACACTTGGACCATGTTGTGCTTGAAAAGAGATTTATTTTGGAAGTATTGCAAACTGCTTAGAAATTCTGACATCATGTTTATCAGAGGGAAAATAAAGGAAGAAGGTTTAACAGTCTCATAAACTGAATCATCCTCCTTTGCATCACAGGCCACTAGTCATGCATGTACAATAAAGATTTCCAAGGTCTCAGCATTGAGATGTGTCACTGGATAGAGTATAACTTAAAAGACTGTAAATGTATTCCTGCAGGAAGAAACTATCTATTTCCCCAGACTTTCTGGCGGGATTAGATTGATTTTAGCACTGTATATGCATTTTAAAAATCCACTGCAAAATATTCAAGAGAGTGCTCCACAGAGAACATCGGATAGGACATTTTTCTTAAGCATATGGCAGAAAGCATATTAGCATGAGTAACTTCTATGACATTTCCCCCTCCTCCCATCCCCAGAATTGCTGTGAGGCAAATACAGCGTGTAAGTGAGGATCTGGAAGAAGAAAAGAAACAAGTAGGAGTTGGAAATCAGGGCTGGAATTCAAAATCAGAGGATTCCTGAGGCCCAGGTTTTCTCCTTAAACAGGCAGTTGCATTTTGGTAGCTCTTGAAACAAAAATTCTCAAAATTCAGAAAGTCCTAAGTCAACTGATGAACCTGTGAAGGGATTTTTGAGTGTATTTACACATCTGTGTAATTAACCTACTAATGAATTTCTTGTGACTGGGACTTTTAACATTCCTATCTCTACTACAGACCTACTTTGGCAAATTACATAATTGCAATGTGCCTCAACTCCCCATATGCAAAATTAGAATAACAGTGCTTCCTTTCTGTAATCTATTTAGGTTGTGAGCAATCTGCAAAGGAAACTGGGTCTACCAGTGCCAGAGGCTACCCCAGATCATCTGCATCCACTGCTAACAATGAAAAGCTCCAGACACTTGCAATCTTGCTACATTAAAAATAAATCTGAACACAGGAAAGTGTAAGAAACCATTTTCATCCTCTCCTAGTCTAGTCTTTGTGACAATCCTGGAAGGCCCAATAAGGCTATAAAAATAATTATCGCAAGTGATTTCATAAAAAAAAAAAAAGCAGCAGATAGCAGATTTTCTGTTCCTCCTCAGTCATCCGGTATCAGCAATGTGATAATCCTGAACTCCAAATACTTCATTATACCCATGCACTGGCCTGTATGTCATTTTATACAGTCATGAACATATACTAGGGAACGCATGGTAGGGAAATGTAGCAGGTTTTCCTGCACCAAAACCTTGATAGCTGAGTTCCAGAAAAGGAGTGATCAAAACCCCAAGATACTTCATCAGCTTTGTTCCTTTGCCTAATTAAGACCTCAGCTGCACCGGTCAGTAGTTTGACTGTCCTGCCTTGCTGTCTTTACTCTTCTTTGCCTTAGATAGAACTCTGTGTGATGCCCCAAATCCATGTTGACTGCATGTGCTCCTGCAGTTTGAGAATTAGAGCACTCTAAATGGGAGTGAGCATCTCAAATTTTGTGTCAGATTGGTGCTAAAATGTGATTTCATAGAAAAAGTGGCAAGATGATTTTTTTAGACAAAACGCGAACAGCCAACCGTATACCAGTTGCAGTTTCAAGTCTTCACTAATAAATGTGCTATGAATGAAAACTTTCTACTTTGTTAAACTGCAAAGCAAACAATAAAAATAAATTATTATGGTGGACTTTTTTCAGCATTACCACATTCATGGAAGCAAGTGAAACAACTGAAAAGGTTGTTTAACTGATAAGTTCTGCTTTTCAGTCATGCTATTAGCATGTTTCTCTACTAGAGTTTTCAGACTCAGAGACCACTGAGATTTCTAATTTGGGCTTTCATAACCGGAACAAAGTTGATCTCATTGAAGCTGGCAGTGGAGAGACTAAGCGAATCCTAGGAGTAATTTCGAATGACAAAAAAAAGTCAGGCAGCATTCAGCTTCAAAAAGTTAATGGTCCTCTAGGCTGAGATCTTAATACAACAGGAAGACAGTCAAATTATGATCTCACCAAGACCCAGATAAAGTGACACTTTTGTGTATCATCATGTAGACCGAAGAGACCAATCCAGGTAAACAAGAGAAAACGCTGCAGACATAGCAGGGCCTTCTTACAAAAAGTTCCTGGGTGCCGCAGTCAGAAGCTGGAACAGATTTCAGAATGTGTTATCACTGCTCAGAGACAACCCAGGGACAGGCATTGTCACACAAGTGATGAGTGGACAAACATGACAAAAAAACTGCAAAAGGTTGGATTTTCCACTTTTTGTAGCACTTCAGTGCACCAGGCTTCTCCCCTGCGTTGGTCGTTGTATCCAGCCTTGCCATCAGGTTTTGCCATTAAGAAATTTGTGGGTTTTCACATTTCTTACCATATTGAAAGTTACTAAGCTATTTAGTGTGAGTTCAGCTTTGAGCTACAGTAGGAGCTGGAATTCCTGTTACACTGACAGCATCAATAGTGTATTTTTAATAAATATTGATATCAGCTATTTAGATTTTAAGGCAATTTGCATAGCTGTCCTGGTATTTACTGAAGTTCCTTAATTTCTGTAGTATAGTATGTAAAGGCTGTAGTATAAAAGTGAGAATAAAACTGTATTTAAAATGCTAATTCCCTTTAAATGTTTCTGCAGCCAAGCCCTTCTAAGAAGAATGTGCAATTATCTATTCAGCAGTGACTCCAGATAGATGACTATGTGTCCCTCTCATTTTAAAGACAATTTCCTTACAAATTATCAATTATTTTCCACTGTGAAAGGGAGTATGAAATTTTAAAAGCAGAATAAGAAGATGGCTTAGGATGAGGAACAAGGGGTGGAGTTTCACCCTGAGAGGGTTTTTTTAATCAAGATAACAAGGTTATGCAGTTCTCCTGCTTTTTCTCTATCTCAAACTTTTTTATAAAGCTTGAAGCTGATGGAGAATGACAGAGTGCTTTTCACCCACAAGACATGAGATTATTTAGTATACATAATACCCTCCAAAAGTAAGTCCAAATCATGGCATTTTTCAAGCTTTTCACATGAGCAGGTGGATTGTGTTTTTGTTGCAGCCTTCCCTCAAAGAGATCAGACTTCACAGGTCTTGGACTAATTTGCACAGAGGGCAAATCAGAAGGACATTAACAACCAATATAAGCACATTAATAAGCCTTGACTAGTTCATTGGCTGGCAATCAGGAGAGCTGTGGCCTCAAGCAGCTACAGAGTAACTGGGCTGAATTTTTGTGTAGCAAAGTGGCAGATGTTGTTTACATCCAGTGTTGGAGGATTCCCCTTGAATGCAAGCTCAGATTGGACTGTGACAGACTGATCTGGCACAACAGAGCACTCCACTCCTTTTTAGGTAAGTTTAACAGAAAATAAATGGATTCCCCCCAGTATTCACAAACAGCTCTAACCCTGAAATAATTATGCCTCTGTGCCAGCATGTGTGAAGAGAATGACAACAAAAATACACTTCAAAAGTAAAATTTTAGTAAATGCCCAGCATTAAGTACTCTTTAAATTTCATAATACATTCTCCACCACGACTTTCATATTCTTTCTCAGAGCATAAAGGAAGCATGGACACACATACTTATTTTTTAGAATGTGTGTGACGTAAAGGCTACTGCTCTGAGCAGTATTTGTAGAAAGAATTGGGAACACAGCACCTGACCTGTATCCTCACTAACTCCTGTGCTTGAAGATTTCCAGGACTTCCAATGAGTCCTTCAAGGAGCTCTTGAGTTGCCTATTCCAGACTGTGGCTCTGGTGATACCTCAGTTCACACCTCCCAGGGAAGACTCTTCCTGGATGGCACTCAACATTTTCCTTTTTCCCTTATCTTACCTATAAGGAGCAAATTCTGCCCTTACACAGATCTGCAATCACCTTATTTTGGTCACACATCTCCATTTATTCTTTCCATCAGTCGATATAGCCCAACCCCACAGGATTGCTTTTGGTATGAGCTATAAGGGTGTCACAGGCATTTCTGATCTGTAAAAACCCTTAAAGGACAGCATATATAGGACTTGCTACAATCCATCCCCACATACCAGTACCCATTTTCCAATTTTCAGGCCTCATTTATATGCTTATATATTTTTTTCAGCAGAACTGTAACAACCAGATATGTAGGCAAATCAGAGATGCGGAATCTCCTGCCATAGTAGTGGCACCTGTGTGATATGTCACAAAAATTCACTCTGGGAAAGGTAACACCTCAGCTGAGTGACACTCCTAGGATGTTCTTCACAAGAGGAAATAAAGGCATCTTCTTTGTCCGGAAAATGCAGACTCAAGAAATTTTATCCATGTAGTTGCTCAGGACTGAGCTACTGAAAATTGCATTTTGGAACCTAAATTCTCCTGAGGTAAACTTATATTCATGCTGAGACTGTGATAATTTGTCATTACTGCCCTTCATCTGATGGGAAGACTTCTCCTTAAATATTTTAAAGGGCTCCCCAACAGATGGATAATGCTGCTGCATGATCCAAAATGCAGTGCTAAAAAGTTATGTTTTTACATAAATTTTTAAATAAGATTGGTGCATTTAATATTGTCAAATTAAATGTCATGTCTGGTGGATAAAAGTGTTCCTCTTCCTTGTAAACATCTCTTTAAGAGAAAAACAGTTAAGAAGATCCTGAACTGTATATGAATGTTTTATTGGAAATCTGAGTTTTCTGAACAAGATCTAAACAAATAAAATAATTTTATGTTTGCACAATAATACTAATATGATCAAAATATAATTTTAAAAATAAAAATGTGATGTTCCTTTCTAAAAAAAAGGTCACATTCTTGCAATTTCTGAACGATTCCTTTGAATTATTTATGAAATCAAATCTTGTAAAACAACATAGTATTGGGGATGCTCTGAATTCAGAAAAACAGCATCATTTGATGGAGAAACTTCTGCAGAAAACTTCTGAAAAGTTCCACAAACTGCAGCCTATTAAAAGGAATCTAGCAAAAAATTTCTACTCTGGAAGTCTTACAAGAGGTGTTTGCATGCTCTGTACATAATATTCTTCCCTCCAAAGATTTTTTTCTTTCTAATATAGATTTGGTTTTTTCTATGTCAGTAGATCTTATACCCATATGGAGAATATCTCTTGTGAACCAATTTTTTCCCAAACTTCACAGTTCAGCTCCAAAGTGGAGTAACAACAGTGCTTGAAAAAGAAATAAAAATCCTACCGCAACTCCCATGTATACACTGTGAAATAGCAACAGTACACCTTCAATCCCTTCTTGCTTTTTTTTTTTTTTTTTTTTTTGGTAAATGTCACCAGCCTGCCAAACATAAAACTGGTTCTATCCTGGTATTTATATTACTGCAAAATCTGAACATCTCTATATCCTTGGAAGAGAACCAATTTTCTACCTTTCTACCTGATTTCTTTGAAAATTGCAGGAGAGAGATCTTGGAGAAAATGGAGTTTGTAGTGCTTTTAAAATAAGCAGAAGTGCAAAACTCATTGAATGAAGGAAAAATAATGAGATGGCTTTTGTCTGTAGTTGTAGGAATCATCAGAATTGTAGTTTTCAACCAAAAAGAGTATAATCTACCATTGCAATTCATTTATGACAATATTTTAAAATGGCTTGGTGTTTCTATTCCTTTTCTTCACTGCCCCTGGATTGGGATGAGAAAGACAAGTACCTCATTGCATTCTACAGATGCTGACACAAAATTTCATTGTCAGAGCAAGCCCAGGCAGAGTGCCTAACCTTTTAGCCCTGTGGGCTTCCAGGCATAGTACATCTGCTGCAAGGGACAGTAGGCAGGCACTATTGGGTAGATAAACAGTAGTTCTCAGAATATTTTAAAAATAATATGTGAAACACCGAAAATGGACTTAAGACAGAGGGGAAGCTTACGGGGGAAAAAAAAAATTATGGCAATTTATCCCATTAAGTGCTTTACACAGCTGATAGGCAAGGTTGAGCAAGTGGAAGATCTTTCTCTGCTTTCACAGAAAAGTAGAAGAAGAGCAGTAGTCTACAGGGAGGATGAGAATACAAACCAGTATGGGTGAGGCTTCCTCTGTAGCACATGCATGCAGGCATGGGGACTGACTGCTTAATGTGCCAGAAGATAAACCGATGTTTACTCCTTCCCAGGTAAAAATGTCTATTGTTTCTTTTATTCCTCCTCTTTGCAAAAAACTAGTGCATCAGTGTGGATCCCCAAGCAAAACACAGCAAAAGTCTAGTATTTTGTATTACCAGCCAGCTTTTTCAGCATAACACTGAGCAAAACTGAGGGAAAACATGGAAGACAATTTCTTTCAGAATGTTAGTTCCACATGCCCCATAAAACAAGGATGGGGAAAAAAAAGAGATAGATACACCTAATGTAAAATAGGTGGAAAAATTAGTGTCAAACTGAAGGATGGTTGTTAATCTGATTTCTTCAGAAATAAATCTTTCTGTGCTGTGGCAAGATGCAATGCCAAGTCACATAACACCACCACAACAACTACAACAAACAGAACACCCCAGGAGCACTTACCAAGCATAGAAAAATAATAAATAATAACAGAGTATTTTACATTTCTATAGTACCTTTAATCCCAAAGGATTCTGAAACACTTGACAAGTTTAAACATCCACACAGATTTATATACAGAAAAATTCTTCCACTGCTGAAACAGATAACTTTCATAAACAGCAGTATGTAAGTCAGAAAACAGAGAAAATTAGTTAATACAAATGAATCCAGAGAGGAAATCTTCTCTTTTTCCTGTGTTGTAGTGTAGAAGGTCTGACAGAAGAGGAAGGAGTTAGATTCTGACCCAACTTGCTGCTTCTAGTTTAATTCTTCATTTATTTTGGAGTTTTCCTCTGAAGAAACCTGATATTCAAAACCCATCCGGACATAGTCCTGGGCAACCTGCTCTAGCTGATGCTGCCTGAGCCAGTGGGTTGGACTAGATGACCTCAGGATGTCCCTTTCAATCCAAATGATTCTGTGACTTTCCTGTAGAGCTGAAGCAAAAATTTCTTTGGTGGTACATGGAAGCAATTGTACAATTTCATCATAAATACCTACCTGCTTATTTCCTCTTGATCTGTGAGAGATTCCAGCAAGGCATCATATAAGGACCAAGGCGATACTTTTCCAATAGTGATATCTAGTACACAGCCTTCAGAAAAATAATTTTCTTTGGTACAAGATAATGGATTTTTTTCCTTCATGGAAAACTATGAAAAAGGCCAACTGCTGGTCTCACAATCTAACCAGCTAGTAATGGTAGCTGGTGGGGAATGCAGAGTCCGCAATGCTCTAAAATCTATGGTCTGGACATTGGGATTGCAGAGTATGCACATCTGCAGCATTTGTTCTTCATCCATATTGCAGATCTGGAAATCCTATTGTGCAAGACACCTCAGCAGTCTCACTGAGAGCATCATGTCTTCAAAGGCCATCGTGGAAAGTCTCTGTTGCATAGAAAAACAGAAGCTTTCACAACCAGAAGTTTATGAACTCTCTAAGATAAATGGTCACTCATCCTAACCTAAACTTATGAAGCTATAATATATTTGAAGATGTTAGGGAAGCTGGCAAAAAGTTCAGATCAAGTACTCAAGCAGGCAGGAGTTTTTTATCAACACACAAAGCTCAGGGGTGTCTCCCAAGCAGATATTTCAGACTAAAGTTCCCAGTATAAAATATCTAGCTGATTTTACATATGAGGTAGGCAAAGAGCAAAACCCAGAAAAATATTTCAGAAAACCCAAAACATTTAAGTGCCCAGCTAGTTGTTCTGGAATAATTCCTGAACAACTAACTACAGGTTGGCCATATTATAAGTAACCTCATCTGAAATCCACAGTGTGAAGAAAACATCAGAGAATTAAAATTTAAATCTTGATAAATATACACACACATGCACACACACTCTCCTGACATTTAAAGGGCAATGCTTAGCCAGCTGTGTTTCTATTTTCCTTCATGATTCACAAAATTATGGTCCAAGCTAATAATAACACATAGCAAAATACCTTCTCTCCATATTGCTGTGCTTTATGAAAAGCTTTTTTAAGATAACAGTGCCAAAGCAGCAGTTGCTGGCCAGGTTAAACTGGTGTTGAAACGGAGGGAAGCACTCTCCTCTGTCATTGCTGAGAAACAAATATCATCCCAGTCTGGTTCACTATTGGGGTTTACAGAATAAATGAGGCTATATTTTTATATAAAATGCTGCCACAGCCAAGAAAAGGCCAGCTTTATTGAGGTTTTATACAGTGGACTAACAACTGAAATGTTGGTGAATAAGAAGAAATCTTCCTCCCAGACACTAGAGCTTAGATCAGTGCCAGACCCTCTAAAATCTCCCATCACCCTCTGACATGACGTGGACAGACAGGGGCCTACTGGAACAGTCGTATGCTGGAAATGAGTAACTGAGCATCAGGGATCAAGTGCAGTACCTAAAATTGAATGGCCTTCAGCCTGTGCTACCCTACCTTGATATCGATGTCTCAAATTGACTTCTACAGGGTGAAAAAAAGCATGAGAACAGCTGTGGCATGATATGGGAGGAGGAAAACAGGAAGCCAGTACAATGGAGTGATTTCCCCCATTTTTTCCTGTTAATGAGGATATAAATATACTAAAATACATTTTTTCATGTTTGCTGTACTGAGTCTTTGATGGCTACCGACTCTGAAGGCTCAGAAAATAAAGGGAATATTGACAGAGCAAAACAGAGGGCTCCTGCAGTGATCTTATGTTCACAGACCCGTGAGCCAGCCACCTTTCACTGGTACAGGCCTGGGTAATGCAGAAATGTTTCCGTGGGCACTAAAACTACTAAATGCTACTAGTGTCCACAGCAACGTGCATAGGAAGCTGACATTTCTAGCAAGCATAGAAACAAAGCAGCCATCACACTGATTTATTTGGCACATTAACACACAGAAGTTCACAAAGTCTGGCTTTAAAGAAAGGGAACATACGTGTGCAGTAGGACCACTCAGCTAGGTTTGGTTCTGCATAGTGGTAATACTACAAGACCTGCAGGGCGTGTTCTGTTCCCTGGAGGCAATGAATGTGCTGTAAATAAGGAACAGTTCTCCAGGTTGCTTTGTCTGCATCTCAGCAGCTGTGGAAGGGCAACTGGGAACGAATCAGCTCTGCAAGCTCCCATCCAAGGAGAGGTTCATCTTGAGCGAACTCCACAGGCAAGTACAGGTCAACCAGGGGATCAGGCCCAGCCAGCATGGGTTCACAAAAGGCAGGTCCTGCTTGACCAACCTGATCTCCTTCTATGACCTGGTGACCCGCCTGGTAGATGATGGAAAGGCTGTGGATGTCATCTACCTGGACTTTAGCAAAGCTTTTGACACCGTCTCGCATAATATCCTCCTCGGGAAGCTGGCAGCTCACGGCTTAGACAGGCATACTCTTCGCTGGGTAAAGAACTGGTTGGGTGGCCGAGCCCAGAGAGTAGTGATAAATGGTGTTAAGTCCAGTTGGCGGCCGGTCACAAGCGGTGTTCCCCAGGGCTCTGTTTTAGGGCCAGTCTTGTTCAATATCTTTATCAATGATCTGGATGAGGGGATCGAGTGCACCCTCAGTAAGTTTGCAGACGACACCAAATTGGGTGGGAGTGTCAATCTGCTCGAGGGTAGGATGGCCCTGCAGAGGGACCTGGACAGACTGGATCGATGGGCCGTGGCCAGCTGTATGAGGTTCAACAAGGCCAAGTGCCGGGTCCTGCACTTCGGTCACAACAACCCCATGCAACGCTACAGGCTTGGGGAGGAGTGGCTGGAAAGCTGCCTGGCCGAAAAGGACCTGGGGGTGTTAGTAGATAGCCGGCTGAACATGAGGCAGCAGTGTGCCCAGGTGGCCAAGAAGGCCAACAGCATCCTGGCTTGTATCAGGAATGCTGTGGCCAGCAGGAGCAGGGAGGTGATTGTGCCCCTGTACTCGGCACTGGTGAGGCCGCACCTGGAATACTGTGTCCAGTTTTGGGCCCCTCACTACAAGAAAGACATTGAGGTGCTGGAGCGTGTCCAGAGAAGGGCAACAAAGCTGGTGAAGGGTCTGGAGCACAGGCCTTATGAGGAGCGGCTGAGGGAACTGGGGTTGTTTAGCCTGGAGAAGAGGAGGCTGAGGGGAGACCTTATCGCTCTCTACAACTACCTGAAAGGAGGGTGTAGTGAGGTGGGTGTTGGTCTCTTCTCCCAAGTAGCTAGCGATAGGACAAGAGGAAATGGGCTTAAGCTGCGCCAGGGGAGGTTTAAACTGGAAATTAGGAAAAATTTCTTTACGGAAAGGGTGGTCAGGCATTGGAACAGGCTGCCCAGAGAGGTGGTGGAGTCACCATCCCTGGAGGCGTTTAAAAAACGGGTAGATGTGGCACTTCGGGATATGGTTTAGTCTGGTCTACCCTTGATTAGTCTAGAGTGGGCTTGGTAGTGTAGGTTAATGGTTGGACTGGATGATCTTAAAGGTCTTTTCCAACCTAGATGATTCTATGATTCTATGATTCTATGATCCAGTGGTCACCACTATGGCAATATGCCAGAGAAACTTAGTTTTAGAGTATATGCCTATTTTCTGCAGGGAAAGACATTTTTTTCCTGTGTCAGAGGAAAAGCAATAACCCTTGGTTAGTCCAGTGTCAAGACCCTAAACCCAGGATTAATGTGCTGAGTAGCATCAGAAGACACCACTTACCCTGAAGATATAGAAAAGGATTTATCCTCAGTTAAGAAGCAAGAGAAAGGAACCCACAAAAAGGGTGGGCAGGGCAGTGCCATGTGCACGCTACAACATGTATGCTGCAGAGTCATCACTGGGCTCTTACATTCACATTTTCCTGATACCCTGTCATGAATTCAGGGAAGGAATTTGATACATGAAACAAAGGCAAAAGGATAATTAATTTGCAAAGTACTAGCAATATTGGTTTCTAAAAGGAACAGATATATTCATACTGTTATGACAGATGAGTAAAAAGAAAGGGGAAAAATGCACAGGGTACAAGCTGTAGCGGTAAGAGTAAAGGATGTGACTAACAGCACAGCCTTTCCGACATTTAAAAAACACAGCGGCATAGTGGGTCTGTTGATAGGAGTAACCATTCGTTCCTTAAAACTGCATAATAAGTAAGCGAGGTTCACATGCCAACCAGAAGTCAAATGCAGAGCAGGAAAGTGAGAATTCTTTAATAAAGCTGCAAAAGAGCCTACTGCAGCTGTGTGTGAGTCTCATTAAAAAAGAAGGTGGAGGCAAACCTTTGGATCACATTCATTTGTGATGCCAAAACTGAGAGAGTAGGAAGTGCACCAGAGAGAAACAAAATACTCTGTGGCATGGGAAGAGTGGTCTTCATCCCTCTGCCTACTGCAAAGGGGCCCTAGGAGTCACGGTCAATGAGGGTAATTCATTGTATCTTATGGAACTGAAAATCAGATACAGTCCTTCCCAAAGGTTATTGTCAAAAAGAACTTCAAAGTTTAATCTGAAAACATGAAGGACTGTAAAGAAGTGAAGCCAGGTAAGCTCCTGATGACACTTCATGTGAAGTTGCCTGAGGAAACCTCCAATGAAGACAACAGCCTATATCAGGAGTTACTCTGTATATTTACAAAGTCTCAGTAAAGGCGTGCTTAGAGAGAAAAGAATCAGTCCTGAGTTTTAAATGAAATTTTCCAAAATTTTGACTGATAAATATTATACTGTCATTTTTCTATAAATTATTTCACACACATGACCTTGTTGTCTTCCTGGATCAACTCCTAATGACTGTGATTTTTTAATTCAATTGTGTGTCAAGGCTTGGTGCAACCCTTAAGGACTACACTTTCTGCAACAGCATGTGTGCATTCAAGGGAGATGCACCACTGACTGAAGGAAGAGGCATTTGAATTAATTTTTTCTAAACTTATAATATCAAAAATTACACAGGACAGGGCCCAAAGAGAAGGTTTTATAGATTCACAGCAGGGCTCCCAAAAAACTTTGGATAAGATATCAGTGTGAAAGGAAGAGCTGAAGCAATAGGGACCTCATCAGAAAGGGAAAGTCTGCATCCTGGTTCAGTGAAACGTATAATCTTCTTCTGTTTGTTAAAACAAAACAGAGCAAAAATACATTTTGGAAATCAGAAGATTTGCTGCAGCTCCCTTATAGAGGAAACATGGCAATAAGCCTGCTGTGAGATGCTGAGTTGCTCAGCCATGCTGAAGTGAGCACAGATCCAGACTGTAATGTTTGATGATCAATTTGGTGGTCATTTCTTTTCTTTTTCTTTGCTTTATTGTACTTTCATGATATTCCTCAGACAGATCCATATTCTTTACACAGAACCGTAATGCCTGAGGCTTGTAACTGTATGACCTCTCTCGGTGCAGTCATAAATCTTGCCTTTAGTTGTCTTTTCTTGGCTTTAAGTTGTCTTTTGTGTCACGTTCACTTCACTTTCTCAAACAACTCCTGCAGGTTTGGAGGGGGTTGAGATTTTGTTGGTTTTTTTTTCTTCTCTCTAGCACTGCTGTGAGTTGTGGGTTTCTTGATCCTGCTGCCGTTACAAAGAAACCAGATAGTTAATTACCAAGAGCCAGCAGCTGTGGCTGGCAGAGGTGAGCTCTTCATGTTCCTGATGACTTTCTGCCCCTGCAAAGGGACTTTTCCTTCCTTTGCAGTAAAGTCTTGTGTTGTGCCAGCACCAGGTACTAGAGGTCACCTCTAAAACTACTTGCTCAATGCCCTAGGGCTCAGAGAAGTTTTCTCTGAAACACCTAAGCTCCAGATAGCTTTTGTTATTGTTCCCTGCAATACCATGGAGCACTCTCTGCCTGGCTGGGCTCCCTTGCCTTGTCCCTGCCTGCAAAGCAGCCTGTGCAGAGGCACCTTAATATTTCTACTGTATTTATCTTTATATAAGGCTGGGCGTGGGCTGTCCTGAAATTCTTACTCTGCATGACACATCAGCATCTACCACCCCTTCAATTAAACTGCTTGTTTGTTTGTTTTGTTTGTTCATCTAAATCTCACTGTTGGATATTAAACATTGTTTGCAGTAACCACACAAACTGGGCTCACATAGGTTTTAGAAAGTAAAAATTACTGTGAGTGGGGAGCGACAGATTATTATTTGTGTTCTATCATAATTAATTACTTTGCACAGCTGGAAACCACGTTACAAGTCTTAGGTGTTTGCAAGAATGAATGGCCTTGTAAAATGTAGCTGGCAGCTAAATCCGTTCTTGTCATCCATGCTCATTTTTGGTGCTCTCAGTGCTGGATAGATGTGCCTGCCAAAGGCTCTCATAGGCCTGTTAGTGTCTGGAGTGGCTATGCTTTTAAATAGACATTTTTATTGTTCTCTGCCCTTTGAGTCGTAGTAGTTACAGGCACCTGGGAAATGCATGATACACATAAACAGCTAGGATGAGCCAGATAACCAGGTCTTGTACAAAAACTGCACATTACATACATTGATAATTACACATCAGAAGCCATCTGTTGAAATACAATTATTTGTCAGGTCCGTTTCTTATCCTGCTGGTATAATTCAGGACCCCACATGGCTGTTCATGTAAAGAATCATTAAATCTCCATTTCAGTTTGTGAAGGAATGATGAAAAGAGATGCAAACTTTGATGAAATTTTCTCCCATTATTTTCCCTGCAGTGGAATGCATTCAGTCCCATGAAGCAGTGTGACCTGAAACAACCTCTGAAGCTTTGATTAGCTCATGTAGGAGTGCCAGTATTAGGTGGGTGGCCATGCAGCACTTGAAAAGATCACAGTCCCTGGTATACCCACAGCTGTAAGGCTGGCTTGGCCAATGTGTCTGGCAGCTAGCGGGAATGAGAGAGGCAAAATAAGTCTGGGAAGCAGGTGGGGTCTGAACATCCTTGTACCTGCCCCAAGACGATGCAGCTCCCACAGCTGGCTCCGGACATGGAAGATGTTATCACTGCTGTAACCGAAGAAGGCAGAAAATATGATTCTTCTTAGGACATTTTAGTCTTTTCTGCCATAATGCAGGATATCTGGGTTTGATTCTTAGGCCAAGGACTATAAATGTAAATACAGTACAGCTACCAAGCTCCTGGTAAGGAATTGCAGAAAACTTTGCTGTCACAAAATCTTTTGATTTATGTGTACTTGACAAACAGTGCATTATGTAGTCATAGAATCATAGAATGCTTTGGGTTGGAAGGGACCTTTAGAGGCCATCTAGCCCAACCCCCCTGCAGTGAGCAGGGACAGCTTTAACCAGATCAGGTTGCTCAGAGCCCCATCCAACCTGACCTTGAATGTTGCCAGGGATGGGACCTCTACCACCTCTCTGGGCAACCTCTTCCAGTGCTTCACCACACTCATTGTAAAAAATTTCTTTCTTATGTCTAGTCTAAATCTATTCTTCTTTAGTTTAAATCCATCATTCCTTGTCCTGTCATAACAGGCCTTGCTAAAAAGATTCTCCCCATCTTTCCTGTAGGCCCCCTTTAAGTACTGGAAGGTTGCAATAAGGTCTCCTCGCAGCCTTCTCTTCTCCAGGCTGAACAACCCCAACTCTCTCAGCCTGTCCTCATAAGAGAGGTGCTCCAGCCCTCGGATCATTTTGGTGGCCCTCCTCTGGACCCGCTCCAGCAGGTCCATGTCCTTCTTGTGCTGAGGGCCCCAGAGCTGGACGCAGTGCTCCAGGTGAGGTCTCACCAGAGCAAAGTAGAGGGGCAGAATCACCTCCCTCGACCTGCTGGCCACGCTTCTTTTGATGCAGCCCAGGATACGGTTGGCTTTCTGGGCTGCAAGCGCACATTGCCGGCTCATGTCCAGCTTTTCATCCACCAGTACCCCCAAGTCCTTCTCCACAGGGCTGCTCTCAATCCCTTCATCCCCCAAACTGTACTGATACCGGGGGTTGCCCCGTCCCAGGTGCAGGACCTTGCACTTGGCCTTGTTGAACCTCATGAGGTTTACATGGGCCCACTTCTCAAGCTTGTCCAGGTCCCTCTGGATGACATCTCGTCCTCCTGGTGTGTCAACGGCACCACTCAGCTTGGTGTCATCATTCAATATGAGGATATATTTTCTTCCATGTTGACTATTTTTTCTTTCTAGGGATCCCTTCTAAGCAAAGTTTTAAAGGAGGTGTTTAAGAGCAAGACAAGCTAAATCTACTTGAATCTCAGTACGTGAGTGTCTGTGACTGAAATGGAAGTAGGTATTGTGTGAAATGGAGGGAACTTTAATCATACAAAGGAAATGGAAGTCATTCAGACCTTTCCAAAACATGTTTGAATTTAGACAATGATAATTAATAACTGATGTAGGTTTGCTGTTCAACATAAAATGCAGTTAATTTATCTCAGAGTGAACTCTGATTTAGTCTATTATTCCCTCCCCAGAGACAGGCTGCTGGCTTGAGACGAGTTGAAAGCTCTATCAGAATATGGAAGCAAGGCTTAACCAACCAAGAAAACAACATTAAACATATTTTTATATTTCAGTTGTCACAAAGCTTCACACAGACCTTTAAAATTAAAGGCCATCAAAAGGTATGCTGCATGTTCAAGTAGAGACGCAAATGATAGCTTTTGACAGGCCATATATGCAGTGTGGGAAGATATTTTATGTGTAGTGTAAAGCATGAGTCACTGGGAAAATAAACATGTAGTATAGTGAAAAAGAAGCATTATCAAAGAAAATCTGCTGTGGACAACGAAGGTAGTGGGAGCAGTCAGTGCCATGAAGGCTTGAGTGTCTTTGTACATGAGAAGAATATGATCAACCTGGGAATGCAAGAAGTTCAAATAGATTAAAGAAGTAATATGATCCTGCATGATACAAAGTGAAGGTGGACAAATGTCTCTGACAGCTAAAGAGTGTGACTCAAACTTACTGTCAGTCAAGTGCAAGAAAGGAGCTATTTTCCTCCAGATTTTGATCCAAATTAAATAAAAGAAGTCCCTTGGTATGACCATTCTTAAGAATACCTGGCTGAAGAATAAAGATGATTTTATTTAAAATTCATATCAGTATTTAAAGAAGACGAACCAAAGGTTAGATGTGATACGATTTGATGATCCAATTCACTAAAACTTCTGAACATAAAGGCAAGCATATTGTACTAGTGAGTAGTGCTGTTTTATAGGAAGGTATCCACTGAGATACTATTGTCACTGATTTCATGGTATGAGATTTAAATACATATACAGGCACATTGACCTCAAGTAGTCTTGATAATACTGGCATCAAGTGCAACAAGTAATAGAAATTATTTATTTACTGAATGTAATTCCATCAAGAAAGGTCTTTCTTATTGCCCTCGCCCCTTAGCATCCCTAAGGCTTTGTTCCTCTGTTATTCCTCTGCAGTGTACACTACAATACCTCTCACTTGCTCATGGGTATCTATTGATGGGGTAACAAGGCATAAGGATTCAATCTACATTTCAGCCTCATACATTTGTGATGTTGAAACAAGAAGTCATCGGGGTGGGGGGGGAACAGTTATACCCTGAATCAGTACTGGAGATAAGAGACAGAAAAAGATGCCTGATGTGTAGGTCCTGCCACCTTCTCAGCAATAATCCTTCCTAGGAGAGCATTGCTGGTCCATGGAAGAAAACATTACATGAAAGTAGCGATTAGATTCAGTTCACCTAAGTTTAGGCATCTGCTCTGTAGCTGTTATCTGAGTTATCCAGGCTCTTGTTGCAGTGATCTTGGGGAGCAATTCATCTGTTAAAAAAGGGGTGTTTATTTTTGAATGAGGTGAATTGCTTCCTAAATTATGAGCATACAGAATGTGGAAACACTGGTTTCTACCAATTGATCCCAAGATCTGTTTTCCCACTGGCATGAAATGGAGAAGTACAATTATTCTAGCTAATATAGTGCTATTTCAGTCAATATAGATAATAATTTTTTGAGACCTGAGTGACAGTTATTTCCTTGCTTAAGAACCTAAATGATGGGGTTTCCCAGCCTTACTCCAGTGTCTTTGCCAGTGCAGAATCTAGTCTGATAAAGGATTTGAGCAGAAGGTGCTGCATAAGGATTATATGCCATGAGCACACTTGTAAGTGCAAGCAACAGATGTTTTTCTCTTTTGAGTAATTGCCATGATATATTCTATTTCCAGTGATGGACAGGCATTCACCTTGCTGGGGCAAAATGGTTGGTCACAGCCTATTTAAATAATAACTACAGAACAGTTTTACCAAAGCAGGCATAAGCTTTGACATGTTATAAAGGAAAACATGTTTGTTTGTTTGTTTTTTTAATTTGCATATACCTGCCCTGAAAATTTCAGAGGTTCATATATTTCTCAGAGAAGCATCCTGAGAGCTCTAGAAAAGTAACTGTAGTTTGCATGTATAAATCTAATCAGGTTAGTTAGCATAATTTAATCCAGATAGACACTTATTTACAGGGTCTTTGGGGATACAGTGCCTTTCAGTTTCATCCACAAACAAACAATATTATAGGGGAGCTCCTGAAGGGATGTACCAGACAAATGCAGAGCCTATTAAAGCCGTATAGGTTGGCTGGAGAGGGATATGAGAAGGGGGACGGGCAGGTAGTTACAAATGTTTGAACAGAGAGCAAGGATAACCTCTGGGAAGGGCCTCTCTGGCACATGGTCCAAGATAGATTAGACTGAAACATCTGCACATCCCCTACCCCTCTAGCAGATAGCATTGCATAGATAAGCGTTGCACTGAGTGCCTACTTGAAGCCTCATGTGAGTACAAATTAACACATTAAAAATGTCTGTTATGAGTAAGGAAACATCTGAATAACATCAGTGAAGAAATCTAGCAACTAGAGGACTGGGAAAAAAAAGAAAAAAAAAAAATTATGGGCAAAATCCTGGTAAGATGGTGCTGCTGCTGAATATAGTCTGTAGAGCTACAAAACAGCTCTCTGTACTCTAGAAGGATCAGATAGTCCTAAATGACAGTTTGTAGGACTTCCCACAGAAGAAATCCCACCCATGTGGTTCTACAGGTTGCGCTACCATTACCCATCCTCCTCTGCCTTAACAGAGCCAGGTATTTCAGAGCAATTTCTTCCTGTGTTCAGATACAATAGTGATGGGACTGCATATAAGAGGTGTCTTTTTCTTGGGGAGAGGAAGATATCAGAGAAGATAAGAAATGTTAGCAGCTGCTGTGCTGACAGCTTTAGAAAGTCTGACTGAGAGACTGTTTGGGCTGTACAGGATGGTCATGCCTGAGCTCTGCCTGAATTTCCTTGGGTACAGTAGCAGCCAGTTTGGCACCTGATACGTGGTGTTTCTGGAGCTCCCAAAAAAGGGAAAACTAAATGAGAATAGGTGGAGGAGGAGAACATCCTGAAAAACAGCTAGAGCAGCAAAGCCTTGTGCAGTCAAGACAAGGTTATGGCAAAGGGAATTTCAGACACACAAACACTTCATTTAGCTTCTTCCTAAAAAATGCTGATCCCTGATGCAGGGTCAGCTCCACTTGGGCCGACCCAGCTCCGTGGTCCTGCACCACTCCACTTGCAGCAAGGAAAATTGTGCTTCAGCTCAAACAAAACAGGAAAGGAAAACAAAGCATGTCCTCCTTTATGTTCAATGCAGAGAGGAGAAGAAAAAGGAAATATCAAACAAAGAATGGGGGGAATCAGCTGGGGGAAAGAATCTTCAAACCATCACTGGAAATCTGAATTCTGCCCGAAGAGATGTGCAGCAACAGCTGCTTTATTGCTTATTTTGTTCCTGAAAGGACTGAAAGAGCCTGCCAAGGATGTGGCAGAAGATTCACTGTAACAACGTGAAGCTGAGGGAAACCTGGCGTTTTCCTGTGAGTGACAGGTTAAAGGCATGACAGAAGAGAGCTTTTATTTTCCTTGTATGTTTCCCATTACAGTCTGACTATATTGCCCCAGGCTAATATGTTGCACATAGACACTGATAAATCTGAGCTCCAACTGCAGTATAATGTACTACTCAGGTATGCAGTACTGGTGCAATTGCTTAGCTGACTGTTACCTGTAAAACCTAATTAAAATCAATGAAGATTTGTAGCTGGAGGTCCATGTTTTATCAGAGCATGAAAATGAGACAAAACTCTCAATAACATTGCTTTGTTTTTTGATTTTGCTTTGCAGATATCTTACAGTAGCATGTGAACAACCCTCACTTCAGAGTATTTACGATAGACCTGACCAAAGTTTATCTGTCAACCCTGTAGGAATACTGGCATAGTTAACATTTTCTTCATCTCTAAGCCTGTCATGGGATTAATCTTTTGCTCCCTAGTGACAAGAAGGAAAGGAATCTTGGGCTAACATCAGTGTTAAATTCTGTAATAAGCTTTCTAATGACATAGCTCTGAGACCCATCAGCTTGACTTTCATCCAGGACTTTTCAGCTTAAAAAAACAATTGCCTTTTCCCTGGAGAAGCCCTAAACAACGCCTTTAAAGAGACATAAGGGAAGAAAGGTCAGAATCTGAACTGAGGTCTGATGAGCTGCCTCTTCACAGCCAAAATTTCTAGCAGCTGTTTCTCAAGCCATGAAAGATCCAGGGTCCAGAACTATGGTTTGAGATCATGCCTCTGGCTGGTGTTTCTTTATTCCTCTTTCTTTAAAATACCAAACTTTGACTAAATACAGAATTCTTAGGTGATATCACTGATAGCTATCATAATACTGTTTGATCACCACAGTCAAATCCCTGTTTTAACAGGAAAATGGCAGAAAACAAAACAAAACTATAGTCAGTCTGGGTCTTTTTGCCCAGTCCTCCATATAAAAGGCTTCTGAGCACCATCAAAGACTTTTAAAGGAGAAATAACAGAAATTATGTCTTCTTTTCTTGCCCGCAATGTCTCTGAAGAGCTTACAGAGCAAGAGGCATATGAGAACTTCATTTTCCGTGTAGCTTTGCAAATGGTAAGTCCCACAACAGAAGCAGATGAGCTTTTTTTTCTTTCTCAAATGTAGGCACCCATCTCCATCACTGAGAAACAGTAACCAGTTTGCAGAGGCTCCGACTCCATGTCCCTACAAAATCAGCTAGAGATTTCCTCGCTGATGAAGAGGACTTAACCTAACCAAGCTCTTGCAGCTCTATTCCCATTTCTGGTAGTCAGTATTAGGTTTCAGAAGCACATGCACCTTGGGGATAAATCTGGAAGTTTCTCTCTGCCCATTTAGATATGGTATAAAATCCACTCATCTACCTTGTAGCATCATCAGACTGTTGGGTTCATGAACGTGGCAACAAATTAAAGGCAAAGCAAACCAGTAATCCCTGTGTGCAGCAGCTTTAAAACAGTTCAGTTTTCTTAATTTTTCCTTTAGCAGTTCACTACGTACTGTGTACTTCTCAAGTGGTAATATAAAATTAAAATGAAAGAATCATACTCCCTAATGATGACATCACTATTATAATTTCTTAATATTAAACATAAAAGTTGCGACCAAGTATTTACTGATTCTTCTTGTTGAGTCATTTGTGATGGTGTATTTTTTATTACTGCATTACATATGCAAAATTATTAAGATCTGTATTTCATACCATTGTCAGGTTGTGCCATTGGTTGCAGCAGAAATAAGGTCAAAGCTCTGAATGACTTCTCAGACCAGAATGATTTGATATGGGGTTGAACAGAGTTTCCCATCTCCCAGTTCTGTGTTCAGAATATTCAGTTGTTGCTAAGCGCCCTGCATTTTGATAGCAAAAGCACCAGATCTGCAGCAGCTGAATACACCTGGCATTTAGTGGTGCTTTAAATTTTGAAAAGGAAAAAAAAAAAAAAGCTGAAGCTTTTACTTTGAGCACAATTTTGATGTATTTCTAAAACTGCAGCAAAGGGATCACTTTGCTATTAAGGGTGTGCAATCAAACTGACAGATAAAGATTGCTTTTGGCTTTAATTCATTATTCTGTCAAAGATTTAGCCATGTCAACCAATTAAAAATTATGTGAATTGAAAATAATTGCACTTGTTATTTTTTTTACCATTTACCATGGTGCTAAATCCTTGAAAGAATAGTGATTTCTGGTCAATGCCTGTTGTTCATGGGTTTTTTTCCTCTTCCAGCTGTGTATTTTATCTTCCTCTGGTGTTTTTTTCAGATATAATACCATCCCTTTATTTATCAGAATTCTATACCTTTTTTTTTTGATATGTAGGGATATCCATGGGCTCCCCTAACCTTGCCTCATGTTGCCTTGTTTTATGAATTATTCAGAAAGTTTAGCTTTTGAAGTGGTCAGTAATTATATAACCCCCAGGTAAGAGAGAGAGAGAAAACATGAAGAGACATCACATAACAGATTTTCTGTCCTTCGGGTAGGGCCTTAGTAGATAAATTCTAGAGACAATGTGTAATTAAATAAGTATATTTAATATACTCATTGGCATTTTACATTTTTAGAGTTCAAGGTTTCCCCCCTGCTTCCTAAAGAGCCCTTATCTTCTCTTTTCCCTTATCCACCTGCCTACCTTTTGAACTGTTCTTCTTGGGGTTAGTAAATCTTTAAAGTACTGGATTATGAGAACTAAGAATGTAAGAAATGCCAGTCATACATGTATAGGTCAATACTAGATCTGTTGATGACACTGGCAGAAAAAGGTACTGTCTGAGGAGAAGACAAAAGCCTGGCCTCTCTCCATGATTTCCTTCAGCACTTAAAATGGTTCTGCTGGCATGTTAGGGGCTCATCTCCATCTCCTTCATTTAGTATTTGTTTTGGAACTGTTGTCCATTATTTTGCATTTTTTAATATTCTGGTATAGTTTGCGTCCAAAGCCTCCTGTGGCAGCAAGTCCCAGCAATTGTACTTTTTTTTTTAAGCTGTTTTAAGTCAATCTCCTCCTAGTTTCATCAAGTGCTTTCTAGTTCTAGTGTTGCAAGATTTGGGGCGTAGCAGTTCTGCATTTATTTTTATTTCTGCCTGCACAATTTTTTAGAGTTCAGCACTAAAAACAAGCTCAGTTTAGATTATTTTGCTCTGGATACATTCTCTTATGTTTATCTACGCCAAAGCTCATCTGTCACCTTTTTGACTACCCAGGTTTGTGAAGTCCTGATGTAATTCCTCATCACTGATGCAGCTTTCAGCTGCCTAAAAGATTTTAACACCATCCTTGTATTTTGAAATTTCACCACATGCTCTTTTTTTTGGGTCATTGATGAGGTATTGAATAAAACTGTTCTCAACACTGATCCAGAGTAGGCCCCACTGCTGAGCCTTATCCAGCCTGAAAACCACTAAGCCCTACTCTGCTTTTCTTATCCTTTAACCAACTTTAAATTTGTAGGACCTTCCTTCCCAAACTCATAACAACTTCGTAACCTTAATAAACTTTTGCTGGAGAATCTTGTCAAATGTCTTCTGAAAACCCATGTTTCTTGTGTCCACTGGTCTCCTTCACCCATACAATTGCTGAAACTGTGCTAGAGCAGCAGCAGACTGGCGAGACAGGATTTCCCATTACAGGAGCCCTCTTGACCCCTTCCCAACAGGCAGTGCGCTCCATTAACTTCTTCTTTCCTTCTGACTCCTACATCTTACTGGTGGTAGAAGTCCTTGTAAATAAGAGTCACACTGGAAATTTTGACACATTTTTTTTTTGTCTAATACTTCATGTATATTTACCTAAAGTAAGTGTAGCTCCTCTGACTGATCTGCTATGAAGAATACATTGAGTATGAACCTCCCCAGCATCTTTCACAGTTAAGACCAATAAAAAGAATTTTAACAAGCTTCTCTACCCTAGCATTATCACATCTTACTGCCCCTTTGACACCATGCTCATCAAATAAGCCCACCAGTTTCCTAGTGGGTTTCCTTTTTGTCTTGTATTTAAATAAAATTTTGCTCTCAGGTGAAGCATCATTTGCAAGGTGCTCTTCAAATTCTTTTTTTAGCTCTCTTGATTTCCTGATTAATTTTGACCTGCCATGACTTTTCTCTTCTCTTCATTTGGTTAGATTTACCATTTTTAAATATCAGCCTTTTCTGTGGGAAAGCCTCTTTGTATTTCCTATGAAGCTGCTTGGCACTTTTATCAGACTGCTTTGTTTTCTTTTTGATTTGTGGCACAGAGTTTACCTGGACTTCTAAAAGTACTTTTGAACAGACATCAGACTGCTTGGAGGCTTATTGTTTGGTAGACTTTAATTTCTTTTTTTTGACTAATTGCCTCATTTTTTTTATAGTTCTATATGTGCTATATTTGACCTTCTCTCTCTCTCCACAGTGGTATATCTAATTGTATTGTGATCATTCTTACACAGTGCCTCTTCCTTTCTATGTCTTAAATTTGGTTCTTCAAGACCAAATTCAGAATTACATCCTTTCCTGAGTGTTTCTAAGACTAGTTGTTCTAGAAAGCAGTGATTTATTGTGTCCAAAAACTTTTATCATCTTGATAAGACTTTGATCCAGTCTATACACAGATCATAGAGAACTCCCACTGTTACCATTTATTCTAAAAAAAGAAAAGAAAAACCTAGCTTAAGAACTCTGTCTTCAAGAAGAAAATAACCAACACAGGTCACGAATCTTAACTCTTTGTATACAAGACCTAGATTCTATCAACTGCACATAACTGTCCATTCATACTGAGGCTGCAGCTGTGGAAGAAGCTTCCCAAAACAATGAGAAGCAAATCAGTGTATTGCACCACCGAATGAGGTTCACCATCATTTTTGTGACTCCTCCATAGCTCTGGTCTTCCTCTTTAGTGTTATATTTTGGAATAGCATTGCGGTGGGTTGACCATAGCTGGACACTAGGTGCCCACCACAGCCACTCTATCATTACCCCTCCTCAGCTGGACAGGGGAGAGAAAATATAATGAAAGGCTCGTGGGTTGAGATAAGGACGGGGAGAGATCATTCACCAATTACTGTCATGGGCAAAGCAGACTCAACTTGGGGAAATTAGCTTAATTTATTACCAAGCAAACCAGCGTAAGATAATGAGAAGTAAAACCTAAATCTTAAAAACACCTTCTCCCCACCCTTCCCTTCTTCCCAGGCTTAACTTTACTCCCAATTTTCTCTACCTCCTCCCCCTGAGTGGTGCAGGGGAATGGGGAATGGGGATTGCAGTCAGTTCATCACACGTTGTTTCTGATGCTCCTTCCTCCTCCGGGGGAGGATTCCTCACACTCTTCCCCTGCTCCAGCATGGGGTCCCTCCCATGGGCTACAGTTCTCCACAAACTGCTCCAGTGTGGGTCACTTCCATGGGGTGCTTTCCTTCAGGAACAGACTGCTCCAGTGTGGGTCCCCCATGGGGTCACAAGTCCTGCCAGAAAACCTAATCCAGCATGAGCTCCTCTCTCCATGGGTCCATGGGTCCTGCCAGGAGTCTGTTCCAGTGTGGGCTTCCCATGGGGTCACAGCCTCCTTTGGGCATATCCACCTGCTCCACCGTGGGGTCCTCCATGGGCAGCAGGGGACAGCCTGCCTCACCATGGTCTTCATCACAGGCTGCAGGGGAATCTCTGCTCTGGTGCCTGGAGCACCTCCTCCCCCTCCTTCTTCACTCACCTTGGTGTCTGCAGAGTTGTTCCTCTCACATACCCTCACTCCTCTCTCCCATTGCAATTGCTGTTGTGCAGCAACTTTTCCCCCTTCTTAAATATGTTATCCCAGAGGCACTACCACCATTGCTGATGGGCTCGGCCTTGGCCAGTGACAGGTCCATCTTGGAGCCGGCTGGCATTGGCTTTATCAGACATAGGGGAAGCTTCTGGCAGCTTCTCACAGAAGCCACCCCTGTAGCCCCCCTGCTACCAGAACCTTGCCATGCAAACACAATACAGAAACAATTTCTCTCAATCAGAATGTCAGCATGTCAAAAGTGCTTTTCAGAAAGGCAGCAGTTCGGATTATATCACAAAATGGGCATCCCATACTTCTTGCTATAGTGGAATGATCATGTTAAAATGTTTTTGTTTGCAGCATCCAAATACTACATTATGTTAAAGAAAAATGATGAATACATGTTTAGGTTTTTAGTTAGGTGTTCAAATGAGAATCAGCATGAGATAATCACAGTGAAATACCACCTATTTTGAGGCAAATGGATTCTTCTCTGAAAATTTTAGCTAGATCAGTGCCTTCCTACAGAATGTTTCTAATTTGACTAATGTGACCTACCAGAAACCTTTTCAATCATACCTACTGCATTTTTTGTAAATCTTTTTTGCAGCTGTGATGCTGAAAACATATCAATGTGATGGTCTCCATATCACATTCATAGAGTCTGTGTTCAGACTCTTTGTATTTGAATTTAGGAGCTGTCCTTTCATGCTGGGTGTATCTAGGAGGACTGGAAATGATTGCAGACTTGATGGGGAAGTCTGTTGTGTCTGTCAAGGGTAAGGATTCATCATTTGCATTGAGAGCAGGTTAATAACTCCATGTATTTCCCATACATTTACCAGTGTCTCCCAGTAAGTCCTTTCTGATTTTGAGCTTGACAAACTGTCTTAAAGGAGTTGTAAAAGCTCACAAAAAATCAGGTGAGTAACCTGATTTTCAACGGTCAGGAAAGAGAAAAATTAGCAAGTCCAGGACTCTCTATTTAAAAAATTGTGGATAGTACGCCATCACTAAATGACATTCAGGATCTTTTTTATTCCCCACAGCATATAGCTGCATGCTGGACATTATAGCTAAGTTGCTTGACAGAAGCACTTATTTGGGCACCAAGTCTTTAGAAACCTCATTTTTGGAAATGCTTCTGTTTTTATTGGGATGGCATCTCACTTGCAGCTGCTTGCTCATTAGCTGGATCTGTGCAGATACTTTAATCAAACCCCAGCATTCTCATTTTCAATTAAAAAGAGGTTTTATGATCTACTGACAATACCACTTAGTCACAGATCATATTGAAATATAAGTTCTGGGACAGTATTAAACAGGAGATTTCTTTTGCCTGGTCAGCTGTATTTTAAACTACTCCAGTTGGAGAAAATAACTCTTCATCTCCGACTGTCCCTGAAACAGTTCAAAGGAGTCCCTGTGGTACATTCATGCCCTTAGGGCAAAATGTCATTATGAATGTAAGAATATTGTAGAGGATCAATGACTTTCAGAAGGTCAGGCAAACTTTATTCTGTTCCTTTTGGGGAAAAAAAAAAAAAAAAGAATATTTCCATGTATTAAATCTTGGTGTGGTATGGAAAAAGAGTATTTATTTCTGTTGAAGCTGGTTCAGTCACACACAGAACCTCATTCTTGAGGCCACCAATATTTCCTTTTTCTCATTCACAGCTATAGCACTAGCAAAACTCTTAACATTTTTATTTGCATCATTTTATAGAACACTTCCTTGAAAATGATAGGGCTGTTTTTCTGTTAAGATGGCAGATCTCATCATCATGTTTCAGGGTGGCTTCTCAGGACCATATTAATTGGAGACTGTTGCTTTCCGGAAATTATGCTTCAGTGTCAACAACTTACCTCACTTTGTCTATGTTTACCAGGACCTGGTAATCAGAGTTCTTAAGAAATAGCCAGTTCAAAAAATTTAGTACTCCCTGCCCGACATCAACCACTCTCAACATGTCTGCTAATGCTTCCAGCTCTTCTTCAGATTTCTAGTCAAAAGTCTTTGTTGATATGTATCCCAGGAAATATGGTTGCATGAGAAAAGAGAGGTATGGGACACTACAATAATTACAAGAAAACACAATAGGGCAGGAGTCATAATGTAACAGGCATCCTAAACTTGTCTGGGTTAGTTCATGAAATACGTGTCACCCACTCACAGGAGGGGACGAATGTCCCTAAGACATACTGCCATGTCTTTAAAAGGGGGTTATTTTTTTAAAAAATACCCAGGAATAATGGATTCATTTGGAATTTGGATTATGCCCACTTTTTCTTCCAGCAGATAGAGTACCTTTCTCTACAAACCACAGAGAACACCTGAAGTAGCTTTGCATGGGGAGACCTAATGGTGGGAGGCAGGAGGTAAATGATGTTCATATTATTCATCCCAAATTCCCATTCTTGGCTAGATTCATTTCAGCATGCTTTTAGTGATTAACTGAGATGCTAAGATGAAGTTCCTCACATCTGACTATGTCTCCGATACAGTGTCTCAGCTGTCCAGCTCCCATTACGCTCAACAGAAATATCAATGCACATCACAACCCAAACTGGGCTGCCCAGAGAGGATCATGGAGGTTCTGTGATTCCCTTGGGCCAAAATAAGGTGAAACAACACCAAAAGACCAATTAAACACTTTATTGATGGTAAGCACCAACCTAAACTTGGAAAGCATAACAGTAGGCAACCTGAACCAGGACAGCGCAACAACAGACAAAGTGGGTTCTAATTCAATTACTTATGAGAGGAAAGGAAAAGGAAGAAGGGGCGGTAGAGAGAGAGATCACCACCCTTGGATCCTGCTATGTCAGTGGTAAATGTGGCAGTCCTCCGGCACTGGGTGGATGCACGCGTGGCTCCTCGAAGTTGTGTCTTTGATAGGGCAGTCCCCGCCTCTAGTCTCGCCCCCTTGAGGCTTGTTCCAGAACATTCTTCATCTTCTGCTCAGGCGCCACTGGGAGGGGCGGGTGGTTGCGAGGGGTCTTTTGGGTGGTCGTGAGTCCCTTCCTCAAATGAACTCTGCAGGACCTTCAGCCATCAGAGGGTGGAACTGCACATCCTCCCACATGCTGGGCTTCCTCCCAATGGGCTTCTCACCTGACCCCAATTTATTGCTATGGAGACCTTAACTTGTCTCTGTGCAGACCTTAACTTGCCTCACCAAAATGTTTGAGACATTAACTCTTTCAGTGCCTCACAATGCACTCAGTGGAGGCTGGATGAGATTTATCTGACCAAAGGTAGACATCGACTGTGGGATAAGATGACTCATAATCTGGACTCCATTGGCAATACCAGCTAGCTTCCGTTCACTCATAAGGGGAGTCCAGCATGACTTGCCTAGATGCGTACCTGCATTGCTCATAGCCATAGCTTCTCAGGTGAATTCCACCTCCAAGTTACCTGTGCTGACCACCCAAGTCAGCAACAGAGACTGAAAGCTATATCCAGAAAATGATTCATATGCAGGAAATCCATATTCAATTTTCCCTTTTGACAGGTTCAGAGCAATGATTAAACCCATGCCCCAAACCTCACCATGAATCCAAAGGGCACAAACGTACCATGTATGACCAGCCAGATATGGGGTTATGATTCACAAGCAAGTTACTTTAGGATCAAAGGTAGCTGTAAATCTGTTGCTTTGTAATAACTGTCCCTATAGATGTTCCTCCTCAGTGGTACCCTACAGTAAATACAGGGTAATCTGAGGAATTTTAGCCCTTAAATAAAAAAGGGCTGAGCTACCCTATGCTTATTGAAAAGGACCATGTGATAAAGGCAAGTGGAGGACAACTGAGTGGCTGACATAAGGGATAAGTTCCATCTGATCAAATATAAACATCTTTTACCTGTGTTTACATTTATGTTAGTCACCCAGGGCTTGTACATTCAGTTCTTCTCATCCTAAACTAGCTCTCCAGAATATGTGAGATGAATTGCTCCCTAAATTTGCTTATTCTTTCTACTGGTTGGAAAAGGAGCAGTGACTAGGTCATTTAGACATGTACGCACTCACAGTCAGATAGGATGGGCCCCTGTCGTGGGAACTTTTCATTCCACAGCAATTTACACAAATGTAATGCTGTCCCAAAGTGACATGTACACATGCCCATGACTTTTCATGACCTGGGCCAGAGATTAAATTTTTCCTCCTGTTGAGGAGTGTCTAGCCCAGAGAGAGGTGATGGGGCACAGCTGCAATAATGACTTTTTATGAGGTTTTTTTGTGAGGATCATCTTTTATTCCAAACCATTTAGGAGAATAATATTTTTACATTAATTAACACTTTTGTTTGTGTATTTATGGGACCGTTTCACAAATTTCATTTTTATTTATGAAAGCAGTTCATGCTGCCTTCAACACTATCCCTAGAAACTTGGATTGTTTGCATTAAAACAATAATAAACACGCAGGAGTTCATTTGAAAATAACAAGGTCTCTGAGCAATTTCATTGTGTTTGGAAAGAGGGTCACTGCTGAAAGCATTTTCATTGAGGCTGATTAGGTAGAGCATGGGGATTTACTGAAAATATTTTTATTCCAGCAAGGATGACATTAACCATCTAAAGTCTGGTGTACAACATGGAGGCAGAAAAACACCAATCATATTGTTCAATGGGGGCCTGTTTAAACCTGCCTGGCACTCTCCTATGAACTCTCCTGTCTTGCCAATAATCACACAGAGCACCAGAAACAGCTTTTAAGTGGGAAAACTATACAGGTGCTGTAGGGCAATTTTTTAGAGTATGAGGCTGTCTCACAAATTCTCCATGCTATATGGCTCCAGTTTCAGGGCTGAAAGAAGAGCCATGAGAAATTAGGAGCTCTAACATTCAGGCTGTATGTGTATGACTAATCCTTTCTATGCTGCCATTAACCCCTCTTTGAGGCAGGTCAAGTGAAGCCCAGCTCAACACCAGCTGCAGCCACCCACACACTATGCAGTGAGTCTTTTGTAGGGTAAAATTTATGGTTGTATTGAAACACACCGATTTCGCTCATGCAATCAGTCTGCAGCCCATCACACTGATTATCCCTGAAGAATGTGAAGTGAACCAGCTCTCGAAGATAGCTCTGACAAGCCCCATTGCTTTACCTTAGTAGTACAGGTGGCTTTGGCTAACTTTAAAATCAGAGACAAGAGTTCAGAATGTGCAGGCATACCCAGGCTAGCTTTAATCTAGCTCAGTTCAGCTCAGGCTAACCTCTCCAGTGTGTTCCCAGGTGGCAACTTGTATAGACGGTGCTGCCACTGCTACCTTCTTGCTGTTGACAGTTAGTGCAAGTGTGTCTGGCATACATCTGGCTACTTAAAATACAGGGCTGCCTGGAGTTTGGAAGAGACTACCCTGAGCAAGGCTGGGAGTAAGTCAGCACATATTCATGAGAGCAGAGCAGGAGCTGTGGCCGGCACTCTGGGGAAGCACCTTGAAAAGATGGAGAAAGAAAAATGGTCACTGATTTTGCACTTGGTAAAGCAGGGCATAGTTTTGTTCTGCAAATCTTCCTGCGTCATCATGCATTGTTGACCAATACCTCAGTTCCCACCTGCACTGTGGTGTGTGGTGAAGGTGAACTGACCCGTCTGGCAGATGCTGAGGCACTGCAGCAACAGGGGCAGAATCGATGGCAGAGAGATGACAGAGCTGGATGACTGGGATGTAGGTCTCAAAATGGTTGCAAGAGCCTTCTCAAAGCTCTGACATTTTTTGGTTCCCCTCTTGTGGAGTGGAGACCTCTCGAAAATGTACTTTGAGGAAATCTTGTGGTTGACAGACCACCAGTAGTTCCTGAGGCCAAGTCACCCAGAGCACTACCATGAAACCATATGAAACAGGAAAATGTCCAAACTCTTCATTACAGTCATTTACTTGGCAGATTGTTGGGAAGGGTTAACATAAGGGGAGAGGTAAGGGGGGAATCCCATAGAGATGTGACTGTTTTAGGTGAAGAACCACTTGTGACAGCATAAAAACCCTGTCATCTGGAGCTGGAGAAAGTGGCAGAAAGCAGGGAGACATATCCTTTCTGTCCCCTGTGACCAATGTTCCTGGGGCCAGGCAGGGTATACCTGCGGACAGGTATCCAGTGGGTACAACAGAACCATTTCCTTAAGTAACTATTTATTACTGTCTGATCAATACTGCCATACTGGACTGTATAGAAGCTCAGAAAACCTGGGGGAGAGCGACAGCGTATCTACCAGCATCTGTGAGTGAGCAAGCTCCTCTGCTGCTGCTTTAAACAGTTATTTAATTTAAACTTGTCTTAATTCAATTCTTCTGCTCTCAAGCTGTCAGCTCTTGTCTCTGCAGTGCCAAAAAGGCCAGCCTTCACTGCCCATTAATCCAATTTATGCTCAAACACTATTGCCTTCCTACCAGGCTGCCCATCATCTGGAGAGGAACTCCCTGTAAAAATCTGCAAAGCTTTAACGTTTTCATCTTGTGAATGGCTCTTCAGCCAGGGTGCTTGTAAAGCAGCCCGGCCATAGGTAAGGATACCGGTCTACTCTCTCTGCTGCCTCTCATATTGAACATGATGGTTTGATATGATTTTGTCTTTTCCACTCTTGATCTCTCTTTGTCTGTTATAGTCAAACTATTCATAGTATCGAGTATGTACACCATAGTGAGCAGGCGTAACAGCAAATTCTTTGGCTGAAGGGACTATTTTGTCTACTCTTAGACCAGCATTGTAAGGTCTTGATCCCTCAGAAGGACTTCTGGACCTTCATACACATTACTACCAATAATAATGTCACAAATGATTTTGCCTGTGGTTCACTTCCAACATAAGTGGGTGTATTGCTCTCAATGCCTGGGTTTTGCTGCAGTTCTTCACTTTGCTTTATAAGATCATGCTCTAGTATATTTAGAAGAACAGAAGACATTAAAGCAAACTATGTTTTTTTCTCCACTTGTTCCCTGGTCATTAACCACTGAAGTACCAGCTAGATTATCACAGTTACTCTTGAATTACCCTTAAATAGTCTTAAATCAAGGGGAGAGGAGAAATAGACGTCAAATGTCAATTCACCAGCCTATGACATGGCTAGAGCTCAGGTTAGCTATAAACACAATGGATACAAATATACAGAATTATAGCCAAGAACTTAATTTGTTCTTAAAGTAACCTTTCAGAAGACTCGTCAGAGCAGTGACTGGATTTTTAATAGCAGCACTTAACCGCGTTTCAGCCATGCAGTGTTGTTAGTGTCGGTGGGAATGCTCAGGTGTAATTTGTCTCACTGTTTCTGAGTAAGCAAAGTGGAGACAATAATTCTATTAACAAAAGCTGGAACTGTGTTCACAACACTGGCAGAAATAGAGTCCTGTGTCTATATATTAGAATAGAAATTAATCAATGGAAAAACATGGAGTAGAAAGTGCTATTCTAAAAATAACAACATGAAAATGAGCCAATAATTATCTTTTTCACCAAGGCAGCTATTTTGTTAACTGCAGTGTATATGCAAGACATGAATAAGCCTGCACTTCTCTTGACAGAAAGATAGCAATCAAATCATGCAACATGTTCTTCTGCTGTCATGTTCAATACATTACATTGTGCTGAGCAGGCATCAGCAGAAAGCCTGTAGGACTTGGAAATAAGCCTTGTGCCATCAAGAGAAAGCGTTACAAGTTAGTTAGCCATTTATGCAAGAGATAATAGCATCTTTATTACTGGAGCTGGGGAAGAGCTAGAGAGCTGAGAAGCCAGACCAGGACACAGCTATTCTTATAGTTTAAGGAACTTTCTTGGTGGAATTTTAATTCCAAACTTCGGCTTGACTGGGACAAAGGACTACAAACTTTATTCACATTTTATCTGTTCATTACTAAGTCAAATTGTTTACTGCCTGAAGCAGTACCGATTTCAACAGCTCACTATTCTGTGCAACAATCTTCACCCAATGGTTTCCGTTATCATTCAATTTAAAACATTAGTTCTAAGGGAAGGGAAGGAAAGGAAAATTGTGCATGTATTTTTATAGCATAGCATATGAAGATACTGAGGAAACAAAAGCAATATTAGAGTTAATAATAATTTAATGATATCATTCAGTATAACCATCTGTTGTAAGAAAATGACCTGACAGCAAAGCAACCAGAGCTTGACAAGCCAGGCTGCATGTAGGCAATAAATCATTTGACAAATACAATCTACTTTCATTCCTTTTTGCTAACTAATCTATGTTACAGCTCTGCTGAGTTACTGGATCTTAGAAAGATGCTGCTGGCTCCTGACATGTATACATGGCTGCTAATGCAGTGAGAGAGAGGTTACATTTTGCCTAAGGGCAAACTAAATCCAGCTTTATTGACACACACTGGTAGACGCTCTGAAGATCAGTGGGGAATTAAAGATACAGAACTATGAAAGGAACATCAACAAACCTTAAGAAGTTTCTGAAATAGATTCATTTTCCACATTGATTGCTATTATGATTTTACAGTCATAAAGAGAAAAGCAGATACTTGTAGCCAAAATAATTAATATTTTTATATTAATAGACTAACAGACCAGGGGAGAATAAAAATAAATTCCCCCAGAGAGAAGTCCTGGTATGTGCCTCTTCTGGAGTCTGAACTAGCTACACCCCATGTTAGGACTGTGGTAGAAGTTTAAAGGTACACATGACATGAAAAGCAAAAGTCAAAGCAATGACAATGACCGTGGCTGAGATTTTCCCTGCTTGAGCCAGACTTGTAAGCACACAGAGCTGCACCAGAAGGACATTGCAATGGGGCTAAGGCTAGTGGCAAGCACATCCAGACTCATTAAACTCTCTATTATATCAGTTCATTGTTTCATTCTGTTTGTCAAGGGACCATGGGAAGTGTAAGTTCTGTCCTACAATCATAAGAAACTCCAGGGTTTATTCCTTTCAGTACGTAAGAGTTGCCTCATTTTTTTTTTTCCATGAGATTTGTGGACGATCAGCCTGAGCTGTTCCATGTAAGAGTTTGCCAGAGTAAATGACCTGTAGAAGGAGAGCTCATAGGAGATGAGTTCAGTTGAAACAGGAGCTTCAGCAGGCCACATCTATATAATCATCTGCTGAAGCAACTAGACCAAGAGAAAATACATCATAAAGACTTTTTAATAATTAATGACTTAAGATATTGCAGTTCCAGGTGTCTGCCTTCTACCCATCCTTTGCAAAGCAGACCCTTGACTTGAGCAAAATCAAAACACCAAGAATTTCTAGCCTTTCAGTTTTTTTCTTTTAATGATGACAAGAAAAAGCAACAGCAAGAACAAACACAACTGCTAACACTGAAACTCAGGTGTCCATCTGTGTCTCCACTTACATTCTGGTTCAAGTGGTCCAGCATGCACACATTTAGCACTGAGGGATTACTGAAGACACTATAAAGGTGCATTTTTGCACAAGAAGAATAAAGGCTGAATTCAGTTTGATTCCACACTAAACGGGGAATGAGGAAACCTCAGAGGCCAAGGATGGAATATGGATTGCAGTGAATGCCCAATGCCTACTGTGAAAAACAGTGTGCTTTATAAGGTCCCTCTGTTGAATAAGTCATTTTGTGGAATTCCTCAGACAATGAAAACAGAGAGATCTGACCTTTTCAGGGACAAATATTTAAGAGGCTTGCTACATAATCAGGGCTTCCCCATAAAAGTACAGCACCTTTAGAACCTGACGCAAGTCAAGTCAAACAATTTACTATGTTTGACACCACCATGTTGTCTATTAAGAAAGCATCACCAAATGAGGCAATGAACCAGGGACAACATACACTGTGAGGTTTACTGCTGCTGTAGAATTAAGCTCACATGTTTCTGTGGCAAATAACCTCTTCAGCTGAAGCACCTGAATATTTTCCACCAAATGAATGAGAGAGCACACCCATTGTGCAAGGAATAAAAACAGTAAAGTCACGATGAAAAAGCAGAAGATGAAAGTAGCTGAAATGTAGGTCCAGACTTTGAATTCTTACAGGATAAATTGTTTATGCTACAAGTGGTCCCATTGACTTGGAAAACAGTATTCAGGGAGTAGGTTCCTCTTCCATATGAGAAACCTGTAAGAGCTTCTATCAAGTTGATTACACTGTCAAATGCTGACTAATCACAAGAAACTCTTCCCACTCTGTGTTAAAAGAACCCCTGCCTGTGATGCAGGAAAATGACACAAGCAGACATCATCTCACCTGGTATCTCTATGGGTGAATAAAGATAAAGGGGTTGATTTTTTGCACACATCCATTTCTTTCAACTCCCTTTCTTTGGAACAATTCTTACTAATTCACTGTTATGTGCAGGAGATTAAGCTATAAACAGGACCTACCTTTTGTGACATAAAATACTGCATGTAGACTTCAAAGCCATGACCCTGACTGCATCAGTAAATACGCATGAAAACCCTGTCTGCAGGCAGTCTGTGGGCAGAAAATGGAAAGGATGCAAACAGGTGTCTGAACATACCAGAGACATGGTCAGTCTGAAGCATTCAGAGCATTGCAGATTTAGCCAGTGGACAGTGTGGACAATGTCCTTCATTTCAGAGAGGTTACTGAGTTATAATTAATTATAACTGAGGTGCTTTGCTCTGGATGTAGAGGAAAACAGGGGCAGATGTATCCATAATATGGATGGACAGGAGAACTTAGACAGTCAGGCAGCTGCTTACCCTTGTGTGGTATAATGAACACACTGCTGAGAGTGATGCTAATGCTTCCTTTGACCAGTTCTCCCCCACTGGCCATTTCCCTCCTTTTCTTCCTTAGGAAAGTCCCTGCTTAGATAAAAATTAGTTCTTCCCCCTAGCTGTCTAGCATATTTGTAAAGCCTTGTTGTGTAACCTAAAATCATGACACACAATACTACATCTATATTCTGAGAAACACTAAGCAGTCACCATGAGAGAATTAATTACACGATACTTTATTAAAAATTCCCTTTAACTTTTCATGGAGGCAGATTAAGGTGAGTTCAAAATATGCTTTAAAATTTAACTTAAACATTAACAAAAGGTAATTCAGTATCCATTTCCTCTAACTCTGAAAGGATAAAAAAGCAAAGTTATATTCCTTTCAAGTTTAGTGAAGATACTGGAACTGAAGAGGAATTGATTATCTAGAAGTATAAAATACAAATACTGACCAGTCTGCTTCTGCTGACCAAGCTGTTTCCAATGAACAGAATAACTAGTAAAAATGAGGTCCTCTAACATCTAACACATAGCATCCGAAAAACAGCAAGGAACCTGGTAAGGGGTCAAGAGCACAACTCAGGAAAAGTGACGCAGGGAACTGGGGTTGTTTAGCCTGGAGAAGAGGAGGCTGAGGGGAGACCTTATCGCTCTCTACAACTACCTGACAGGAGGCTGTAGTGAGGTGGGTGTCAGTCTCTTCTCCCAGGTAACAAGTGATAGAACAAGAGGTTCAGATTGTATATTAGGAAAAATTTCTTCTCTAAAAGGGTTGTCAAGCATTGGGACAGGCTGGCCAGGGAAGTGGTTGAGTCCCCATCCCCACAGGTATTTAAAAGACGTGTAGGTGTGGTGCTTAGGAACATGGTTTAGTGGTGGACTTGGCAGAGTTAGTTTTATGGTTGGACTCGATGATCTTAAGTGTCTTTTCCAACCTAATTGTTTCTATGATTCTTTGATTCTAGCATTTCCTTTGGGAAAATGTCATCCCTTTAGAGGAATTTTGAATTTCATAGAATGATTGAATCATAGAATAATAGAAAATTTTGGATTGGAAGGGACCTTTAAAGGTCATCTAGTCCATCCCCCCTGCAGTGAGCAGGGACACCTTCAACTAGATCAGGTTGCTCAGAGCCCCAGCCAACCTGACCTTGAATGTTTCCAGGGATGGGGCATCTACCACCTCTCTGGGCAACCTCTTCCAGTGTTTCACCACCTTCACTGTAAAACATTTCTTCTCCACATCTAGTCTGAATTTACCCTCTTTTAGTTTAAAACTGTTACCCCTTCTCCTACCGCAACAGGCCCTGCTAAAAAGTTTGTCCCCATCTTTCTTAGAACCATAGAATCGTCTAGGTTGGAAAAGACCTTTAAGATCATCCAGGCCAACCATTAGCCTACATTACCAAGCCCACCTAAACCAATCAAGGGTAGACTAGACTAAACCATATCCCCAAGTGCCACATCTACCTGTTTTTTGAACACTTCCAGGGATGGTGACTCCACCACCTCTCTGGGCAGCCTGTTCCAATGTTTCCTCTCGTCCTATCACTTGTTACTTGGGAGAAGAGACCAACACCCACCTCACTACAACCTCCTTTCAGGTAGTTGTAGAGAGCGATAAGGTCTCCCCTCAGCCTCCTCTTGTGCTCTATGGAGAGCATGCTTAAAGATCTGCCATCCCTGTTCTGCTTCCTTGTCCCTGAGGGCAGTTTCCCAGGGGGTCCTATTGACTAACTCCTTGAAGAGCTGGAAGTTTGCTTTCCTAAAGTTCAGAGTCCTGACTTTACTCTTCACCTAAGCCATATCCCTCAGGACTGTGAACTCCACCAGTGCATGACCACTGCAGCCCAGGCTGCCTCCAATCCTGACGTCACTGATTAGCTCACTTGTGTTTGTGACCATCAGGTCCAGTATCACATCCCCTCTGGCAGGGATCAGTCTATTACCCAGCTTAGGAAGTTATCCTCAGTGCATTCCAGGAGTCTCCTGGATTGCTTATAGCTCACCATGCTACTTTCCCATCAGATGTCAGGGTGGTTGAAGTCCCAAGGACGAGAGCCTGCAAGCATAATGCCTTCTGTAGCTGGAGTAAGAAGGCTTTGTCAATAAGCTCCCCTTGATTGGGCAGCCTGTAGTAGACACCAACCACAAGGTCCCCTTTGTTGCCTCAGTCTCTGATTCTTACCCGTAAGACTTCAACCTGCCTGTGGCAATTTTTCAGACAGCTCTTCACACTCTGTCCATTTCTTGATGTAGAGGGCAACGCCTCCACCCCTCCTTCCTCACCTGTCCCTTCTGAACAGCCTGTAGCCATCAATAGCCACACTCCCATCATGGGATTCATCCCACCAAGTTTCAGTAATGGCAGCTAGGTTGTAGCTTTCTAGCAGCATGGTGGCTTCCGACTCCTCCTGTTTGTTGCCCATGCTGCCTGCGTTGGCGTAGAGGCACTTCAGCTGGGCTGTAGGCTGTGTCACCTTCTTAGAGGAACACCCCTTTGAGATATTTCACTGGTGTTTCTCTGTTGGCTCATATTACCTCAGGGGCCCCTGGCTCATCTCTGTAAGACTTCAAGTGTGCTGCAGTGTAGCCAGCACACCTCAGAGCAACAGGTTGAGGGCCCTTGCTAGCATCCATCCCTCTAACCTTGGCATGTCACCCCACAGCTTGTCACGGGCAAGCCTGATATTATCCCCCTCCCCTTTCAAGTCTAGTTTAAAGCTCTCTCAATGAGCCCCACTACCTTGTAGGCAAAGACCCATATTTCACAGCTTTACCCTCTCTCTAAGCCAAATTTATGACCTTCTCATACATTTCTTTTACTCTCCTGCCTCATCTCTGCTCAGAAGATAAGATGTTTTGGTTTTAAAAACAAGTTAAATGGATTATTTTTCTGTTTCATCTAAAACACTTCAATTTAAATTCATATAACACTTGAAATATTCACTGGAATGGAAATAATGACATACATTTTTAACATAAAAAATAATCAGGAACTCCATGGCAGCTTATAACATGTGCAAAATCGACCTCCCAGATTTTCTCTTCAAAACTGCAGTAAAGGAGATATAGTGGGAGACACTCCTTAATGTCACTAATTAATAGGTACCCTATGATTGATGCTGCATCAATTTTTGTGAGAGTTTTAGAGCTTCTTTGTACTGCTCAAGTGGTACCTAAACTAAAATGGTAACCACATAGTCTTTTTAATTCTTATGATTAATCTCAGCTAACGAAAAATCCTTATTAAATTTTACTTCCAGGAAGGGAAAGTGGAGTTCTTCACCCTACCAAAGCACAGCTAACATGTGGGCAGAGGTTGCTCCAGCTCCTATGTACCAACCACATCCTTCCATGGTGTAATTCCAGGGTGGAGGGGATGGATGGTTTCCACAAGGCTGGTGAAGCTCCTGTCTTGCAGGTCTGCAGCACTTCCAAGCTGAGCCACTGAGAAAGGAGACCAAACATGACATTACCTAACCACTGTGCATGGCTGTCTCTGTGCCGTATGATGTGTAACACCCTTGTGCACTTTCCGCTAAGGGGCTCAAGAGCAGCAGCATCTTCATAATACAGCCTGGCAGCCACAATGGGGTACAGATGGATATCTTCAGAACTGCTCTTTCATTAATGATCATATGGACGGCAAAGACATATTGCAGTTAAAATGTCCTAGAGACACCACTGGGCAGGGATCTCACCTTGCCCAAACCAGCTACATATGGCTCTGCTGAAGAGAATCAGACCTGAGTGTGTTTGACAGGGTAGCTGCAAGCAGAGCATTTGTTGAACATGTATGGGAAAGGCAGCATGGAAACACGAGGCTGGAGAATTTGCCGCCCCTCAAGATGAGGAGATACATTATCTTCTGTAGAGGTTTCTCTCCAAGCTAATCCACAGACTGTTTGAGTGCTTCCAGCTGTCACTGAAGCAATGTGGATGAACACTGGCACACAGCCTAGGCAGACAGTATAAGTTAAAAAACATCTTTAGCATTGGTGTGCACCTTGCTCCATAGTGGCACGCTGTACACAGCAAGACAACTGAGGGTGATGTTTCTGGGCTGGTGCTCAGTCCTGGCACTCAGGTCAAAACACAGATTGAGGATGCTGGTAATGTGCAGCTTGAGCTAGTTGTGTTCTTCCACGTTATCTTGCATGTTGAAATCTCCAAGGACAATAGGTCCAGGTATTTCACTACTGCTGCTGACAGGTGCTACTGAGCATCTTTAGTCTAGCTTGAAAACGAGCTTAAAAATCTACTACATTTACTTTGGGTCTCCTTCTATTATGAAGTAAGTGGATTCCAATTGACTTGCATGCCCTGCTCTTTCCCTCTTAGCCTTGATAGCTGGTGCCAAAAGGAATGACATGATACATTCCTTTTTATAAGCCTGGTGAGCCAGCTAGACTGAGGAACAAGGTGGGCTCCACATCCTCCATAAACACTTGGGCAATACCAGCTGTACTGATGGGATATTAGGCTGTCCTATAGCTCTGAGTCGCATACCGAAAGCATTGCCAAAAGCCACAAAGCATAAACCATGTATCTTATTTAGAAAGACAAAAGAAGCAGAAGATACTGAAGTGGCTCTCAGGGACTTTGACAGTAGCTGCCCTGCTCCATTTAAGCATAGGGTTGGATGCATCAAGGCCTTTTGCAGTGCTTCAAGTTGGTTCATTTCTTCCTTCAGCCAAGAGCTAAATGTCCCAGCAGGCACAGTGTTAGCCCCATCCCACTGTCCCACTGCCCCACTGGTGCCAGTATGGCCTGTGACTAAACAGGGCATATCTGTGAAAATTGCCAGCTGAAATGACAAAGGTACAAGACGTGTGGTCCTTACAACACAGACAACGGTAATGCAAGGAAATACCCTGGGCCTTCAAGGTGCTGCATTTTCCCTGCAACATGAAATTTACACCTGTGGTTCCCAAAGGAAACATCAAAGATACAGGATCTTCCACATGGGAATTTTTACTCTACAGTCTCAAAAGCTGCAGAGTGCTATGGTGGAGGAAATAAGTAACTGAAATATTTTGGTGATTTGAGCCTTGGCATTCATGACAATTTCCATGCTCCCTAACTGCTCTCTAACAGCATGTCTCTTAGGTTCCCTCCTGCCATTTGACTCCAGTGGACTCAGGCAGACAGGGAGAGTTTGCTGGGATTGGAGAGAGCAGTCTAGGGAAACGCCACAAAACCTCAATGCTCAGCATGTGTTCCCATGTCCTAGAGGGAATTTTGTAACACAAGGGAAGCAAAGCACAAGACATGCCTTACAGACTATGTCATAGTATCTGTCTCTTCATGCCAACCCATTAACAGAGACAATTCTTTCAACCTTTTAAGGCTAACCATGCTGAGAGATCAGTAGGAGCTGTGGTCATCCAAGGGGAAATTGTCCCTTTATTGATTATGCCACTGGCTTTGGTACATCTTGATTAATAAAATTGTCTCTCAGTCACTTAGAATAGATCTCACCTGGTTCAGCTCAGAGGTATAAAAGGCACTGATTGTGAGGCTGATAAACATCTCAGCTAAAAGAGGTGGAGAGACACAGAAGACTGTGGATTGAATTAATCATAGTTTGCTCACTGCTGAAACCAAATTTGGTATGCTGTAATACAGAACTGCAGTGAAAATGAGAAGGGGTGAAAGGTGGGGAACTGTCATATGTAATCATTTAGTCTCATGGATCAAGAAATTATGTCTTTTCATTTATATTCATCTAGCTAAACCCAGTGTTTTATTCATTATGCAGCATTACAACAAAATGTTACCTTATAAAAATTACAGATCCTTGAGGCAGCCTGTCCCTTCTCATAATTGTCTAGTGGAAGAAAAAAAGTCTTTGTGTTCCTAGAAAATCCACCTTTAGAGTATGTACTATAGTGATATCATTGTTCCCTGAAGTGTGGCATGCAAGAACTCCTTCATGTTTTCCCTCACTCACTAAACTGCTAGACACTATTCACCACAGCTGGAATTTTTTTGTATCCTATGTTAAATGAAACTAATCCTTCCCTAATTATTCCTTAAATTGGTCTTTAGAACAGTCACTTAGTCCTTTTTAAACTATTGCAGTATTAGGTACTGACAGTAGCATAAAATAGAGCAGCGATTAACAAATGGCCATCAATTTGACTACATTTAATTCTCTTGACCCATGCGCTTTAACAACCAGAGGTGACAAATTCTCCCTCTGCCCCTCAGACCCTCCATGTCAACCATCTAATTCTCATCCAAGCTAAACCAGAGCTGGTGCCTTATGGTAGGCCACAGCCACCTCTATTTCACCAGGATTTAAGGCAGCCATTAGAGAAAAAATGTTAATTTGCAGTTTCCATGGGCATCTGTTACCTGATTCCCTGCAGCTTGAAGGTCAATCACTTTCTAATTTGTGCTGACTGTACTGAGTAGGTCTCCACTGGGTATGCTGGGACCTTAGACACCTACAGGTAGTATCTCAATACAGGTGTCTTATCTGGATCTGACTTCCACCCTAAGAGCTTTGATATAAGTCATTCTCAGATGTGTTATGGTGCAGTCTAAGATAACTTTGCTTTGTTTTTTCCCATAGGAAGAAAAACTCCTGGCTTCTCATGCCAGGAGAGAGATCACATCTAAGGTTCTAACAATAGAGAAGGTCTGCCAGGTCAGAAAGAATGATACATCTCACTCCTCAGCTCAGCCACCTCCCTGGTTTCTTCTTTCCCCTCTAGATCACATAAGTGGCTTCTCCCTCCATAGGTGGTGAAGGGCCCCTCCCCAGGGAACAAAGGCTGGGGGATTGCACTATCTCACATCTATCCTCAAGCCATTTGTGTTCTTTTGCCCATTTTTCTGTATTTGGGCATACAGGCATTGTTTTTTGTGGGACATGTCATGGTAGATAGGTGTTTAAAAAATTATTAACAAAAAATGTTGCTCCCTGAAGCCCTTCACCTCAATTTCCCCATTTGCCAGTAGGACTGTTCAATAGACAGATGATTCTTCCATATATGATTTAGCTTGTCTCTTCCATCTTCCACAGCTGCTCTTATGACAGAGATTCACAGATTCTGAGTGACTCATGGGAAGTTCATCTCCAGCTACTTCTTTTTGCATATATTCATAACTTCCATCTATGTGATGCTGACTCCCTGTTCAGGGAACAATAAAAGTACCTTTAGATGATTTTGCCATAAAGATACAATTTTGCTACAAGGACAGCAGCAAGCAGTTGCACACAAAACTGAAGTTTGGGAAAATAACCTAATATTCATATTGGGGTGGTGAACCTCAAAATGCAAATACAGTCTTAGTCATTTTGTCTCATCCTCTGGCTCACTAGTAAAGGCAAAAAGCTTCTGCTCTCTAAAAACTCTGATTAATACTTCGCAATAAATGCAAAATAAGCAGCTACTTTAGAGAAGTTTTTATCTGTTGGAAATACCTGAAGACACAGTAAGAATATTGAGCAGCCCACATCACCCTAGTGTCTGATAGCCAGCTGACATCTGTCATTTAATTTTAAAGGGCCCATAAGCATCACAAAATAACATTAGTAGTGGAACAGTTTTCCACAATTTCTTCTCTTTTCCCATAAGCAACCTTAAACACATTGGGGGAAAACAGATCTTCACAATTAACACTTCAGCTTCTGTATGTCCCTTGGGCAAGCCTGAGTGAATATTGTTAAGATTTCCCATGACAAGCTGAGGAAGGAAGAAATTTTGTAAACAGAAGGCAAAGGGACTCCTACCTGACCACTTTCAGCAAGTCCAGGAGGATCTGCTCTCTTTTGGTGTCATTTAAAAAAGAAATGCAGCCACCTCTGATTCTACTGTAATAGCATCATTCAGAGTGTCCTAAACTTTTAGATATGGTACATAAATCTGAATTTAGCAAAGCTTTTGCTAGTACCCTCCTTTATATTTTCAGGGTAGAACAGCTATTTTTCTGCTGCTTTTTAGAAGAACTTCTCCAACAAAAGTTAGAGAATACCCGAGGCTCTGCCAATCTCGCCCCATACCACCAGGTCAATGAATAATTCTAGAAACCCAGTTTTTGAAGTGAGCACTAATTAACAGCTTAACTTCTATCTAAAAGGAGTGCAGCAGAAAAATAGGACTCTTTTCCTCTGCTTGAGTTGAAACATAGGTGAGATGAGATTGTATCAGGTGACAGTATAACCAAAGGTGGAGTGCATCCACCAGTGGCTTGATACAATATGAGCCTGGGTTTGATTTCTTTTTCCTCTCAGTGCCTTTTTGTATATTTCATGAATGACCTCAAGGCACAGCTTTGACATAGGGCTGAAACTGAGAAGTGGCAGATTTCCTTTTAGTGTTTATGGAAGAGTGCATATTATGAGAAAAAGCATGGGAGAAACAGGTTCACGTGTTCGCTTGACTACCGAGATTATCTTGCAGCCACTTGTCAACCTGGGGTGCCCACTCTTGCACTTTCTGCTAGTCCACTGCCAGAATGCTATTTTACTCTCTTGAAGAAAATGGGTTTGGTTATGAGGATGATGTACTTTATGAAGCACTGTACTTAATGTATCCAAATTCAAGGGGCTGCCCAGAATAGGAGCTGAAACCAATCTTTTTAAACTGATTTCTTTTTTTCTTTTATGTTGTGCCAGGACAAAATCCCACATTGAAAAAAAAAGCCTTTTAAACCTTGGAAGTGGAATATGAATTTTGTGGCTTGGGATCTTCACTAAATATTATGGCTTAAAAAGCATTTAGTTTTATGCTAACATTCAGCAACTGTTTACTCTCCAGAATTATTAGCTATTTCAGGGTTCTGTTGCTGGACTATACCTCTTATTTACAGATCATGCCAGCACACAGATTTTTATTCATTAGAAACTCTATTGGAGCACCCACTGCACTGCATTAAAAACAAGGCCATCGATACGCAAGCTGTAGCTATAGGTAGGTGAAATTATTATATAGCATTTCAATAAAACCAGGGTAAATTAGATTAGCCCTAACAGTCTCCTATTGCATTACCACTATTAAGATGCAGATGACACTGCATCATAGGGTCTAACTGCTCATTCATCTTTGCAGCAAGACAGACTGAAATTTGCCACTTGCTCCACTTTCATATTCAAGGTACTTTTGCTTCCCTGCTGAATTCTGCCTAATTCCTGGATCCCAAATGCTGGAGCTCCGTTCAAGCTTACTGATGTCCCGCTTCAGCAGGAAGGGTAGGTGCCTTGTTCCCAATAGGCATTTCAAGCAGTAACATGGAAGAGGCACATCCATTACCACAGTCCATCAGGTCTTTGTGTGAAATCTGTAAAGGATTCAATGCCCCCCAACACCTAAGTCTCTGACATATGGCCACTTTCTGGCAGCCCCAAATGAAGGGCACAGGTTCCACCTATAGTGTGGGAACACAGGGACCTGACACAGGGTCTGGCAGGGATAGAGGTAGGGAGAGACCTCAGGCAGCTAATGGAAACGATGAGAAGAGGGGCACCTCTCTAAGGTACATATTCCCCCTCTCCAGTATGCTTCTTAGTGGCTTTCCAATGGATGTTGGTCAACAGCCACCTGAATATGAGCCAGTAGTGTGCCCAGGTGGCCAAGAAGGCCAACAGCATCCTGGCTTGTATCAGGAATAGTGTGGCCAGCAGGAGCAGGGAGGTGATTGTCACCCTGTACTCGGCGCTGGTGAGGCCGCACCTCGAATACTGTCTTGGGCCCTTCACTACAAGAAAGACATTGAGGTGCTGGAGCGTGTTCAGAGAAGGGCAACAAGGCTGGTGAAGGGTCTGGAGCACAGGCCTTATGAGGAGCGGCTGAGGGAACTGGGGTTGTTTAGCCTGGAGAAGAGGAGGCTGAGGGGAGACCTTATCGCTCTCTACAACTCCCTGAAAGGAGGTTGTAGTGAGATGGGTGTTGGTCTCTTCTCCCAAGTAGTTAGCGATAGGATGAGAGGAAATGGGCTCAAGCTGTGGCAGGGGAGGTTTAGGCTGGAAATTAGGAAAAATTTCTTTACGGAAAGGGTTGTCAAGCATTGGGACAGGCTGGCCAGGGAAGTGGTTGAGTCCCCATCCCCACAGGTATTTAAAAGACGTGTAGACGTGGTGCTTAGGGACATGGTTTAGTGGTGGAGTTGGCAGTGTTAGGTTAACGATTGGACTCGATGATCTTAAGTGTCTTTTCCAACCTAAATGATTTTATAGAATCATTCTATAAAGACCATATATTCCCCCTCTCCCCCATGATATACTGAGGAGGATTTATTGGTACCCTCTCTTGAAGTCTTAGCATCCTGGCTTGTAATAAAATGTGGCTCTGCAAATTCAAGACTTTTTGCAATAGCAGAGCTGGTGTTAGATGCATATTTTGAGCAGCAAAGATATTTTTTATGCTCCTTGAGGGAAACAAAACACTTATTTCTTTAACATAACTATATTTTTTCAGGGCTATGTTAAAGATCAAATTACTTGCAAATTACTGCTACTACTATATCATTAATTCATCATCACTGTTTAATCATTAGGGTTTCTCAGCAATGCAAGAATTATTAGGTTTTGTTTCAGATATTAAAAAAACAGGCAGGTGATAACTTTAAGTAGCTTCATATGCACAGAACTGACTAAATATTCATAACAAAGTAAAACAATCTGAGGACTGCTTAGTAGAAGAGACAACCAAAATCCTATTTAAATTTCATAGGAAACTTCAAATAAAATGTTTGTGTTTCAAAATGTACCATGACCATAATTTACTAGAAATAAATTAAATTCTATTTCATAAAATTGACTCCCTTCCAACAGGATGAAATTGTAATTAAACAGAATGTTTTTACATTTGGCCTTTGTCAAAAATAATATAGCAAAAATTGAGATTTCTCATGCAAATACCTCTATTTTGCTTAAAGTTATTTTTCTTTTTTAAAAAATCCATTCTAAAAGTTTGAACTAGTTCCATCTACAATACAGGTAACAGGTGACAGTTAATTTGCACCAGATTTCATACCACCTCAGCACCAGAAGATACAAACAGAACTCGAAGGTCGGAAACCCACTGTTTTGGAGTGACACACATCGGGTGGTCATGCAGGTTGTATGCAGTATCTATGTCACTAAATAAAGTATGGTGAAGGATCATTTTGTGTTATCTGTGTAGATACTGTATCTTAAAACAAAGATCCATAAGATACTTCAACATTTGTGCTCTTTTCTTTTTTTTTTCAGAGCATCTGAAACATCACGAAGGTTGTGTTGCTGCCCTGCAGGGCAGCATTTTTGTGTCACGCAGCTGAGGACATGCCAGTGTGGTGTTAGGGCATATGGAAGTGTGTTGAGGATGCAAAGCCCTGGTATGATAAAACTGGAAGACTGCACAGCATAGAGGGAGCCAAACCTGTTGCAGGCTTGTCCCAACTGTCTTTTGGGAATCCACCTGGCACGAGCTATTCCCCAAACTGTGCACATGTACTCTCTGGGAACCACTAGCTGGTACAAGTCAAAATCATGCAGGGGAGGGTGTTAGTAATTAAGCAAACTGGGCATTTGCAGGGTCTGTGCTCAAAGTGGCACTCCAGCCCTATTTTCTTAATTAATATAAGTGTAGAGGCTGCCAGGGCTGAATCTGGTAATGCAGGTACAGCGATCAGAGCAAGATCTTTGCTGTGACTGGACCAGAAGAGCATTGCTGTGCTTTTCATCAAAAGGGAAGCCAAACAGTGTATAAAGCCCAGGACAAGGAAACTGCCTTTATTCAGGAAGAAAGCTTAATCACATTGCTAACTTTAGGCACGTGCTCAAATCCCTGTTGAAATTCCTGACACTGAAGCACATGCTGTAAGCCCTTTCCCTGTGTCAAGACTTCAGCGGCTGCCAGGTGATTCCTCCGGGTGAGCTGCACATGCACCGCCTGTTCACTGAGCCCAAAATGCAGCCAGAGGAATTGCAAGCAGTATCTGCATCAAAATAGTTGCATGCATCAATCACAGTCTTTGAGGCAGGTGTTGTCAACTGCTTTCCTCCATTTCTGGATCTTAATGTGGGACTTGGTACATATGTAATGCAGTAGGAAAACAATGGGCTTTTTGTTATTCTGTGCCAAGGCACTATTTCCTCACAAAGTTCATTAAGAAATTATGTGCTAGGTATCCAAAAGCCTCCTGCTGCTCTTTTATTACATGTTTTCTCTTCTAGGGAGTATGACACATCATATCATCAGTGTGTATTGGGTTTGTGTGGCAAGGTTTTGGTAGCAAGGGGGCTACAGGGGTGGCTTCTGTGAGAAGCTGTCAGAAGCTTCCCTTATGTCTCATAGAGCCAATGCCAGCCGGCTCCAAGACAGACCTGCCGCTGGCCAAGGCTGAGCCAATCAGCGACGGTGGTAGTGCCTCTGGGATAACATATTTAAGAAGGGGGAAAAAAACCCTGTGCAACTGCAGCAGGAGAGAGGATTGAGAATATGTGAGAGGAACGACTCTGCAGACACCAAGGTCAGTGAAGAAGGAGGGGGAGGAGGTGCTCCAGGCACCAGAGCAGAGATTCCTCTGCAGCCCCTGGTGAAGACCATGGTGAGGCAGGCTGTCCCCTGCAGCCCATGGAGGTCCATGGTGGAGCAGATATCCACCTGCAGCCCGGGGAGGACCCCACGCCAGAGCAGGGGGATGTGCCCAAAGGAGGCAGTGACCCCATGGGAAGCCCCCACTGGAGCAGGGTCCTGGCAGGACCTGTGGACCCATGGAGAGAGAGGAGCCCACGCTGGAGCAGGTTTGCTGGCAGGACTTGTGATCCCGCAGGGGACCCACGCTGGAACAGTCTGCTCCTGAAGGACTGCACCCCATGGAAGGGACCCACGCTGGAGCAGTTTGTGAAGAATTGTAGTCTGTGGGAAGGACCCACGTTGGAGAAGTTTGTGGAGGACTGTCTCCTGTGAGAAGGACCCCATGATGGAGCAGGGGAAGAGTGTGAGGAGTCCTCCCCTGGAGGAGGAAGGAGTGGCAGAGACGACGTGTGATGAACTGACCACAACCCCCATTCCCCGTCCCCCTGCGCTGCTCAGGGAGAGGAGGTAGAGAAAATCGGAAGTGAAATTGAGCCCAGGAAGAAGGGAGGGGTGGGGGGAAGGTGTTTTAAGATTTAGGTTTATTTCTCATTATCCTAATCTGATTTGATTGGTAATAATTAAACTAATTTCCCCAGCTTGAGTCTGTTTTGCCCATGACAGTAATTGGTGAATGATCTCTCTCTGTCCTTATCTTGACTCATGAGCCTTTCGTTATATTTTTTCTCCCCTGTCCAGCTGAGGAAGGGAGTGATAGAGCAGTTTGGTAGGTATCTGGCATCCAGCCAGGGTCAACCCACCACACAGTGTTGAAAATTATTTTAAAATTCTTCCTCTGTCATGCAAGGAACAGCATGAAAAAATTATCTCTGGATTGATATATCAACGCAGTGGTCTACCAGTTTGCACTTTGTTGTTCAAACAAGACTAAGTCCTCATTATCTTACACTGTATAAACACATTAAAAAACAATCTGCGACCTAAAGGGCTTTTAGTTTAAGTAGAGCAAGCAGCCAGACGAAGGATGCATTTCTATCTCATATCTCTTCCACTGACAAGGAACTGAGGTACAGAGAAGTGATAAGACCAAGCAAAGTCACATAGGAATTTAGCCAGGAACTGAACCCAGGTTCCCAGAGTATCAGATCCATGTCTTAAACACAAGCCAGGCCGTTGTATGACTGGTGCATTTAAAATGCTTCAAGCCAAGAGAGGTGTCAAAACCAAACACAATGTGCCAACAGTGTAAACTAATTACATTTTAATAATTACTTCACTTTCAGTCATTTGAACCATTATTAGCAGCTCAAGCAGGGAATGTGTGGGCGGTGCTTTCAAATTAGGTTATTTAATCTTGCATTCTTTCTTTTCACGTTGGACAAAATTGACTTCTATTTTGCTGTATTAGTTCCCTGTGTGTGATTAATGCCCAGGTGCTAGCTTACGAAACACCACAGCAGTTGAAATACAGCTGTATTTCCAAGGTACAGAGTGGTGACTGACAGAGATACCTGATAAAATAATATTGAGCTAAAAAATATGACAAAAGTACTTCAGCCTTGTTAACTGCATCCAGAGAGAAATTGCTCAGAAAGGGATTGTGCTCTTTGAGATGAGGCAGCACTTAATGCTTCTCTGTCTTTGGGGACCTGGCAATTTCATCACCCCATGAGAGTCCTGGGGTCCCCCCTGGGCTATCTATACTATCTGACCTGTTTGCGGGTTTTTTTCCAGGCCAACCTTTCTTCCTCTGCCTTGTTACTTTTGTCAGATGCAGCTTTTTCGGTTCAAAAGTGACTCATTAATGTGTTTCTGTCTTTCCAAGCTTGTGAAGTAGTAGTGTTTTCACATTAGCCAAAGCAAACAGTTCACATTAAATGCAAGGGGTTGAGTAAATCCTTGCACAACAGCAAACAAGATAAAAACACTGTAAAAAGAAATGACCACAGTCCATGCAGAAGGAATTAAGTCAGAGCAACAGAAAGGCTAGCTAGTCCATATAGAGAAGATCCAAAACATGCCAGGAGCTGGGGAAGTACTAGAATACACACAGCTTGTTGGTCAGTGCATCCTTTAATTTGTGCTTGGCAGTCATAGAGAGGGAGGGAGGCCAAGGGGTTATGATGCAGCCATGCTTGTGCCAGGAAGCCAGGCCTCCTGGAAGGATGCTCCCTATGTGCAGCCTAAGTCATCTTTCAGATGTTTTTCTTCTGAAGCAGCAAGATGATTTTATTTCCTTCAGTAAAGTAATTTAAAAAGAACAGAAAAACAAATAATATAAAACCCAAACAAAAAAAAGCCCAGTCAGGTCTGACAGCTCAGCAGATGGTTACCTAGGACTAGCACAAACACCACCAGCCAAAGCACAACTTTGCCAACTCCCTCCCAGTCTCTGGCTGATTTTGCTTTCCTGTGCAGGCAGCAGCTTTTTCTTCTGTGTTTTAGCAGTGGTATCCTCAAATCTTTAACACTTCTTTGCTGTTACTTCTCCCCCTCCCTGTCAGAGCCACCACCCTGGTTTCTCTCTTCATACCATATGCTTGCATTTCATGCAGGGATACTTGCTTAAAAAGACCAACATAGGTCACACAACACTGTAGCACAATGTGATATGCAGCTGGGTAGGATGGAGAGTGTGCCATGGAAAAAATATCCCAGCCGGCTCTGTATCTGCACCATGGAAGACAGCAGAGGAGTGTTTTGAGGAAGGACAGGCAATGCCCTTGGTGGGAAACTCACTCAGCTGGATCCTCTGAGGTGCTGCCTCACGGTCACCCCTCCTGCATCCAATGGAGAATCCTGACCAACCCTATTGAGCCTGCAAGGTGACCGGGAGGGAGCAAGATGGCAGAGTGTGACAGCTGAGGAAGTGCCTCATATTCCCATCCTCCAAGAAGTCCTGCAAAGCCCCTCTCCAGGTCCCACCCAGTACCTTATCTCTTTCCTCACACACTTCTCCCACTGCAGGACCCAGTCTGGCACAGTTTTGGGTTCACGCTGAAATAGACTTGAGGCTGTCAGAAGGGTTCCTATTTACAGGCAACCTGCAGATACAATGGGTAGTGTCAGTGCCCTCCCACTCTACCTCTGGATCCAGAGGCGGAGGATTTCACCCCTACAGTCACTCCTCAGAAATTTTCCTACATCTTGTATGTTCAGTTTGGAAATCTTTCTCACCCTCAACAGCTTCCGCAGACCAGTTTTGAAGGCTTGCAACATGCTTTTTGCAAGGATGAACCACCACACATGCTCCTTCAGCCTGCAAAAGCTGAAGTGCAGGAACAAAGGAAACTTCATCACTCTCAACTTGTGTTTCACTCTGTGGGTGGGAATAAACATGTCCTAAAAGACACCCATGAATGAGTTGTGTTGGACACTATTATGCTTATACAGAACACCCATGTATCTGTCCTGACTGCTTTGGCTTCCAAAGATCAAGATGTTTTTGAGGTCCAGCAGATGGTGCAGGCAATAGAAGGAAGTTAGAGCCATCTTCACACAACCTAGCAGAGGTGGCTTACCGAAGCATTGCAATTCCTTTCCTTCATGACTGTAGTGACCATAACCTGGCAGCTCTAAGGAGCAAGAGTGTGAACTTCATTGCTCTTTTGAATTTATAGGGGATTGTACGCACAAGTTAAGTCTCTATAATCACAGCTTCAACCTCTACACACCCTCATCTCTACAACACATCAAAGACCTATATAAGCACAATATAGTATGCCAGGCTGGGATGTTTTCTATCAAGTTGTGTGCAGGAAGGAAGGTTTCTCATCCAGATCCATCCCTGGGTAGGACATGTTGGTTGTCAGGCTACATATGTTAAATTCATTTTTTATTTATCTCTTTTTATTATGACATGGCTAGCAGAAGGCCTTTCAGGGCAGAAAAGCAGAGTACCTGTTTGGCCAAGAGATCCCAGACAAACATCACTTATGTGGTATTTTTGCAAACTTCAACAAGTTAATAGATCCTAATAATTTCAAATTTTTTACACTGAATATAGGTTATGCTCATGCTTATGGTAATTGCTGAATTTGGCCCTTTTCTGTGTTTTCTTTTTCTTGTGTCCAAAATAAGAACAACAATATCTGTGCATCTTTTTTTGGAAAGCCACTGCTGAAAGGTGCCACATTGACATGGTATTGCAATAAACAAGCACAGCTCAGCCCAGCGAGAAAGAGATCCCCGCTTCAGTGGTGGCAGCAGGCTGTAGCAACCGTAACTGCCACACAGACCCAAGCACAGACTTCAAAATCCTTGCCCTTCCTGCTTTTATTCCCTTTACATCATTTTCCAAGCACAGCCTGGTGTCCTAGACCAGGCCTTGGTCCATCAATAAATTCACTGTGTGACTGAAGGCACTCAAACCTCACACTGAATCCACAAAATGCCAGTACTGTGCAACCCTGGACCATCTTCCTGCTCAGTCACATGATTTGGAGGCCCTGCTGTGCTCCATTGAGAAGTCATGGGATGCCTAGTGATTACCAGTGTGGAGCTTGAATTGTTCCTGAAGCATAGGCTTGGGGAAGAGTGGCTGGAAAGCTGCCTGGCTGAAAAGGACCTGGGGGTGTTGGTTACAGCTGGCTGAACATGAGCCAGCAGTGTGCCCAGGTGGCCAAGAAGGCCAACAGCATCCTGGCTTGTATCAGGAATAGTGTGGCCAGCAGGAGCAGGGAGGTGATTGTCCCCCTGTACTTGGCGCTGGTGAGGCCGCACCTGGAATACTGTGTCCAGTTTTGGGCCCCTCAATACAAGGAAGACATTGAGGTGCTGGAGCGTGTCCAGAGAAGGGCAACAAGGCTGGTGAAGGGTCTGGAGCACAGGCCTTATGAGGAGCGGCTGAGGGAACTGGGGTTGTTTAGCCTGGAGAAGAGGAGGCTGAGGGGAGACCTCATCGCTCTCTACAACTACCTGAAAGGAGGTTGTAGTGAGGTGGGTGTTGGGCTCTTCTCCCAAGTAACAAGTGATAGGACGAGAGGAAATGGGCTCAAGCTGTGGCAGGGGAGGTTTAGGTTGGAAATTAGGAAAAATTTCTTTACAGAAAGGGTGGTCAAGCATTGGAACAGGCTTCCCAGAGAGGTGGTGGAGTCACCATCCCTGGAAGTGTTAAAAAAACGGGTAGATGTGGCACTTGGGGACATGGTTTAGTCTAGTCTACCCTTAATTGGTTTAGTGTGGATTTGGTAGTGTAGGCTAATGGTTGGACTGGATGATCTTAAAGGTCTTTTCCAACCTAAATGATTCTATGATTCTATGATAGATCTGGTCGCTCTGGAGTGACAACCGTGGGCTCTCCTGGCAGAGAGCTCTGGACTGTTTGAAGCTCACCATTTTTGTTCTCTAGCCCTGTATCTCCAACAACAGCTGCTCAAGATTAACAAAATAACATTAAGAGCCTTGCTGGCACTTCTAACTCAGTCTTTTTATGTAAAGGTACAATTGCACATATGGTCCCTATTGCAGCGCTCTATGAGGCTGGGAATTATGCACCACCATAACTCAATTCTAGGCAATGGTACAGTAAGGACCAGCATGTCAGAAAGAGAAATTGGGGTAGATCTTAACATCAGAGAGTGCAGTTGCACCAGCCAGTGAGAAATTTTAAGAGAGCGCTGTGAGGAATCTAAATGTGCCTCATTATGATCTCAGGTTGATATAATACTTTATGAAACTCCATTTACTTAATTACAGCGGCTACTCATTTTTGTTCCAGAGATCAAACCTGTGTCCAGAGTTTATTTTCATAGCCATATTGTTTTGATTAATGAGTGATTCATCATCAACTGATCTACATTAGTCAAATATTGCACTAAAAAACCACTGAAAAAGCATATATTTGGATTTTTAAAATAACTATTGAATAAAACTCTGTTCCACCCAATACCAAATGATTAATGTGAAATCAGACTTACAGCCAAGCTCAGCCAAAAAGGTTTTCAGACTTCTGTGATCTGTTGCCAATCTCTGTGTGCTCCCACTGAAGCGCATCCCTGTGAAGGTGGAGGTCTCTTGCCCTTATACAGGTATGTTATTTGCTAAGCTACACCTGAATCATGAAATCTGTGCTACCTTAAAAGTCTTCTGAAATCCATATATAATAACAATATGATTCTAGAGGTCTTGCCAACAACCCAGACAAACAGTGGGTGTACCAGTCAACAGTTCTTATTCCCAGATCCCTTACACCATCAATTCCAGCTGTGCTGTATGAGCCTCATTAAAATACTTTTTTCTTGTGCTGGAATTTCTCCTGAATTGGCCACATTAATGTTCACAGCTGGGCTAAAAAGATCTTAGTTTATCTCAAGGGGAGCCATACTGAAATTATTCAAGTGAAAATGGGATTGTCTCAGCTCAGGTTGCCACTTGATTCCAAGTGGTTCCGTTATTCTATCAAAACCCAGCCTGCACGCCTTTCTACTGCTTCCCATTTCAGGGAGCACATGGTGGGACTGTGCCCTGCTGACTTTTGTACCTCCTGAATTTCCCCTTTTTAGATCACTTCCAGTTTGCTCATTGCTACCTCACAGCTAGCAATTGCTAGCACAGCCCAGCACTGTCCTACAGAAACACGTCTTCACGTCCAGGAGGATGCCAGGCTTGAGGATACAGAGTCAGACGCATGGCTTGTCTGAATCCCCTGGAGCCAACAGAGCTCATATTCAAGGGGATCCCAGAGAGTCCTCTCCATGCACATGAGTGCCTGTACACTTTTTGGGGGTCCAAGCTTGAGGACTGAGTCCATGGTGTTGAACTTCATCTTTTTGCACTCCAGGAATAGCACGTACTTTCACCCTGTGGAAGCACTCTGAAAATCCAGGGCTGAATTATTTTATGGTGTTGGGAACACATCCCGGGCTCATCACTGGTGGTAATAGCAGTCCCTCTGGTCTCATGTACTGCAATTCAATAACCCATTATTAACAGTTGGAGGCGGTGATCTAGCCCTTCTGATTTTTCACTTCTGAATGTAGCTAATTAGTTATGATAATTAGCAGAATTACAGCTCTCCATTCCCCACTTGGGAGTACAATAGTCACAATCTTCTAACCACCCACTTTACTCTCCATCCTGGCTTCCTGAGAAACAGTCAAACACCTTGATTAGAATTTGAGTCTCACAGGGCATAAAAGGCAGAACAAAACAGTAATTGTTAACTTCATTTCAGTTCTTTCTCCATTACAGCTCTGTTACAGGGCTACATACCAAGCATAGGGCCCACACAGGGCCCAATCCTGCATGTTCTGTGGCAGCATTTGCAGCATCTGGTTCTAAGATGACACCCATTTTCAGTGAAAATCAAGTTCTCAATCCTCACCGACCCTAGGTAAGCCAGAAACAGTTCCTCTCAGAGGCAAGAAAAGACAGCAAAGCTTCTTAAGACTTGATTTTGATGGTTTTTGACTGCTGAGGTGTGTCCTCTGAGATGAAGGCTTTAGTTTCACTCCCCAAAGTTATTAAACACAATGTTTGACAGTGCCAAAACCTCTCACAGTCCTTGCCAGATGCCAGCTTTCATATCACATGAAGTGGTGGATCTATAGTTCATTTTCTAGCAATCCCCACTTCCAGTGCTGTTTTCTGCTTTAAAGCTCCCTTCCCACCAAAGCAGTCGCAATGCTTTACCCCAAAAATCATTTCATGTTATTATTCTGTTTTTCACGTTATTATACTGAAGCAGAATCGACCTGGAACAGCAAACCCCTTGTGTCAGCTAGGGACTGCTCTTACCAGCACCAAGGATATTCCTCAGCTAGCAAAACCCACTCTTCCAAATCCATTGTGTGTGTAGGCGGTGAGCGAACTTTCCAGCTGTTTAACTTTATATCCTGCTGATGTCCCACAAAAAACTTTGAAAAATTATGTTTAACAGCAATGTATTCTTTGTGTCCAAAATTTCCTGTTTTCTTTCCCTCTCTGAGGACATGTGAATGACAAGCAATATTTTTTTGAGTCTCTGTAGTTTATTTTTTCCTGGCTCTTTTTCTCTTGCTTGATGGCAAGCTGTCCACCTCTGCTGGGATGCAGTTATTTCCCACTACAATCAATTCTAATATCATCAAGTATTATTATAAATTGAGATAGAAAATGGGGAACAGGAGAAAATAAACATGCACAACACAGGAAAAGGCAAAGTCCTGCAACTCCTAAGTCCCAGCAAACTCCTGTGAACTTATACAGAGGAGAAAGGCCTGAGGAAGAACTCAAAACCTGGTTATGCTTTCAAAGTCTTGTAAAGAAAGCGTGCACTTGCTTCCTCCAAAAGGACAGTCAGTCTCCTCTGCTGTATGACCTCTTTGGTGGGGGAGTTAAAAACATCCCCAAATTGCAATGTGCAACACCCAAGTTTGGAAGGTCCTGGAGAGCTGAGGGACACACCAAACCCACGGAGATTATCTGGGAAGTTAATACAGCTTTTTCTGGGAATTCCTGACGGCAGTCTACTAGCAGCAGGCTCCTAATGGGTGTTTTTCTGGACAGAAAATAGGTCATTATAGATGCTCATGTGAATTTGAGGAAAAAATTTAGTTGAGGTGAGAGTACCCACTTCCAGCATCAGGGCAAGCGCAGACCCTCATGCTGACATATGATGTGAGAGAGCCTGGGCAGTGAGAAATGAGACTTTGATTAAGGACAATGGGATTTAGTCAGAGTCTCCAAGTGATTCAGATTGCTTAGGCTTAGAAGCTAGAGCTGTAATGTAAGTTTAACGACACAGTGCACATTCCCAGAAATGCCTGTCAGGTCACAGATACTCAACAGTACTTGTAGGGTTCAAATAAAAATAGCTGTTTCCCAGTGACACACAGCATCTATTCCCCAGTTCTCTGACACCCAGCCACCATAAATGGTAAACAAATGACACTGCAGATGAAGCTGCAAAACTTGTTATGCTATTTAACATCGACCGTTCCATATAATTAAGGGAGCACAATTACTTAAACATGCTTGTGATGTAAACAACCATGCAAATTGCATTTCTAACTACTTTGACTGTACCCACAGCATAATTAGAAGTAGCAATTTATTACTCAATGTAATAATTAGAACTAATTAACTACTAGAAGTAATTAGAAATAGTAATTCATTTCTTAATGCAATGAGCTGCTTTTGCAGCCTGTGCGTACACACGCATGTATGTGCGCGCGCACACACAAATACTTAGCAGTGGATAATTACTGCAAAAATGCATTTATTCAGGGATTCTGATTCTGCCTTGTATGGAATTTATCTAATGTATGGGGAAGATTGATCATAACTTTGTACTAAGTATCTCCAGACATTATTTGTTTAAGAAGTATCCTTCAGCCAATATGTTGGGTTTTTTCTTTCTAGGGTCAAGTAGGGGATAGACAGCCTCCATGAAAAAAGTCAGTAACAATAACCAGATCCAAGATGATTTGCATTTTTTCATTTGCCTACAACTCTTCATGGAATAGCAGGTACAGGAGAAGCACATTGGAATAGAACCTATAGTTCATTAACAGTCACACATAAAACCAGGGCATAATATTAGAAAAATTATAAAGGATCTGTATGCTGGCATAACTATTGTGTACTTACTTACTAGAATTTTAGAATATTCCTTTGCCTAGCTTAATGGGTAAGAGGAAAATAAGAAAGTTACTGAAGAGGTCTAGTGAAAATGAGTTTTGCTTTTTGTAGACATTCAAAGGGAATGGACAAGCTCTTCGTATCAAGCACCCCACTTCCTACCTCCAGGCAGTTGCAAACCTTAGGAGCATACAGCAAGGACCGTCAATCAGCTTTCTAGGAGGCAAAAGGGGGACCCACAGTTGTTTGCTAGGGATACCAGATGAAAGTCAAACACTGTCAAGAGCAAGAAACATTGGGCCAGTCCAAATCTAGGGAACAGTGAGACTAGAGAATGAATACTTATGTTTGTCCTATCTATTATTGATTACACTGCCTCCCTGAAAATCTTTTGTCTCAACAAGTGATACTTAAAAAAAGAAGTTTTGTCTGTTGTCCAGGGTGGCCAGGGTTAAAACTGTGCATTCAAAACCACTCCTGTCTCTTCTACTTCCTTTGGCATAGGGATGCTACCAGCAATGGACCTGGCCTGGGAAAGCTGCAGGAATCTGCAGCTACAGGCAGGCAGTGGAGACTTCCTAGGCTCTCTACTGTCTGCAAACTACACTACCGCCACCTAATCTGAAACCCTCCCATTCTCCTTCACCAAGCTGCTGGTGAATGATCATACCTCCGTCAGAGATTCATCAGTTAGCTTCTTTCTCAAACAATCTTCATCCACAATCCAAGTATTACCAAAAGTATCCAAAGTCTCGACTGTTCATTTTTCTGTTGCTCCAGCTCCATTTTTCACCCAACAAATCTACTCTTCTTACCTTTTAAACACCTTTTCTAAAGTAGATTCTCACCCTTCATTTCTCACTGGCCAAAGCTGGCTAACATTATTGAAGATACTGCTGGAAGAAGAACAAAGCCATTCATACTGGCCCTAGTTTTCTACAGAAAATGCACCCAAGGTGGGTGATTATGATTTCTCCACCAGAGCTTCATAGCTTTGAAACCGTGCAATATCTGTAAATGATGTTCAAAGGTATACAACTGGAAGGTGCCATAAAATGGTGAGGAAGTGTTTAACTGCAGGAATGCAGCTGCTTGGAGTACCATAGCTTTAAGCCAAAGGGATCCCGCAGAGGAGAACTCACAGTCATTCTCTCTGTTAAAATCACTTTCCTCCTCATCTCTTTGTGATGCAGCATTTTTCCCAACAATTATTTCCTAGAATTTCACCCCCAATGCAACCTTTTTAACATGACTTGGCATTCATTCCACTACATCTATTAATCCAGATCAGTGAGTTGTGACGTTAGGGAACAAGCCATCAGGTAAATTACAACTGTGAAAGGCAAAAGGGAAATCCATCAAATTAAAAAGAAAAGCAAAACCAAATCACCTTTACATTTAAAATACAAATTAAAATTACCATAGCAAAACTGAAAGTCCATTTCCTGATTACCAAGTCTTTGGCTTCAGTCCAATGTTTTTGGCACTTGTGATAAAACAATCATCTTGCCTGGAATTCCACAGAGAAGAAAGAAAAGCAGTTAGAAGAGACTTCTTTTCCATACTCTTTTTCTTATTTAATTATAACCATGGTCATTATTGCTGAGGTATGGTGCAGCACACGAAAAGAGAAAGGAGACTCCAGTGGTGTCCATTGGTTTTGTTATTATCATTATTCTTGATTTCATTTTAGTCACTGTACTTTCACTGTAATTACTGGTAAGGGGAGAAAATTAACACCTCTGCCAAAGTTGTCCTGGATCAGGGAACTTCCTCAGTCAGAGAAAGAACACGATATTCACTGAAAGGTCATCCTGAACTGAAGCTGTGGGTACGGCTGTCACTGAAATGGAGAGCTGGAATCTGTTGCCAGATAACAGGTGTATAAGTGTATGGAAGAGTCATTGCTCACTTCCTAGTAGCACTGAGAGTTTCCAACAAGGGTCATGGCACCATTATCCTAAATGCAGTATGAACAGATAATTCTTAATTCCCTACATACAGAAACCCAGATTTAGGCTTGCTCTTGCTTTCCTTAATCTTCTATACTTGTCTCCTAAAGGAATCTCTTACAGTCCCACATCTTTCTGCAAAACCCCTTGCCTCCACATGTGCCTGGATGTGCTGTGGATCTGCAGTCAAGCTTGTGTGTCCGTTAATGTGGAGAAGGAAGGCACATGCCAGGAGAAATAAAAACCATGTCACCCACTGGCACTTCCCTTTAGCTCTTGCTAAAGACCTCTCAGAGGCAAAGCATGAATTTTATAGCCCCAGAGAAGTGGAGACTACAGATAGCATTAGGCCACCTCTGCATTCTGCAGACCCAGGGGGTACTCGAGATACTTGAAAGTCTTCTCACATACCATCAGCATCCCTCAAGGCTTGTCTCAGTTGTAGCAACCTGCCAGAATTGCCTTCTGGAGAATTTTTCCCTCTCCTAAGATTCCTCTATTCCCAACCCAGGGTCATAAGGGCATTCTAAAAGCAGTCTCAGCTAGATTTCAACCTTTAGGCCTTTTATCTGGTCTAACAAGAACAAGAGAGAAATTTCATCCCCAGATTGGTAATTTCTAGGTCTCAGGCTACAGCTGGTGTGAGCGGAATGGATGGTAGAACAAGAGTTAACCGTTGTCCCCACCTGCACACCTAAATACGAATCTGAAATTTCAACAGTGGCTTCAGTTTATGACAGTGAGGCTCTCAGTACCACGGACAGGATTTTTCTTTCTTTTCTGGAATAGTGAGGTCACGGGAAGACAGACTTTGGCCAAAGGTTTTAGTCAACATGAGTTGTGAAATTGCCTCTTCATGCAGTAAGTATGACATACAACAGAACTATAACCACTCTAAAAAACAGATGGTTCACCCCACTTATTATCTTAGTGGCAAAGTGTAAGAAAGTGCAAAGGACTACTAAAGTCTGCATAGTCCTTGAGTCTTACTGGTGTTGTTCAAGCAAAGAATAAGCATCATTTCTGTCTGAAAGGGTTTCCAAGCACTCAAGACACTGGATTCCCACAGCAAGTCAGAAAGAGACGGGCAAATCTCACTTATGCAGTTGAATACTCTCTTACGGTGCACAGGTCCTGAACTAACCCTCTGAATCTGGGTGCATTGTATGCTAACATAACAGGGAAAATGATTTTATGATCTCTGCTGGGTAAATAAGGAAACAACTGCTTGCAAAACCAGATTGGTCTCTCTTTTTCACCCTCCATCTTTGCTTGAGTTTTCAGCTTATAAGCTAGATGGAGTTAAACAACTATATTTCTAAGACATTTTGCCCGCATTTTGTTTTGTTTCACTTATATTTTCTTTTGGAATCCTTGACTGCATACAACTGAGAAAATTAATTTTTAAAATATGTATACTCTGCCCATACATGCATAAAGAATACACCAGGTAAAATGAGTGAATGTAAGCTATTTTATTTCAAAACCACACCCAATATGTATTAAAGCATACACATTTTTTATTGGTTTATAGCAAAAATCTAATACAGTCTTTGATTTATTAAAATCAAATTTCATGTTCTGGAATAGGGCACAAAGAAAGGCTCCTCCTCACAGTTCACACCTGCATAAAAGTTCTCAGGTATGGTGGTAACAGGCCACAGGGCACGTTCCCCAGCAGGTGCAGGAGCAGCTGTCCCTGCCATGGTGGAGGTGTCAACCCAGACAGAGCTTCGGGTGGTGGACACAGCCCTGGAAGCCTCCAGCTGCAGAGAGCACCTGGCACCTCTCCCTGGGACCGGGAGAGATGATCTTCTTTCCCAGTGTGCTGTTCTAGCAGAGCTGTGCCACCAAGTGAAGGAGTTATGGGAAGGAGTCAGCATCAGAGACGATGAGAGAGGTAGACAGGATCTTCTCAGAGACCTTGTGGCATCAAGAGCACCAGACCCCAACTGCAGTGAATACACAGGTAGAGTCTGTCCCTAGCAGGATGGTAAGTGCAAACTCTGAGATGGGTGAAGGCTGAAAACTTGTGACTTCTGGCACTGAGAGGCAGGCTTCTGCTCCACCACCTGAAGGCTTGCAACCATGGAATAAGTTCATGTCCCTCAAAGCTAAGGGGGAGGCAGGTGTGCTTTCAAAGTGAAGCATCTGGGCCAACTGACCTAGAGCTGTGTGGGAGCACCAGGAGGAATTAGTGAGCAATATTGTTGGTGAATCCCTTCTGTGGGGGACAGAGGACCCATCTGCTGACCTGACCTGTCATCTAGTGAAATTTGCTGCTTGCCAAGGCCTGGATCTGAGATGTGGAGAGACTGCGGAAGTCTGCCTAACCCTCTGACCATTACCCCCTGTTGGCACCAATGATAGTCTAGCACAACTACAAAGCTATGGGGACGATGATTCAGGTGTATGAGGGTCCTGGTGGTGTTCTCCTCCATCCTGTCAGTGAGGGGAAAGTGTGTGAGGAGGAGGGATTGATGCTGCATGTCAACAACTGGTTGCAGAACTGATGTTAACAAAAGGAATTTGGCTTCCACTGCCATGGGACCTTGTTTTGGACCATCATGTGCCCAGGAGAGATGGGATCCACCTCATGAGGTGAAACATAGGCATAGGTCTCTTTTTCTACTCTTTTAAAAAGGTAGAAAGGAGGACCCTGGGAAATACCAATCTGTCAACCTCACCTCTGTGCCGGGGAAGATCATGGAACAGATCCTCCTAGAAGATATGCTAAGGCCCATGGAGGACAGGGAGGTGGTTCAAGACAGCCAGCACGGCTTCACCAAGGGTAAGTCCTGCCTAACCAACCTAGTGGCCTTCTATGATGGAGTGACTGCATCAGTGGACAAGGGAAGAGCTATGGATGTTGCCTATCTGGACTTCTCTAAGGCCTTTGACAATGGTCTCCCACAACATCCTTCTCTCTAAATTGCAGAGATATGGATATGATGGTTGAACCGTTCGGTGGGTGAGGAATTGGTTGGATGGTCACATCCAGAGGGTAGTGGTCAACAGCTCAATGACCAGATGGAGATTGGTGATGAGTGGTGCCCCTCAGGGGTCCATACTGGGACAGGTACTGTTTAATATCTTCATCAACGACATAGACACTGGGAAGGAGTGCACCCTCAGCGAGTTTGCAGATGACACCAAGCTGCGTGGTGTGGTTGACACGCCTGAAGGTTGCGATGCCATCCAGAGGCACCTGGACAAGCTTGAGAAGTGGGCCCATGTAAACCTCCTGAGGTTCAACAAGGCCAAGTGCAAGGTCCTGCACCTGGGTCGGGGCAACGCCTGGTATCAATACAGTCTGGGGGATGAAGGCATTGAGAGCAGCCCTGCAGAGAAGGACTTGGGGGTACTGGTAGATGAAAAGCTGGACATGAGCCGGCAGCGTGAGCTCACAGCCCAGAAAGCCAACTGTATCCTTGGCTGCAGCACAAGCAGTGTAGCCAGCAGGTCAAGGGAGGTGATTCTGCCCCTCTACTCTGCTCTGGTGAGACCTCATCTGGAGTACTGCATCCAGCTCTGGAGCCCTCAGCACAGGAAAAACATGGACCTGTTGGAGCAGGTCCAGAGGAGGGCCACAAAAATGAGCAGAGGGATGGGACACCTCTGCTATGAAGAAACGCTGAGAGAGTTGGGACTGTTCAGCCTGGAGAAGAGAAGACTCCAGGGAGACCTTATTGCAGCCTTTCAGTACTTCAAGAGGGCTTATAAGAAAGATGGGGACAAACTTTTTAGCAGGGCCTGTTGCGGTAGGAGAAGGGGTAACAGTTTTAAACTAAAAGAGGGTAAATTCAGACTAGATGTGGAGAAGAAATGTTTTACAGTGAAGGTGGTGAAACACTGGAAGAGGTTGCCCAGAGAGGTGGTAGATGCCCCATCCCTGGAAACATTCAAGGTCAGGTTGGCTGGGGCTCTGAGCAACCTGATCTAGTTGAAGGTGTCCCTGCTCATTGCAGGGGGGATGGACTAGATGACCTTTAAAGGTCCCTTCCAATCCAAATTGTTCTATGATTCCATGATTCTATGATGTTCTTTGCCATCAGGATTGTCTGGCTGGTAAGAACAGCTTTAAACTAGGAATAACTAGGGAAAGGGAGAGTTTCCAGTGGCCCTGTGAGGGCCTGATGGACAGGGTTGACAAGTAAAGGGCCTGGAGTGATGTGCACAAAGGAGAAGACAAAAATCAACAAAACAGGGTTTAAGCGGGATCACCTCAAACATTTGTAAGCAAGGAAGTGCCTGCAAGTCACAATCATGGGAAAACCCCCAGCCCCTTTTGGGGAAAAAGGGAGTTTCCGTCTGCACATCAGCACACACTTTTATACTGTGAGGGTGACCAAGCACAGGTACATGTTGCCCAGAGAGGTAGTGGAGTCTCCCTCCTTGTAGATATTCAAAACCCATCTGAACATAGTCATGGGCAACCAGCTCTGTGTGGTCCTGCTTGAGCAGGAAAGGTTAGACCAGATGACATCCAGAGGTCTGTTCCAACCTCAACCATTCTGTGAATATGTGAGTCATAATATAATCAGAGTTTTGAAAGTTCTGTGTACCACTTTCAGTGTTTGAATACAAAATATTATTTGGAGAGAGTTATTTCTTTTTAATGAATAATAAAAAGTACTTAATCAAATGGTTTTGCTGTAATCTAAAGAAGAAATCCTCCAGACCTGTTCAACTTTCATTTAGCAAACACTTTTGTCTGCTCCTGCTGACATTAAAATCAGTGGCAAGAACACCATCTGCTTCAGACATGACCCTTCATATAAGTCAAGTAGGTCAACAGGTTTGATGTCAAAGTCACACCAATGCAAGTTAAAAGTAGATGAATGAAGGTGAACACCATGGTTTAATAATAAAGCAAAGGAAGGAGGAGAAGCAGGCACACTGTGTTTAGCCAGCTTTCCTATAGCATGGAGGATTTAGAAACCTGCTGATCAAATTCAACCATGCTTGGGTAAGTAATGGACTCCTTACCAGTAACTATGTTCCTACAAGGTTTAAAAAACAAGGCAGCTCAAGAGAAACAGGTGGAATATTCACAGATTCACCCCAATGACTCTTAAGCCCCCTCAGCTAATTCCTATGATCAAATGCAATCAGCTCTGCATTCACAACAAAACAGTCCTAGAAACAATGGTCATAAGGGAAGAGATTAAAAAAAAGCAAAGACAGATGCAAAGATTACAAACAAATGTTAGTGTGAGTCAGTTACCAAGTAACTCATCTGAGTGATGCAAATCTGTTCCAAAATCAGGCTTCATTAGTCTACTGCTCACAAATTACTTGTTTACCGATTTTTATTTTTGTCTTATTGTAAACAAGATCATGAGCTTAATTAGATAGTATATTTACATTCATGTTTTATCTGAGTGATTGCAATGGACCCTTTGCTTTTACTAATCATAAAGCATTTTATTACTGTAACTTTTAGTAATGCAATATGGAGCCATCATATTTACTGGGTGAGAAACAATTAAATGACCGATAGTAGAAACCTGGCGTTATAAAGGACTGCTCTTGCTTTTGAGGACACTCAGACCTGCAAGGACCTAGGCATGAATTTCCATGGAGCATGCACAAACCTGAATAGACATATCAAAGTGTGAGTCTGTGTGAACATTTTAATTTTAATCAGAAGTTAGTTCAAGCATTGAATCTCCAGATCAGTCCAATTTCTTTGCTTTCACTCCAATATGGAGTTGTTACAGAGCATATAAACTGGGTTCCTGATGAAACTAAAGTGGAAGTTGTGCTTTAAGAGTGCACCTAATGCACTCCAGTCTCCTGTGCATTCAGTCTCTTATGCATTCAGCCCATGGAAACAGGCTGGAGATAGTCCAAAATAGCCTCTACACCCTGAAGAACATATAGGGTGAAAAGTAGGCCTTTGGCATCCAGTGTTTCATTCTACAGAACTGCTCCTATTGCATCACACTGCTTGATAATGTAAGTATAACTTCTGTGACTGCAAGACTGGGACCTAAAATGAGACTTATCTCTGCAAATGGGGCCTGAAAAAGAATATTTACCATGTATGTGCCATCACACTATATATAAATGGGATGTGAGTTGTGTATACAGCAAGTGTTCTGGCTTTGTCTCTAGAAACAAGTTTTATGCTTGCTGCTTACACATAAGAACACTCAACTCCTAGAGATTCCTCATAATTCCAAAGTTTTGATTTTGGAAAGTGCCCTCTCTTTGTCACACACACCCACAAACACACGCATGTTCAGATAAACACAGTCAAATATTTATATACGGTGACATTTAGAGTCATTATTGTTGTTCGCTAGATCTTCTACTTCAATTTTTAAATAACTCCCTACACCATATACACCATGCTTATGTAATTGCTTTTCTAATAATACAATTGGTTTCTTTTCTCCTTCAAAACTGAACAAATAGAACCCTTTTTTTTTTCTTCTTTTGTTAATGCCAGGTTAAGATTAAAACAGTAATGGCAGTATCACCATTCTGTAACACAATTTAGCTACATGCAACAGAAACTCCTTCCTAATGAGGATTTTTTCTGCCCCTTCAAACACAGAATCATTTTAACAATCCACCAAGACCACTATTTTGATATTAACAAGCCTAAAACCCATTACTGGGCTAGAAAACAAAGACAACACTAAACCCTGTAAGGATTCTACAATCTCAGAAATTTTTTCATTGCACAATTTGATTATCTCACCTCAGAATCTGGAAGGAAAGGTATCTGAAGTGTTTTCATGAAAATCTTGATAAAAAGTGCCCTCATTGTCACCTTGTTCAAACTAATTGGCATAGTGGGCTGTATGAGTGTTTTATTCCTACTTGTGCCTACTGCTGGGAACTCATTAAACTCCAGTTAAAGGTGGCTCCTGGGGGAAAAAAACCCAGCAAAATTTTAAAGCATCATGGTTTTCAGTTCTATTCCTGTTAGAAACACTGGATACAGCACACACAATTGTTCTGCCATGGTTGTCATGTCATTGTAGCTACTCTGAAGTCACCCGTGTAAACTTCTGAATCAACTGCATCTTCACTGGCAGGATCTTGGGGACTGCAGGAGGCTGCAGCCACACCACCACTGTTCTCCCCACTACCCAGTACAGCCTCATGACCCAAACACATACCAGGAGACAGGCAGTGCAGCATCTCCACGACCTCCATGTCATGGCAATGTCCTGGGCATGGTGACATTGCTGTCTGAGCTATAGGGGCACAGCCACATCACGCAACCTGCATATGCACAGTACATGGAGAGAGCCAAGGGGACAAGCCTTCACCCTCCTCTTCCTTTCCCCATGCCCTGCATAAACTCATAACTGATAGTTATTTGAGAGAATAAAGTGGGTGAAAAGTTGTTATTGCACTTTTTTTTTTTTTAATTTTGCTGGGTTTTAAATGAAAATGTAACTTTTTTAGGAAAATGTTTTCATTTCTATTGCCTAGCTTTGTATCAAAACCCACTTTTTTTGTTGAAAGCCAAAATGCCTAGAGTTCTCTGTTCTACAACAACAACAAAGCAGGGAAAACTCTACTTTCTGTCTCAGTGGTGTTGGATTTTGCTGGAAAAAACCTGCAGCAATTTTGAAAGCAGTTTTAAGTATATGCGCGTAGTCTCAAACTGGCACAATTTCTGGCTAACTCCACTGGGATTTTCCGTTATATGGAGAATCCAGCCTACCTGCAGGTATTTACAGCAGATGAGGGAAATGTTCAGTCAAAAACCAAATCAAACATCAAGGGAGTCACTAGAGCTAAAGACGTCCCTAACGCTTCACTTCACTAACGCTTCTCAGAAATCACTGATCTTGTACCTAATAGGATCTTAACCACAGGGGCCAGGTAAGCTCAATGTTATCATTTCAATTTGTACATTAGCTAAGGATTAAGTGAGGTCTCAAGTTCTATGGAAGCTTTTCCTATTCAGCCCCTGGACAACTAAAAGCAAACTTTAGGATTACTTGGCAGAGACCAGTGTGAAGGTACAGCAGGAGCAAGTACCACACCTTTGGGAGAAATCATTTATTTTGTTGGAAGCCTCATTTCTTTTGCTATCCTTTACAAAAATTGATAGAGCACAAAGCTCCAGTACCTCCAGCCCTGGATCATTATTTTCTTGCAACCCATGATGTTTTAATGGTACCTAGTTCTGTCCCTTCACAGAAAGCACTACACAGGGATTACTTGCAATCTAAAAAATATTAGCAACGCATAAATTACACATCTGGTGCCCTATGAAAAGGAGTCTCAGGAGGAAAACTTAGCAACCAAGATTTCTTCTGCATGTGCATCACCTGCCTGTGAGCTGCTATTCTTCTTATTAAGCAGGAGTGCCATTTAACAAGCTTGACTAGCAGAAAGAGCTGGAAGTTATCCATCAGTCAATGTCAAATCAATGTCCATCAGTCAATGCATTGGCTGGCACCTTCGTGTTGACTGTGAAATGAGTGGATGCAAAATTGAGAGGCCTTGACTGGTTGTTAATGACAAAGGGAAGACAGAGGGTGTTAACAGTGCATCTTGGACATAGCCCAAGTTAGGTAAGTGCAAGGTGCCTGGCGAATTCTCTCCCATCATTTTAATTAGTCACAGGACTTTTTGTTCTTGTTTTTCTACTTTCTGTTGTTCTGTTGTGTACAATTCAGTGGCAGCTGGTCTTGACTCCAGCAGCATCAGGGTTTCAGAGAAGAATAAGGAAGGGCATATGGTGCCAGCCAAACCTAAGATTTCCAATAACTGATTTCTTAGAGAAAATGCAGTAGCTCTCACCCATCTTGACTTCTGTAAAGCACTACATATTAAATTTGTGAAGACAGAGATTAGCACAAGAACCCACCCTTGCAGGTAAGGACCTAGCAAAAGTAGAAACAGTTCTGGTGAAAATGAGAACTCTGAGGCTGGAGGAAGGCATGCCACAAAAGCGGAGTTCTTCAGGAATGGATCCATACCACCAGTTATAAAGGATGAAAAGAGGAGACAGTGACAACACAGAGATGGAGGACACTGTCAGCAAGACGACTGGACAACCTTGAGAACTAGTTAAAAGGTTAAATTATCATACAAGATAGAAAAATAATGCACAGGAAGATGAATTGGCAATGAGTTATAAGCTGTTGTAAAAGCAGCCGCCAAAGAAGTCACGGTGGCCACAAAAAAAGCAAAAGCAGTCATAGGATGCATTACCTGCAGTATTTCCAATAGAGACGGGCAAATATTATTAACAGCATTGTATGAGGCATTAGAAAGATCTTTGGAGTAATATGTACTGTACCCGTAATCTAATCTCAGGTCAATTAATTCAGACTGAAGCAGTGCAGGATGACAACGGGAATGTGAAGCTTGTCTTATGAGAGAAGCCTGAGAAAGTTTGGTTTGTTTGACTTCCCAGAGGAAAGCTGAGATGGATAGGATTGCTTTCTATAGACATATCCAGGAAATAAGTGCCAGAAGAGCTATTTAAGCCATAGGGAAAAGATGGCAGCAGAACAAAAGGGTATAAACAGGTCATGAATAAATTCAATCTATAAATTAGAAGTTTTCTAACAAATAGAAATTAGAGATTTTGGAACAGTCTTGCCACAGGAGTAACAGCAGTAAAGCATTAATTGATTTTAAAATAGGAGGATATTTTTCTAAGAAGGGAAGATATGTCATGACTGCATGCAATAGCAGAGGTCAATGGCCAGATACTCCTGCACACCCATCCTGTCCTGTGTTCTCATGAATCCTCAGTGGTAATATCTATGTAATTTGTACTGTGGCTGGGGACCCATCAAAAGCTTATGCTTTCCAGGCTGTGTAAATTGCTGATGAAAAATAGGAAGCCATAGTGGCTCTTCTGGGACTTCCCATTTCCCTGATGCTCGTGCTAAGACCCAAAAATGGTTCTGCCTCAAAATTCATACTTCACACAAAAAATATGCCAGGGAAAAATTCATAGAATCACATCATCATAAAATAATTCAGGCTGAAAGGGACCTTAGGGGGGTCCCTAGTCCAACTTTTAGCTCAAACTGGGGTTAGCTCTGAGATCAGACCAGGTTGTCAGGGCTTTATCCAGTTTGGTCTTGAAAACCTCCAAGCACAGAGGCTGCACAACATCTCTGGACTACCTGCTCCACTGCTTGACTGCCCTCATGGGGGAAGAACTTTCTCCCTTATAACCAGTGTCAATCTCTTCTGTTTCAGCTTACACCTGCTGTCTCTCATCCTCCCACCATGCATGACTGGGAAGAGCCTGGCTCCATCTTCTCAATAACCCCCCCACAGGTACCAAGGGACTTCTGTTATCTCCCCCCAAAGCCTTCACTTCTTCAGAATGAACAAGACCAGCTCCCTCAGCTTGTCCTCATATGCTATATGCTCCAACTCCCAGCATGGACATGACAGCCACTTCTTAGAAGTACCCCTTATGCAGAAGGCCAAGAGGAGAAACTCTAAACTACACATTTACACTATCCAAATATTTCTCATACACAAAAGAGGGAAGGACCTGCTCCATGTCCCATCCTTCTAAGGATTGCCCTGTAACTCATATTCCCAGTATCCAAGCAGCGCTCCTTAAAATCCAGCATTTCAACATTACCCTGCATTAGAAGAAAGGCTAACTTATTGTAATTGCACAGCTCTGATCACTTGTGTTGCACAAGGAACAAGCACAGAATTGCAGCTGAAGACTTTGAGCACAGAATGACGCTGAGGAGACAAACAGGGGATTTTGAGGAGATGCACATTTTAAACATTCCTCAGTTAAGGCCCTAATCACCCAGTCTTGCTTCCCTTGAAAACAAAAACTCCAGCACCGGATTCAAGAGAAACTAATATCACGTTTTGTCGTGGTTTAGCCCCAGACAGCAACTAAGCACCACGCAGCCGCTCACTCACTCCCCCTACCCCGATGGGATGGGGAAGAGAATCGGAGGAGTAAGAGTGAGAAACACTCCTGGGTTGAGATAAGAACAGTTTAATAATTGAAATAAAGTAAAATAGTAATGATAATAATAACAATACAATAATGATAATAATAATAACAATATACAAAGCAAGTGATGCACAATGCAATTGCTCACCACCCACCGACCAATACCCAGACAGTTCCTGAGCAGCAATCGCTGCTCCCCAGCCAACCCCCCCCCAGTTTCTATACTGAGCATGACGTCATATGGTACGGAATAGCCCTTTGGGCAGTTTGGATCAACTCTTCTGGCTGTGCCCCCTCCCAGTTTCTTGTGCACCTGGCAGAGCATGGGAAGCTGAAAAGTCCTTGACTAACATAAGCAGTACTTAGCAACAACTAAAAACATCAGTATGTTATCAGCATTCTTCTCCTACTAAATCCAAAACACAGCACTATGCCAGCTACTAGGAAGAAAATTAACTCTATCCCAGCCAAAACCAGGACACATTTCTAGATCAAATCAAATAATCCAAAATGCCTGTATGTTTGAAGTCAGCTTACCCCAGCAATCACATAGCCTGCCTTTTGGCAGAAGACACAAACTACCAAGGCTTTAAAAGTATATAGTAGGGAACCTGTAAACTAAAAACATGCAGGTTTTCCTTACCTCTGAAATACAATCTGATGAATCTCCCCATTCACATAAATACGTAAGATAGGAGAAGAAACAAAAGGACTCAAAACATCCCATGTCACAGCAGCTACTGACTACTCCATGCTGCCTCACTTCTGTTTGTTTGGGTTCAGCAGCTTCTTCTGGTGTAAATATTTTAGCTGTTGCTTTGCTGTTGCCTGTTACAGCTACAAACCCACTACAAGCCTTGAAGCACAGTGTGAAATGTTAGAGCTAGTTTACGGGGACAGCGACTGGTAACTTGAAATCCAGAAGTGAGACCAGCTCAAGCTGTTCCTGTTTGCCCTTCTCCAAAGGCTACAGCTGCTTCTGCCAGGGATAGCAAGGCTTTGGTGAACATTACAGCTGCAGCACAGATATTGCCATCTGCACAACCACAGGTGGCTGCACCATTAGCCAAGAACATTTCCAGCGTTATACAGAGCCATCTACCCACTACCTCTTTCTCTAATGTACATCTGTTCACTGCTACAATTAACTAGAAACAAATCTGTTTCTTAGCTAAATATGTCAGTTTCCTTGCACCCATCCCATCATGCAAATAGTTGTAGGATATTTCTGATGGTGATGCCTCACAAATCCTGAATTACAGACCAATATTACTTCAGCACCATCCTTGCTTCTGAAGGTTAAAGTGTAGGAAGTGTTTCTGTTAATAATCCTTATTAGCAGTGGTTTGCAATGGAAAGATTAAAAAAAATGATATAAAAAACCCAAAATATTTAGCCAGCATGCAAATGGTCTCACTTCTTTAGTGGGACAGGGCTTTTCTATCCTGAAGTTCAAAGCAGTCACTTTCACTTTCACTAGTTGTTTCTTGAGTTTTCTAAAACATTAGACTCAGGAGACAAGGAAAAGTCACATAACCCAAATCACTCTGTAGCAGCAAAATTTTCTGCCTTCCAAACATTTCTGACATCTGATCCCACTTCAGATTATAAGAAGAACAGATGAAAGCCAGAGAATGAAAACAAACCTTTCTGTTTATCTTACTTTTTTCTTCTGAGTAGCTTCTTCAAAGCATAAAAGATGAAATTAACTTACGGGATGCTAGAGTCATTAGAAATCAAAAATTGTCTTGGCATGGCATTGTATTTGAAGGAATAGAATTGATTATCAGGATTAAAGCACCAGTATTCTCAAGTAAGTCATGTTCTGCATGCAGAGATTTAGTGTGAACTATGCTTTCAGACAGGATACAAGAAAAAAAAAATGTAGTGCAATATAGTCATGTAACAGAGGATGGTACAGACAGGCTGGAGGCTCTAGAGCTACAGGAGCATAGTCTGTGCTGGGAAAGACATGGTGTTGTATTTAGTTGTAGGAAATATCAAGATAACTGAAATGTTACTCGCTTCAATGAGGTGCTGGAGAAAAAAAAAACCAAAAACACCACAGACCAATGGTGAGTATGTCAATATGGAGGTTCAGAAAACTAGGTGTGATTCCATCCATTGTTCTCCCTGCCCAACCTCTAAGTGACCTTGGTCTCAGTTCTCCTTTCTGTGGCTGTGGTAACTGCACCCCTTAAATCAGTCACATCATGTGGACACAGAGAGGAGTGAATGGAGCCCCAGGCTCAGCCATGACTTTTTCCTCTGTCTTTTCAATGGGGCATCTCAGGTTCTCCTGTCCCTGTGGACCTACGTCTGAGGGTTATGCAATTGTACTTACCTTACACAGAGGAGAAGCTTGTAAGAATACAGTCATGAACAACTGGAAGTATCCCAGTCCTCCAGGAATAAGCATGCAAGCACATAAGACAGACAGATGGGTAGAAGATAAGAACCCAGCAAGCTCCATTTCCTTGTTCTCTAATGTCAAGAAGTGGATCTCCTCACAGAGGTGGGGAGGAAGCTAGGAAGCTCTCAGCTCCAGTCTATGCTTTTGCAATATGTCCATAAATCCCTCAAACTGTGCAAAGCCATCCAAGGAGTTCTGAGAAGAAGGCTGAGGTATCTACTGCTGCAGAAAAGGAAAGACTCTGCATATGAGCTCTCTCTGCAGGTGGGTCTGATAAGCATGGTCAAACACCTCCTTTGATACAGGAGGACCAAATGCTTCAGAAGAAATCAAAACTGACTTGTAACAGTATTGTCCTTGCTGTATTCTAGGAATACTTGGCCTGAAGACATTTGTTGTTGCTTTTTAATATAAACTGTTGCTCAAAAAACTTGTTTACTGTATAGTTAAGTTGTAATCAAATGAACACTGCAAGCAAGAGAAAGGTAACTTTAAAGATCATGTGTTCAAATATTTACCATTACATTAGATAAAGCTCTCACTAACAATAGAATACTCTTCTGCTTCATTTACAGTCCTCAGTAGTGTACAGTGTAACTGTGGCATCTGACTGCATTGGGAATCATTTATGAGACCTCAGAGGTGAAAACTCGGATTATAAAGCAAAGATCCCACCTTGCAAGCTCAGATGATAAAACCAAGTCTAAAACCAAATCTGTTACTAGCAGTGAAAAAAATTCTCCCAAGCTCTGGGACAAATTGCAAGACAATTGCAGTTGCCTTTCATGGTGTGTTATTTAACTATGAAGGCTCTGCAGATCTCTTCTTCCTCTGGCCCATAAAAGCCTCACTGTCTTCATCAGTGCAGCTGCAGGTGAGAAGTGATAAAGGTGAAGGAGGAGGCAAAGCTGCATTTAGCATCTGCCATCACCAAACCATCCCTCGCAAACTGGAAATGCGTAAACCAGAGGAGGTGAATACTCCCAAAGGAGGAGCTGGTGCAGGTCTTTTCTTTTTTCCTCTTAGAAGCAGCATGCAGTATTGTGTGAACTAAATCAGAGAAAAGACTTCTCACCGTTACCGCTTCTTCCAGGGAAATTAGTAGCCTTGGGAGTGTCATTCTGCAAGCAGCATGATAGCCAGAAATCTGAGAACATAGTCCAAACCTCAAAAACATGCTGTGCTCATTGCAAAAAAAGGCTCCCCCAAAAAAGCGTTGCCTGCCCACATTTACTAGATAGTCCTGGTCAGTCCAAGAGCAATTAAATACATGGTTAGAAGTACTGAGCACTCCCGAGTCAATACCTGAACCGATCGGCTTAATGAACCAACCAAAAGCTTAAATAACAGAGCAGGGATCCATTCTCATTTTTCCCACAGCAATGGGAGACAAATATCAACAATAAAAAAATATTTTCTGGAAAAAGAACCAGACTGAGCAGGACTTGGCAAAAGATCTAAAAGATGCTTATACTGACTGAGAGAATTTATCTTTATTTCTGATAGGGAGGGAAGGGGAAACAAGGCCTGGTGTGTACGCTGCCACACAGAATCAGCTGTCCAAGTAATACAGGACAGACCCACATCTTCTGCAGTGTCTGCTGAAGGTTACAAGGACACACACAGAGTTTGGAGAAAAGGCATCTCTTTTCCTGAAACAAGTTTGTAAACTGCTTGACACTTGCTGCAACCTGCTGCATTCCTAGGGAGAAATTTTAATTGTTTTTCCTCTATAACTTTCATTAATATTTCTGGTGTCCGTGTCAGGAGGGAAGGAAGGGACTCAACCAAAGAACTGAGGAATAACTCCATTCTTCCCCAGAAAAGGAAGAGAGGCAGGGGATGCAGAGATTAACAAGCTCCTGAGAACTCCTGGAAAAAAATTAATGGCCCTCTCCAGGTGCAGAGGCAAAGACACTCTGCAAGCTGTGTCCTCCGCCTGGGAAAAGGGATGAACACCAGGAGCAAGGAGTCCAGAACACTTTGCAAGATGAGAAAGGCACCTCCTTCTGTCACTGCTCAGCTGCCTGATAACTCAAAAGCAGATAGTAATTTTCTCTTTTTCCCCTGACATCTTCCTGAGATTTGTTTGTTTTACAGATGCAGCTGCCCCAGCTGAGCTCACTTCTGCACCAAATTGCGGTTTGAATGAAGGCAGGGCAAAAGAATGGTTGGGAGCTTTCATGGCAGCTCATCATAAGCACCAGGTTGGATCTCCTTGGAGCAAGCTCCACCACATTTAAAATGCTCCTCATCATAGTTTCTCCAGGATGCACTGTCGCTTGAATGACAGAGACAAAATACTGTGTATTGCCCCATACCATTCTGCTGGTGGCAAACTTACCGTGGAATTTCATCCCCAACGCTAAACAGCGGCTTTTCTCGGGAGTCTGAGTGATTCCCTGTTTCACACCTTGTGCCTCCTCCTCCTGCTGATGTTTGCCTGAACTGTGAAAACACATACAGCAACACCATGTGTACAAAGTAATTCCTCTGGCAATTTACTAGCAGCTAATCTGTGACTATTCAGCTAGGCATGCATTGCCTTTGCTTAAATTGTACAACTTTCAGTCATAGAGCCTGGCTAGATCTACCTTCCTGGGTGAAATTATCCTCTGACAATAAATAAAGCTCACAGGGTGCTGGGCCTCCAAGGGAGGGGAGATGACCCTACCAGACGTCTTTGATCGTTTGGAACTGGCTATGATTGCTCAGGGAGTACCGGACCAGGTCGGTAAGCAAGTGGTACAAACAGCAGAGGGTAAAACAGTCTATCCTCATGCTGATTGTGGCCGTTTGAAGCCCTTCCCATCGGCCACCTGGGGATTCTTTTAAAACTGCATATGGTGTACTGTCTGATCAGAAGCCCCAGTGTCAGATGAGAAGTTGTAAAATAAATTGCTAAGCCAAAGAGAAAGTGATTCTTCCTTACCGTTTCCTGGGACAGTTCCTCTCCCCCATGCCAAAAAAAACCTTGTGTCTCATGCATCAGCAAGTTTTACCAACACCACAGCCGTTGGAGCTGTTCTTTTCTTTAAACTGGGCTTCAGAAGCAGACTGGGTTGACTGGGTCATCTCAATGCATCCTGTTTTCCAGGCCATTTTGCTAAGGGTGGGCCATGCCAACACCCCACACTATGGCAGCAGTCTAAGTGAGGAAACCGAGCTAGAACAAGGTCTGGCTCGTGCTTGCTCCTGAATGATTGCAAAGCACCTCCTCACCTGCAAACTGACAAATCATGAGTTTGAGCAGATCCTCAGTCAGAGCCTTGAAATTTCTAAGTAAATGCTTTTCTTCTCTGTGATATTCCTTCAGAAGCAATACAAATAAATGTTCAAGGATGAGAGCTAAATTCCATCCTCTCCTCAGGTTCTACTTAACACTTGTCCTGAACTGGATTTTATGTGCTATACACAATTGGGGCAGAAAAAAAAAAAAAAAAAGAAGCCATCAAGCAGAAAAATCTTTTGGGGACTAAATTCTGCTTTGTTTTTTTATTTATTTGTGAGTGAAGTCATTCACTTCTGTGAAACGCTGACAACAGTCACTTTGCACCAGCTCATGAGCAGATTTAAATCCTCATAAACTGAAGAAGAGTTTGAAAAACAATGTTACTTACCAGCGTGTTAATGAAGGGTGTCTAACATTAACATGAGCTCTGTTCCATGATTAAATCATAACCAAACATGAACTGAAAGCGACTGCAATGGAGCTACATCACAGCCACGAGGTTTAGGTAATCTGTCCTGTGCTCCTCAGCAGAAGACTGAGCAAATGGAGGTTTAGTGGCTGCCACAAAAGGTGGGCTTGAAACAGGCATGAGTGGTTGACAAGCCATGCCCTGTGAAATGCAAGGGGTCATGCTAGATAGTCAGAAAGTACTCTCTAGCAAGGAAATGTATTAAATTATGATAACATTGCTCTTAGATTAGCCACAAGCTGCATCAGGTCATAGGATAAGCTGGATAAACTTGACAAGTAATCAGAATATATGATTATTGGATAAGATTCACAGTTGTTAGAAATGAACCAAAGATGTTCATACACAGTAATTGAAGACTTGGCTTTATGACACCAGATAATTAAAGCATTATCCATTTATCCTTTATGGCCAGTATATTACAGTTTATTTTTCAAATGCTTCAAGCTGTTAAATACGATGAGGAATTAATAATAGAAAAAGAAGTAAAGCAGTAAGATATTTCTACTGAGCCAAGTCTCATATACATAATTGATGTTCATTTCATTGCCAGGGACCAAACATTGCTTGTTTCACTGACATGAATAGCCCCATTGATTATAGTGCAAGTGCATCAACAAAGTAAGGTCCAGCCTCCAATGTGTTATCCTTTTTATTATTATTTTTATATATTATTTTTATTATTAGGATTTATAATTAGGATTATGTGTTATCCTAAGCTTGAACAATATTGTACTAATTTTAATGGAAAATAAATTCTCAAGGACTGAAAAATATTAATGTGACCATATTACTTTATAGAACTAAAAAATTAAACATGGTCCACTATTTTCTGTGCAGGGACTTTAAAGCAACAGCCATTACTAGAAATCTTTACAAACATTTCTTAAGGAGTTTGTTAAAAACATTTGGAACATGAAGTATTCACAGATAACTCTCATTTTTCTTTGGTTGAAGAGAAGCCTTGTAAAGTAAGACCACTCCTGGAAGCTTTTAAATGATACTAAAGATGGTAACCAGAGTCCTTTTTGGAGACAAGAGTAAAGGCCTGGAGTTGTTGTTGTAGCTTTTGTTGTTAAAATCTGATCCAGTTGCCTTGAAGATAAAACAAGACAAAATACATAAAAGCAGGGAAAAAAGAAAAGATCAATGCTGCGTCTATCTCAGATAATGACTCTTTCTTGTAGCTCACTTTTTTTTAATAAGTTTGAGCACAGCACTCAGTGTTACAGGCCAATCTGAGACTTGGCAGAACTGTTGCAGTATCAGACTCAATAAAGTGTTGTTTGTCCACCCTCAGAGTGATGATCCTGGCTGGCAGGTTGAGGTTTGAAAACAAAAATAGAGGGAATAAGCAGAGGAGATGAAGCAACGTGTGAGCAAGAAGGTGACAAGGGGAAATTCAGATCCTGTGTTCTGTATGGTATATGTTAACAGAAGCTTAAAGTCTGTGAACACAGCATATAAAGCTCAAACAGAGCATCCTGGTGAATACCAAGGCTATGTGATCCTCACTGCCGAACAGAAATTTCCCAAGGGAACATATTAACTCCATACTGAAAAGGAGAACTGAAATCCGATCAACTGTCTAGGGTCACACCGCAGAGACATCCTTCTTCTCTAAATTAAGTGAAGAGTATGAGATTATGAGTTATTCCATCCATCTGTAACTTGCAATACCCTGTATTTCAAATCATGTGTCCCAGATCAGTGTAAAGCTAGCCTGAAGGACAATCCATGTATCTTATGGGACCATTCTAAAAAAATTAATAATTACCTTTTCCTAAGGGTGATCTCTGAAGCTGCAAATAGCAGTGACTGAAAGAAGCTCAAAAGTATTCAGACTTGCAGGCACCTTCCAGAAATATCACAGGCCATGTTTTATGTCTGATTAAGAAAAAGGGGTTTTGTGGTCATTTCCTGATTTTCATAGTACAATCCAAATGCACTATTCAAATAGGCAGCCTTATACTTGAAAAGGGATGCAGAAAAGCAGGGGTCTTAGATGTGTCCTGCAAGTAGGCAAACTGAGGAAAACTTAGTTTTCAATGCTGTTTTTTTGTTCCTTGACACCTAAACTATCTGACTAAAATCAACCTGATTTCAGAAATTCTGAGTTCTCACCATTATCCTTACATTTCAGTGGTAGCTTTCCAAGATGAAGACCTGATTTAAAAAAGAAAAATCAAAACCTAAGTCTGTAGTATCTGCACATGGTGTGGCTGCTCTCAATGTCAGGAACAGGGCTCAGCCAGCTCTTTAATAGCCAGAGCTTTGCACTGTTAGTCAGAGATTCATATTTATGCCGAACTCCATAACCATATCCCCAGAATGCTTGGTGGTGTGCTGAGTTAGAATGGAAATAGATGCTTTCCCTGCTGAGTACAGAAGTAAATCAAAAAGAAGCAATAAAATGAAAGCTTTATTGCTGTCTAGCAAAGCTATTTCATATTAAGAATTTTGTATATAAAACTGTAGTCATGTTGTGCAAAATGTTTGGTATACTTTGATAAGAAGCCAGTGGTAATGGCTTTCTTAAGCAATTTAATTTATTTTATACCGATTGCAAGACCTAACAAAAACACAAATTCTTGGCTTTGCATGCATAAAAGAAAACCTAATAAAAAGCTGCAAAAGGCCCTGTGAGTTTGCCAGCATCTGAGCATGCACAAAGCATCCAGCAACAGCAAAGAATCTGAGCAGAATGAGGGAAAGGATGAGCAGCTATAAGCAAGCAGGTTATGGATACCAACAACATTGAAACTTGGCTAAACTTTATATGTGCACATGGGCAACTGCCATCTGCAGCACTCCTTCAAGACATTTTAGAAAGAGTTTTGCCTTGCTGATGAGTTACAATCTTTCTATCATGATAAACAACAAGCTAATGAACTTACAACAATGAGTCTATCTGATCTCCCCACCTTTTCCAAGACCATAAACCGCAAGTGTCAGGCAAAGAGCCCAAAGGATGCCATCTCAGTAGTTACTTTTATTACACTGTCACCAGACAATACCAACTAAGAGCTGAAGCAGGAGCAAATTCTTGCTTCAGAGGGTTCATATCCCAAGGGCTCACTTCTGCAAAAATTCATGTAAAAATAATTCTTTGGGTGTTTTTTTTTTTTTTTTAAATAGCACCATTGGCTTGCATGAGCAGAACCTGATGTCAGGTATTTGGGGAGGGGTTTCCACCTCAAATCTTACTCTCTCCCTCCAGCAGATAACAACTTTGACACTAAAGCACACAGAGGTTGCTCTATCCAACTGCAGATCCAAGGGCGCAGGCAACCTGTCACCTAAACCCCAGCTCTGGGATTTCTACCTTTCTATGCACATTTTAAAAAAAAAAAAAAAAAACCTACCGCCGAGATTTTCTGCAGGGAAGGTCAAGAGACCTGCAGCAGGTCTGGTTCGCTTGTTATTTATTCAGCCATAAATCAGGACTAACAGCACAGAAGCACTGTTAAACATAGGAGGGAGTGGGATCACACCCTAATTTAACATCAGTCTATGGTGATCAGGATTCCTTCAGGACTTTCCATTTTATTTGTAATATTTATCTCTGTCACTTCAGTGTCAGAAAACACAAGAGCTTTTTAGAAGAGCAGAGAATAATCTGAAGTAGCAGGGGACTTTTATCTTCATGATTTGAGGGGTATAGCATTTAGAAAAGCATCCTTAGGCTCATAAACACAACACCCAGAGCAGTTTAGGAACCTGAAGCACCCTGTTGTAGATCTGTCCTTCACTCTGACAGAGAACAGCCACTCAGATCTTCAGACCTGCCTTATAGTAAATGCTTCAGGCCCTTCATGAACCCATGGACTAAACCACCTAAGTTCTGATGTCATGTTGTTTTCAGAGATTTAACTCAAGACTATACTCCAGACAACAGCCTTGTCTCACTTCCCTACAAGTCCAGTCTCCTATTTACCTTCAAAGTAGACCTACCTTTTGGAAACATGTACCACAGAAAGCCTACTCCATTTTCCCTAACAGCTTAGAGCCCTGAACTATAGCAATGAGAGACTTGTAAGCAAGTATTTTCTATGCCCAAGTTGGAACAAAACATTGGACCCAAAGGCTCCCTTATCACTAGTCTATTAAGCATTCCCAGGCAAGGATTTCTAAAGCTCTGCTGAAGCTATTACACTTCACCAGAAAATTATTCTCTGGGCCAGAGAGGAAGGAAAAGTAAATGGCTGGGAAAGGATGATTCAAGACCATGCTCCAAGGGATAATGAATTCTTTACGAGAAGTAAAATAGCTTCAGCAAGTAAGATTCATCATGAAAGCCTCAGTAGCATTCCTCCAAACAGCAGCAAGACCCAGGGTTGAGTTTCTGAACACAATTTCAAACCTGACTCTCTTAAAACCCATCAGGCCTGTACAGCCAAACACTCCAAAGATCTTGGGTGGTTTGTTCTCGGTAGCTTTAGAGGTAAAGATTAATCCAATAACAACTGCTAAATCAGGCTACAGAAGACCACAGAGGAGAGAAACAAAGGGGACAGCTGATCAGAAAGCCTGAAGGGGCCGCAGCTGGGTAGTTCTGGCTACTCCCAATAGGACTGTGGATGTCTTGGGATGTCTTGAGATGCCGGACATGAGCCAGCAATGTGAGCTTGCAGCCCAGAAAGCCAACCGTATCCTGGGCTGCATCAAAAGCAGCGTGGCCAGCAGGTCGAGGGAGGTGATTCTGCCCCTCTGCTCTGCTCTGGTGAGACCTCACCTGGAGTACTGCGTCCAGCTCTGGGGCCCTCAGCACAAGAAGGACATGGACCTGCTGGAGTGGGTCCAGAGGAGGGCCACCAAAATGATCCGAGGGCTGGAACACCTCTCCTATGAGGACAGGCTAAGGGAGTTGGGGTTGTTCAGCCTGGAGAAGAGAAGGCTGCAAGGAGACCTTATGGCAACCTTCCAATACTTAAAGGGGGCCTACAGGAAAGATGGGGAGAATCTTTTTAACAAGGTCTGTTGTGACAGGACAAGGAATAATGGATTTAAACTAAAGAAGAATAGATTTAGACTAGACATAAGAAAGAAATTTTTTACAATGAGTGTGGTGAAGCACTGGAAGAGGTTGCCCAGAGAGGTAGTGGAGGCCCCATCCCTGGCAACATTCAAGGTCAGGTTGGACGGGGCTCTGAGCGACCTGATCTGGTTAAAGCTGTCCCTGCTCAGTGCAGGGGGGTTGGGCTAGATGGCCTCTAAAGGTCCCTTCCAACCCAAACCATTCTATGATTTTATGTGAAAGACCAATTTGTAGCTGCTGGAGCTTTGAGGCTTTCAGCAATACCAAAGCACTCAGTTTAGGTATTCAAAGTGGCTTTTAAGCTTCTAATCCCATTTATGATTCTAACTTAAAAAAATTTCTTCTGAGATCCTGTAGCTCCTGCACCTCCCAGGGCCTTTTTCCTCTATTTCCCAACCAGAAGCAACCTGTTTGAATGAATGGACCGAAGACCTGAGACTATGGGCCAATTCCAAATGAAAACCACTTTATGAATTTAGAATATGCTTATTCAGATGACTTATTGGACTATACCTAGACCTCATTTGATTGTTAAATGCTAATGAAAATCATTGCAGCACTCATTTGGAAACAGAATTTTTATAGCAGTTAAAGAATGTTTTTACTTGCTGGACTAAATGGGTTGATCTTTTCTTCAACAGTTCAGCTACCAATTCAAGAGCAGTAAGAAACAGCCTAAAGTGAGTCAACAGCTACCCCTTAGCAGAACAGATGGGGACATGGCTGTGTGTGTCAGAACATCCAAGCTCTGCTTCTCTCTCCTCAAGCAGAAGCTTATCCAGAAATTGTTAAATCTGTGTGCAAAGCTGCCAAAGAGCTTCCATTCTCCCTCCCTCTCTTTCTCTCTCCCACGGGTGTGGGATTAGCAGCATAGCTGCACAGTGACTTCTGCTTCCACCCTCCATGGAGAAAAATCTTTTAAAATGCTGTATCTCTGCTCTTCTTTTGGGGAGGAAGTCATATCAGCTACATACCCTGGTGTCTTCTTGCCTACACTGCAGCCTTTAAAAGAAAGGGCAATAGGTGCAGGTCTAATTAATTGGCTGACAATGTTTCTATTTCTCTCTAAAGAAAATGTGAACAGCAAAACTGCTTTAAATAGAACTTCAGAGCAGCAATCCTTCAATGTAGAGGGATTTAAACAACAATTCAGCAAGGCTTGGGAGGGAGACCAAATCCTAGACATAGGCATGGGCTCTTTGGGGTCAATAGGCCTGCAAGGACTCCAGGCCGTAATCACCCACTGCACTGAGATCTATAATGGCTGAGTACAGTTTATGCCTACAAGAGTTATCCACTTCCCCTTAATGAAGGGTCTGAGCTCTAAGCAGCAAGTTAGGATGCAGTAGACAGCAAAGAGACTAAAGTCTTGCTCCACAGAAGAAGAGACCTGAGGAAGTGTCAGAATTTTTGCTTTAAAATAAGCAACTTAGGCCTTACTGCCTTGCTAGGAAATACCTGCACTTCAGGGACTGTCCCAAGCATCACTCTGAGGCGTTCAGACTTCTGGCATAGGCCACAGAGGGAGTTAGGCACTACCACAAGGAAGCACCATCCTTATATGCTGAGCAGAGTGCCAACTCAGTGCACCTAAGAGGCAGCACTAGGTACAAGCAGCATCAGGTCTCGAGCTCAAGCATTCCCATGCTTCAGCCAAAAAACCACCAAAGCTGGCAGTAGGTGCCTAGCACTTGCTCATGGAACTAGTTATTTTTCCTGAGACCTACCATCAATGGTGGTGCAGGTGGTCACTATTTTGCTACAAGCCATCATGTAGGACCACTTGCCCAGCTGGCAGGACACCAGGGTTTATTTCCTGGTTCCTCTGTGTCCTCAGAAGCAGCTCTTGTTCTTTGCATGGCAGATACACAAAGGATTCATTAGGGCACTTGGAGAGAACAAGAGACAACATGTGTTTAGTGCAGCCAGAGCTGTTATTTTCTGGAGGGAACCTGGCTTCAGATCCTTGCTCTAAGGACAGTGCATTAAATGATCACTGGGTAAAATATGAGAACAGCCTCTGTAACAGGGACTGGAATCAAGAAGTCGCCATTCCTGTTAAGCATCTCCAATCATTAAAATTCATGTTGTCCTCATTCTTGTACCTTGGCCTTGGCCAGATTCATCATCTGGGCACCTCAATCTGCTCCCTGTGACTGTGTTGTTAAGCACTGTCCTCACACATGGAAAATATGGATTTGAATTCCCTCAGGGAGTTACCCTGCCAGATAAAAGAGTGCTCTGCCTTCTCTGCTAGCAAACAAAAGCAGGAGTGGTGTTAACCTCACTATATGACCCTCTATGTTCTGTGAGGGGCAATTTCTGATAAGGTACTTTCTGGGTGAAGTCCTCCAGCTAACACTGAGAAATAAAAAAAACCAGTTTATGGCTTCCCATGGCAGTAAGATTGGAGATAAGCAATGAACTCTTCAGCTCTGACAAGACCAAGACATTCCTGGACAAGATGCATCTAACTTTTAGATGGTTGGATGGATAGATAGATAGATAGATCGATCAACTGATCAACCAATCATAAGGATGCAGCCTGTCAAGTTAGGCAGCAGCTGAAGTTTTGAGGACGACCTTTTCAGATGAAAGCATTCCAGCCCCATCCAACTGCATGGCATTGGGGTAGCTTGGTTGTCTAGTATGACACCAGGAGGCTGGGAGAGGAAAAAAAGCTAAACAACATCACACTCCAGAGAAGTCATCTGATGACTGGACCAACCTTCCTCCTCTGGGGCAGACCCAAACCCATAATCTTCTGAGTCACAGCCTGAACCGCAGTTCTTTGGTTTCCATGCACAAATAGAAGATGTTGGAGGGAGGAAGAAACCTTCAGTGGGTGGATTTTTTTGGCTTTGCTATAGTCTTGTCAATAAATAACTCACTGGCCACTCTGTTGACAAACTGCAGCTCCCCAGGCAGTCTTGGAACCGTTACAGTGACAAATCTGGTAGAGTCTTCAATCCACTTCAAAAAAAAAAAAAGCATTTATTTTGCTCTGGTTCATTCTGTCATCAGAAGACAATAAAAAATGCTGCAGTCCACAGTCTGCCTTCAGGCTGAACAGAAAAAAAAAAGCAGCTGTCCTGGTTTTAGAGACAATAATTTGCTGTTCTAATTCTTTATTTTATCTCCTTTTTATTAATCTGTAGCAAAGTAGGGGACATCTCCTCTGCCTTCTGTATCTATGCAGAAAAAGAGTGACCTGAGGAGGCAATTTTTCATTAAAAAATAATCCAGCCACCAGGCCAGGAAACATGAAATTACTACTCTGCCCTTGATTGCTTTAGTGGTGGACTTGGTAGTGTTAGGTTAATGGTTGGACTGGATGATCTTAAAGGTCTTTTCCAACCTAAAAGATTCTATGATTCTATGATTCTGTGATTTCACCTTGTTCCTTAAAACAGCTTCCATTTCTTCCTAAAACAAAGTAGGGGTTACATCTTCCCATTAGGGCACTATCACTGCTGTTAGTAGTGGTGCTTTTCTTCAAAGTCGCCTTGCCCACCTCTTTAGAGAGAACCTCCAGACCCCTCTCTGCTCTTCCTGTTTCTAACCTCAAGCTACTAGGAACTGGCTGAGTTTAAGAACAATGGCTGGCTAATTCTTTTCCCTGTGGCCCTTAGCAGTTCATGTGAAGTTGAGTTCCCACTGTTAAAAGAGCCTCAATTGCCAGCCTACATTGGCAATCTCATTGGGGTCCCACCACAGCAGGTACTGGACTAATTACTACAGACCTTCACATAGGATTTGAGTCAGTTTATTTTTTTAAAGCATTTTTGTGTTGCTGCAAATCTTCCAAATACAAATAAGAAAAACACAGTTCCACCATCCATATTCAGTCTGAAATTTCTAACTTATCTACAGATTATTTCACCCAAGGCCAAATTCCATGCTGGGGGACCCTGTTTCTCTTTCCACCTTGCTTGTATAAATCCAAGATCATATAAATTCAGTTCAAGTTGTCTTTATGCTAGAGACTGGCATCAGTCCCATTTTCTCCAAGTTTGTGCAAAATTGAAAGGAGGGTTTGGCCTACGGGAAGTCCCATGCAGCACTGTGTAAGCATATGCTTTGGGGGATGGTCCAAAAACATATTTTCAGTGACAACCCTGCCAGAACTTTTAGAAGATAATGCTAGAAAAGTTCTGTTCTCTTTTCAACCTAACCCCAATGCATCTTGAAAGAGACCAGAGTCCTCTGAAAACATCACCCAGTTTGTTGCTATTCTCAGAGATGCATGTTTAAAATGTCAAGGCACACAAGAGTGCTTTAGGCTCTCTGTTGTTATTTGTCCATTTTTCAAATGTTCCATGATTACTTCCTACATAGTTTATCTGTAAAAGGTGCAAGGTGCTGAGTTCCTTGTTTGCAGTCATTAAGAAATCAAAAACCATCACAAAAAGGGTTAGCTGGGCTACCAGCAAAACGCAGGATATTGGTCCTGGTAGTAGATGTTCTCTGGCATGAACAGCACTTCTTTCTTGTTCACATGGCATGAACAGCATGAACATGAACAGCATGAACAGCACTTCTTTCTTGTTCACATGGATGCTAGAAAGTCCAGTGGAGGTAAGACCAGCTTTCTCACAAACTCATACTTAACAGGGCCAATTTCAATAAAAACAATTACATCGCATAGGTAGAACTTGGAGCAGAAATAAAAAAATCATATTTGTCTTTTACTAAGTGCTGATCATTAACAGCTGAGACCATGGCCCTTACAGTTTCTGTCTCTTGTTGCCTGTGGACCCTGCATCATTCCAGAATCACATGTGTTTCAAAAGTGCCATTCAGGCTGGAGGATCTACTTCTGCTCATGCTATAAAGATTACTGCAGAAAGGCAAAGCCACACTTGTATTTGGGACTAGCTGTGGAATAAGTCTTCAGCTCCCTCATCAAAGACTTCATAATTTCAGTATTTCAGTTGTATTTTTTATTTCTGCTGGTTCTGAGGGATTTCCACTGGAAAAAAAAAATCATCCATATTTCAATGTATTTATTTTTTAAGGAACCTCCATATGGGAACAACTTAAAGGATCTTTACATTTTTCCACCACTATGAA